>NC_136805.1:26453826-26773826 GCF_951216825.1 Electrona antarctica
ATACGTTCAAACGTAGCCTTGTTTGAACTTAATTTCTAATTTAGGAGGGGGTTTACCCACTACCAATGGTTTAAGATTAGTTCCAATGTAGGCATACAGTATGTTACAACTTAAATGTACACACACCTACACCATGTTGTACATTCCTCTGTAGAACACGATTAGTGTGGGTGTGTCATCAGGAAATCGTGTTTACCTGTGTGTGTGTGTGTGTGTGTGTGTGTGTGTGTGTGTGTGTGTGTGTGTGTGTGTGTGTGTGTGTGTGTGACAGTGTGTTTACCTGTGTTAGTGTGGGTGTGTCGTCGGGGGTGAGATGGATGGCAGGGATGTCGACTCTGAGCCATGGCGGTTTCTTCCTCTGCAGACTGCTGTTTCTGCAGCCCTCCCCGCCCGGGGTCTGCCCCTGCCCCTGCTCAGCCATGCTGCTCACCACCGCCCCCTAGCTGCGCCTGCCAGCTGGAACCACAACACACAACACCGGGACCGTAGTTAGCGCAGTGGTAACCACGCAGCCGGTCGATTACGGTCTATGCGTCGATCGTCAAATACGTCACAGTAGATCACAATACACACTCACATACATAGATTTGTGTATTGCACGGCCATTCGTTTCAATGAGAGTTACACTGTGAGCCAATCAGATCTGAGCAAAAACATGGATTAGTCCAAAGAGGGTGGGGTCACTCGTATAACCCCTCAAATTAATATAGCAGTATGCTATGCCCGTCATGATTACCACACCCAAATTGGAATATAATTCGTAGTGGTAGATCTCGGCTCACACATTGGAATAAAAAGCGCGCATGGGCTTCCAAAGGTTGGTTCCCACTTTCCACTGGTTCAGAGAGAGAGACAAGTCAGAAGTCAGTCATTATCGACCAAAGAGGACACATTCAACTTACATTAAACAACAAAAAGCTTTCAAGACACTTTTTTGTTTCTTTTAGCTTCATGGGTCATCCATGCTTCAGTCATCCATGATTGTTCTAGCTGAACATCAAGCATGGATGGTCAGAATCAGAATCAGACTTTATTGTCATTGTTACAGTTACTGTTACAGTTAGGTACGAGTACAATTATGATGTGCTGAGAGTGCACGGGCTGCAGCAACTTGGGTCGCGCCGCCACTGCCGGTGTCAGCAATATGATCCTGTTTCATATTCTTAGACATACACAGTCCTCTTTGAACACTCACACACACAAAAGCTACTCCCAGACAGTTGCTTCAAGAAGGTGCAAGATGCAGCTTAGAGCAGCGTCAAGTTGCAGCCGCGTGCAAGCTTCAATTCAATTCAATTCAATTCAATTCAATTCAATTCAATTCAATTCAATTCAATTCAATTCAATTCAATTCAATTCAATTCAATTCAATTCAATTCAATTCAATTCAAAGGGCTTTATTGGCATGAGAAAACATACGTTTACATTACCAAAGCAAAAAGTGGAACAATACAATCACACACACACACACACACACACACACACACACACACACACACACACACACACACACACACACACACACACACACACACACACACGTGTTGTTACGTTCTTGCTCAACATTTACATGAGCTCCCAGGTATGTAAAGGTAATTGTCTCTGTGAATGATGCAATTCCATCCTTCCAGCCCATCCCGCAATGCAGTGTTCTCTTGTATCCTCTTCCTGTTCTTCTGTCGAGCAGTTACAGTGAATGCTGACATGGCCACACTGTCCCTGAACCGTTAGGCAGACAGGTGGGAACATGTACGAACACTTTCTCAGCGCTATGTTATGATCTTAAGACTATTCTACACATTGCATTGAACATGACAACATAAAGCCAAATGTAGTGTCACACCACTGTTCATTGTATGCAGGATTTCATTCAAAGCAAACAACACCCGCTAATTTCACTGAACCCCTATCGGAGAGATAAGTGCTGATTACCACTGTTTGTTTTGAAGCTCCCTCCACTGGGAGCTTAAAACTCATGCTCCAGGTGAGGCTCGAACTCACAACCTCGGCATCACTCTGCAGGCTACTGTCTTATAAGTACCGCGCGCTGACCGATTGCGCCACTGGAGCCCGTTTGCCATTGTTGACCAGAGTTCTATGTGACAATCACCAGGGACACTGTAGCTGCAGTGCTCCACCACAAGATGGTACTCATGACTAAATTTTCTTCTAATCTACAGTATGTCAACTGACTGCTGTCTGTCTGTCTGTCTGTCTGTCTGTCTGTCTGTCTGTCTGTCTGTCTGTCTGTCTGTCTGTCTGTCTGTCTGTCTTGTCTTCCCTGTTTTGTCTTAGAGGTGATCGCTGGCATCTGAAAGCTTATATTTTGTTTGAATCAGACTTCAAACATCAAGACCTCCATGCTAGTACCTACTACGAGGGAACACACAGGGAGAATACGAGAAAGACGGCAGGAGAGAGAGAGGGGGGGGAGATAAAGAGGGGGGGGGATCCCTTTAGTGTCGGGGACCCCCAGAAGAGAAGCTTTGTGTTAAAAATATTTTCCAATGCTCCAATACTTTCACGATATTTAAAGAAAAAATAGCAGTAGTGCAAGCTCGCAGCGTGGCACAAAGTGATGTGCTGTGAGCTTGTAGATCTGCTATTTTTAAACTGATTGTGAAGCTATATGAACTACTTTTGCTGGGGACCCCCTGGAATGACCCCCAAGGACTGCACTTTGAGAACCAGATCTTAATTCAGAGAGGATGACCGGATGGATTGACCAAACTCAGCTATGAGTACTGGGGGAGTATAAGTAGGGCATGTCAGTATGTTGTTCTGAATGTACAGCACTTTGGTTCAACCCTGTTGTTTTTAAATGGGCTCTATAAATAAAAATAGATTAGATAGGACCTAAAACCACTCACTCCCCAGCATGCTTATAGGGCACCATAACAACACTGATGCTAAAGGATTCAAACCCATATCTCCACATGGGAGACAGAATTTATACTTTCAGGCAATACCACTTGTCACCAGTTGCGTTCCACCCAAAGATTTTTTTCCCCAGAATTAGGACACCAAGGTTAAAGTGATTAACATACTCTTGGGATAAACGCCTTAAGTACTTACAATGTAGTAGCTCACAATGAGTCACATTGCGACACGTTGTGAGATTGTTGCTGCTCTTTCTGGCAAAGAGATTTGGTGTAGAAGGAAACAAGAGGAGACCGAGTGGCTGGGGTGGCTCAGGGGTAGAGTGGCTGGGGTGGCTCAGGGGTAGAGTGGCTGGGGTGGCTCAGGGGTAGAGTGGCTGGGGTGGCTCAGGGGTAGAGTGGCTGGGGTGGCTCAGGGGTAGAGTGGCTGGGGTGGCTTAGGGGTAGAGTGGCTGGGGTGGCTCAGGGGTAGAGTGGCTGGGGTGGCTCAGGGGTAGAGTAGCCAAGAGGGCAGCTGGATGGGAGTGGCTGGGGTGGCTCAGGGGTAGAGTGGCCAGTAGAGCAGCTGGATGGGAACCATGAGTTTCCCAGTTCAATCCCAGGCTCCCCCAGAGTTAGTGTCAAAGTGTCCTTGAGCAAGACTCAGAACCCGTAATTGCTCCAGATGTGCAGGTTGGTGCCTTACATGGTTTCCTCTGTCATCGGTGTATGAAAGGGTGAAAGTAACGCCAGGCCCGCGGGAAGTACTTTACACTCGCAGGGGCTGAGCGTCTAGTAGGGGGGTGCGCGCGCGTAGCGCGCGCCGCAAAAATGTGCGTACACGCGCATCATGCACGAGCATTTTCGCGCATTTTCACGCGCAAACGTGGCCTTTACTTTCCCTCTCCACACGCAAGTTATATGAACGAACTGACACAGGCAATTAACCAGGATAAGGTGCCAATACTGTGATACAGCATATTTTCTTCTTTTTTTTCTTCTTCCCCTCCTGTTCGAAGGGGGGCTGTGCCTGGGGGGAGGGGGTGCTACAGCCCCCCCAGCACCCCTACTTCCCTCAGCCATGAGTAACGCACAATCTATGTAAAGTGCTTTGGATAAAAGCACTATATAAATTTACAGCGCCAACTCAGGTCTGTTTTTACTAAGTACAGAGAAGTATATCACCTCACAAGATGGCACCCACCTGTCCATTGAGTTCAATGGGCAGGTGGGACCATCTTAAGGAGTGTATTACACTTTATGATTTCAGAAATGTGCAATGAATAAAACATGAACAGGCTCCAGCCAGGCAGAAGTACTCCTTGTTCAGAACCAGAGCTGGCAGTACTTTCCTCTTTCTACTCTTTACTCCAGGTCTCTACAATGTCCTGACTAAAATAAATAAAGGAAATGCCATATAGTCATAATTCTTTGTATCAGATCTGTTATGGCATCTTAAAACACAGATAACAACTGAGCAAGGCCGCGCCTCCAGTCGAATTGCTGTAAAATCTCAATTAAAACCAATCAATGTCCTTGAACTGTGCAGGCACCAGCCATGTTGTAGATCTGCTCAAACTCCATCAGCCTCCAGATCACTCTACTGAGTTTGGTACCGCATGCTGACCGATCGCACCACTGGTGTGTTCCTGTGGAGTCAATGCATTGCTCTCTCCTTTTCTTGTAGGGTTACGCTATTGTACTGCAGCCAAAAGAGGAAGTGCCTGGAGTGATTGGAGTTGGAGGGAGGCATAATAAGGCATAAAAGGACATCTGCTGGGTTTTTTTGGTGGGATTAAAAAAAGAAAACGACCACCGACCAAGAGGCCCTGTACATCCCTGCAGCAATGAATCAGCCCGTGTTTCAACCAATGGATAAATTATAGGCCACGCACACACAGTCACACACACACACACACACACACACACACACACACGCACACGCACACACGCACACGCACGCACACACACACACACACACACACACACACACACACACACACACACACACTCTCTCTCTCTCTCTCTCCAACCACCGTTTTGCCATAAAGCCATTGAATTAACACAAATGCCTTCCGCTCTAAGTGCTGCTGAAGGCCAACATTCAGAGCCCTGCTGGTCAAAGCCAAGTCTGACTATATAGCTAAATGCTATTCAATACAGCAGCAAGAGAACTGCTCAATCAGAAGGCTGCACTTCCATCCTCAGAAGTCTATGCATACACACGCATGCTACACTGCAGTAGTACTGGTGCCTGCAAGTCCACGGTAACACACACCTGAACACATGAACGTCTGCCTGGCTGGACATCTTATTGTCTCCACCAGGCCGAAGGCATGGGGGGAGAGAGTATGTTTTGCACTCCGTCCGTGTGTGTGTCCGTCCGTCCGTCCTTCCTTCCGTCCGTCTGTGTACAGCTAATCGCCGGCACTGTTAACCCGGCCGATGCCAAACTTTGCACACACACTCCCTGGATGCCAACGATGAACCTCTGCCCCACATTTTCCAGAACGGCCAGTTATAGCGCCACCATGAGGCAGCTTTTCACATTTTTTACCTACAACTGCACCGATCTGCGTGAAACGTTGCATGCACACTCCATAGAGGCCAAGGACAAACCTTTGACCTGCATTTTCCGCATCTGCCTTTTATAGCGCCACCAGGAGGCCGACTTTTGTAAAACACATTTTTTGATATTACTCCTCCAGATTCTGTCCAAAAATCTCACAAATCGTTACACAGTATCTCTATGGTCATGTGCTCAAGTCGGATCTGTCCGATATTTCATATTCCATCCTAATTGGCTATAATTGGCTTTCACAGTTTGCAAGATTGCCCCGTTTTGAACAATAGCCTCAAATCATGAACGCAGCATGCAATTTACGTGAAATCTTTCACACTTTTTCTTACTAGGCTGAGGAATATATCCCACCCTTTTCACATTGGCCTGTTATAGCGCCACCAACAGGTTGATTTTTGCAAAACACATTTTTGGAACCAAATGCCTCAAATCATCCAATTGCCATCAAAGGCGTATGAATAAATGGCAATCGGTACACATGATCTCTGTAGTCATGTGATCAAGACGAGTCTGGATTTCTCAGATTGTACACTGATTGGCTAAGATTGCCTTCCAAAGTTTTCAGGAGTGGCCCGTTTTGTACAAAATGCTGCACATATCCTGCTCATCCAGAATTCTATCCTCAGAGATGCTATGAGTGATCTGGCTCTGCATTTCCTCAACAAAATGAAGAAAATTGTTGCAAAAAAACAAAAAACATCCTCCTAAACATTTTGCCAAACATCACACACACTCCTATCCTCCTGGTGGAGACCTGTGCCCGGAAGGGCACTTTTTCTAGTTTAGACTGATTCTATGTGTCAGGTGTGCATACATTCTGAGTCTGACATATTGCCGATTGCGCCTACACCCGCCTACCCACATGCGTGACTAAATTCACATGTTATGTAAGGTGTGCCCTATTCATGCGTACCGTATATGTGTGCTATGCCTTAACACGTAGGTTGTTGCGCATTAGCGTGTGCACTACAATTCGTGTAAACGCACGCACGCACGCACGCACGCACGCACGCACGCACGCACGCACGCACGCACGCACGCACGCACGCACGCACGCACGCACGCACACACACACACACACACACACACACACACACACACACACACACACACTTTGATAGTGACCCTAGTTTATACCTCTTCCTGGTTTAGGGTCAAGTCCTGTCAGAACTGTGCTGTCTCCATCTGTGCTTTCCAACTGTTCTGTCACAATTAAAACAGATAATAGATAATGTAATGTAGATAGCTGCTCAATGTCCAGTTTGGACAGACAAGACATATTTTACTTTATCAGCTGTGTATGCTGGCATCTGTTTATTTGGCTTTTAATGCAGAGTCCCTATATAGTTCTCCCATAAGTTCAGAGAAAAACAAGGAAACTGTCCCTGCATGGAAATAGAAGCTCCATCAAAGCAAATTACACCACATCCTTTGATTATACTGTGGTGTTGATGCATGTGCGTGCTGTGTTTGTCTTAGTGTGCATTTGTGCCAGCCAGAGTGCAAATATTGAATATCATGCATGCTTGCAAAGCTCCCTAGGTTAGCTGCACACAAATTGCTATACACAAAAACACATGCACACACACACAGACACACACCTTCACTGGGGTTCGTAAGGAGCATCACATGATTTCCATTGACTGCAGTTATTCCCAAACCTTAAACCAACCATAGCACACATGCACGGCTTGCACGCACAAACACTCAACAACCAAACAGGTTTCGCCTTTTTAAGTAAATAATATGGCGAGAAAAACACACTAACCAGAAGCTGTGTGATAAAAGAAAAACACACATCGCACTGAACCAGCAAATGAAAACACAACATTCTCCATCCTCCGTTTATTATTCCATGATCCTCCCGATCAGGTCTCTTACCCCTTTTATCCCTCTCTTTCTCTACCATAGGTTTTTTTTTTTATGACAGGAGATTAGAGGCTATAATCTCTCTATGCTTTACACAACAGTGGCATCCTCCCTGACCTCTTCCCCCTCCATGGGGACACTGACCCGGACACCCTGATTGAACAGTGACATCAACGACAAGACAGACTGTGTCACCGCAACATCCTCCAGGAAGTGATGTCTAAGCTGCAGCCTGCCACTGGTTACAGACAGTAATACGGTACATGTACTGTAGGTGTTATTACTGTATGGAGAGCACAATAGAGCGACAGGAAGGAGGTAACGGAGAGTGTGGATCACACGCAACACAACCCAGGATGTTCATGTATGGTTTTATGTGTAGCACATTATATCCTTGAGCCACATGGGTAGCCATGGTTGTGTTTGAGATAAGTGTGTATACTAGGGGCTCCATTTTCATCACCGCTAAACCCCTTATCCCTAAACTTCTTTGCCTTTTTTATTTTTTTTACTATTTTGAAAAACATTTTTGAATAGTTCAACTAGCCAATCTACATTGACACGTTGTGAGCTTGTAGACTGGCCATTTTAACTATTCAAAAATGTTTTGTAAAATAGTAAAAAAAAAAAAGGCAAAGAAGTTTAGGGATAAGGGGTTTAGCGGTGACGAAAATGGAACCCTAGATGCCTACTAGATGCCTAAATTATACATTTTAGTGTGGTTGGCCAACTTGGCCACAGGGCAACCACACTGTCTAACCTGAGGTGCATGGGCCTTTTATCCATCTACCGTTAAGTGTACAGAGCTCTCCTCAGTCCTCAAATCTGTGAACATCATCATGTCAAACAGATTATAAACAGAGTGATGCTACAAGCTAGCACATCTCGCTCGCCCTGCCACTGCTGCAACGACAGATGTTACAGTCATATCGGCGGAGGTCGCTTCCTTCCTGTCAGCAGATGTTGATCCTCTCTCTCTGTGTGTGTGTGTGTGTGTGTGTGTGTGTGTGTGTGTGTGTGCGCGTGTGTGTGTGTGCGTGCATGTGTATTTGGCTGCATCACAACATATTAAGTGACTAAACATCTGCCACAACAACAGGGAGATAAAAGGAAACAAGAAATGATGTCATTCCTGTCAACAGGTGTTTCAGAACAGAAATTACATGCACTTTCATTTTCCGGGCCGGACACTTACTTGTCTTTGATAACCATTATCTTGCCCTTGAACTTAATATTATGTAAAAAAACTAAACTGATTTCTGTCCACTATGCCAGCTCACTGGCCTTGTGGTTACAGTGTCTGCCCTGAGATTATGAGGTCGGGGTTCAATCTCCCAATGCCTCCCTCAGCATCATGTGTTGTTTTGGGGTTAAGTCCCTGTGACACACATCTACTGTATGTGACTCATGCTACATAATCGGGAGAAAGTAACTCGGTAGCCTTTTGATCCCAAGGCCACTTGATTATCACTGGATGTCGATGAAACAAAAAGGGGACAACAATGCTTGTCTTTGATTACCATTATCCCGTCCTTATGATTAAAATAAATGTTCAGATTGCTGGACAAGTAGCCTATGTAGTTATGACAGTTCTTAAAAGTTTTGATGACCAATGTACAACCACCGCTGCACACTTTATGACATCATAGATCATGTCGGGCAAATGATGCCAAAACATCATCCGCAACAGAGGTTCTTCTGGGTTACCCTTTTTTTTATCCTTTATTTACCCAGGGAAGTAGCTGAGCACAGGTGCTTATTTTCAGCAACGCCCTGCACATAGAAACACACAGACAGACACACACACATTAAAACCTGGGAGCTGACCAGTACAACCACAGTCTTATACTGTTGGCCACTAAGCAGCTCCAGGGGGAGCAGTTGGGGGTTCAATGCCTTGCTCAAGGGCACTTCAGCGGTGTTGGGTGAGTGATGACAATCACTCCCTACCCAGATTTTTCCTGCCCGTAAGGGGAATCGAACCGGCAACCTTTCGGCAATAAGGGTGCTCCTCTAACCCTTAGGCCACCGCTGCCAGTGGAAAAGAGTCAACTGTGGTATCCAGGGTTTAATTACAGCCAGCAAATATGCAAAAATAAGTGGCAAATGACAGTTAAAAGTCAAGTAATATAATGTTGCCACCACTACGTGTGCAGTGTTGAAAGACTTGAATTGAACGATGAATTGGCCATGGAGTAAACTAAAGAGAGGGGGCAGGAATGGGACAAAACTGTCCAAAAGTGATTAATGTGATGCCAGAAGCCAGATACCCTCAAATGAGAATGAATTAATGTGAATGAAATGAATGTGAATGAAACAAAGCTGCCCCTGACTGTACATTGTACAATACAGATTGATTGCCGACAAAGTTGATTTGAGTACGTTCATTCCTGGTGGTTTTTACAAGACGAAACCGCTGGTTTAATTGCAGTAGCTTGTGGGGTCTGTCTTCCATGTCGTTACCACAGCCTGCGTGATAGTAAGCTAATCATTGTTCACTCCACCAATGAGCTGCTGAGTGACATTATTCTTTATTGACAGTGGGAAGCTGAGAGGCATACTGTAGGAACATTATATTCTAGAATTAATTTTCATGGATTGCCTGTGGTTAATTTTGATCAACATTCTGACGACTGAATGAACTGTTCCACTGATAAACACAGTAACAGTGACGTTAAACGGGGAATTGTTTTGTAATGATAACTAAGTGCTATGTACTGCACTATGATATGACCGTGCTAAAGTAAACGGCTGACTGATAATGCATGTCATGTGCACAGCCTGTGCTCCAGTGCATGGTACTTATAAGACAGTGACCAACAGAGCGATGCCAAGGTTGTGAGCTTGAGTTTTGTTTGGGGCACTTAACCTCTTGTTGAAGTGTTTAACCCTGTACAATGGAGGGCCAAGAAAGAGTGTACATGTCCTGACCTGTAGTGAATGCTACGCCACCTGGACCACGATGCCATCAAACACTCCACCTTATTATCTCACATACTATTATTCTATAATGGAAGGCCAACTTCACCTTGACCGCATGTGCTGAGTAACCACTATAACATACAATTAACATAAAACACAATATACAATACACACAATGTAGTGGAATACTATAGTCCACAGTTGACCCACGTTTGGGCCCTAGTTGATAATGCTGAAAATCACATTGCTTAAATATCACTGAAACAGACACAAACAATCCACTAAACACTAAAAGAAAAATAGGCCTACACATTTCTCCTGCAATAGTATGAATGTCTCCCCTCCAGCTGAAATCAATACATGACTTAAGTGAAGGAGACATGAGGTTTGAGGCCATGGCCTAATCTATTATATTTTGGATGATACAATCAAATGGGGAATTTACAAGCGGTAGAGTTGGAATCAATGCTGCAATGCATTTATTAGACAGACAATAGGACAGCTCCACAGAGGCACAGGAGACAAGGCTCTGGCAGAACTCAATCCTGTCTTAGTGGAGACATATCATTCAAGGAACAAACATCTTCTCATTAAGATCTGACGCCCATTCTACAAATGCTCTAACTATAATAACGATAACCTAACCTGTGCTCCTGTGGCGCAGTCGGTTAGCGTGCGCCGTGCGGTACTTATAAGACAGTACAACCAGCCGAGAAATGGAGACCTGGAGAATTGATCTTTAATTGAGGTGTGCACAACGGTAGGACAGGGAAGATTGATGCCTCCGTGATGTATTTCCAAGATAAAGAACCAACACCTCACCTCTAGTGCAAAATTATCACTAGAGGTAAATTTCCCACTCCCCACAGCCCCCGGCTGGCAGACTATATGGGTGGCACTATAGAGAAAAGACCATGGGGTCACCAACATCATCTTCTCATTAAGATCTGACACCGATACTACAAAAATACTAACTAACCAGTGCTCCAGTGGTGCAATTGGTTAGCGTGTGGTACTTATAAGACAGTAACCAGCCGGGAAATGCAGAGGTTGTCAGTTTGAGCCTCACCTGGAGCATGGATCTTTACTTTACTGTGTTCAACCTTTCCTCGCTTCCTACTTCCTACTTTTCATATGCCAATTCTGCTCATTAGATTTTGAGATATAATATGTGAAACTGGACATTTTCCTAGCCAAAATCAGTAGGGTCCGACCTCCAGGAAGCATGCACATGTGCTCACTCGATGTGTATCATAGCAGTCTGCAAAAGAAAACAGAACTGGCACATCCACTGGAGGGTAGGTGCAGCGTGCAGGACCAAGGAACCTCACAGGGAAATCAAAAATAAAGGTCTGCACTCTCCACACTGTGGCCCAACCATGGCAATCTGCCATTGGATTTTGAGATATCTTGTGTGCAGGTGAAAATGTTGGCTAAATGTTAGATGGAGGGCTAAGTGCTAGACTGCATGCAGGTGTAGGAGGGGGGGTGGAGATTCAGGTGGTCTTTACACGAGAACGGTGTTCATAGGAAACGGCAAAATAAAGTATCGTTTGCTGGTGTCCCTTTAGACGAGAACAGCGTTTTCAGGAGGTGAAAACACAACAAAGTGAAACCACCTCCCAGAGTGGAAATCTTTGAGAACGTCTATGGTCTCCATATAAACAGGCAAAACGGCGAATCCGCAAAACTTATGACATCATGGCTCACGTTGGCTCACAACGCATACTGTATGTTTATTAGTTCCTACAATAACAAGACTCCCTCCTAACAAGTGCCGCTCATCAGCAATGGTGAATGTAAAACCATGATGTATTGTAAATTAAATGCCTTAAGTGATAGGTGGCAGGCAGCAGCGTTTATGTAGCCTGCCCTAATGTATTATAAAATATATAACCATCCTGTGGCGCGCTCTGCCTGCATGCTCTGGGCTGCCTGTCAGCCTGTCTGTCACCTCGATGTGTTAGTAGAAAGCAGGCAGCGAGCGACGGCCACAACCCCGTCGTGGTCTGGAAGCATCATTCAAAACCCCGATAGGGTTGCGGGCTACCCGGTTCTTCTTCTTGTACGTGGGTGACTGGTCTATTTTGGCAGCCCGTTACAGCCACCTAGCGACATTATAGCGTTTTCATAAAGTGTGCGTTCTTGTGTAAAGGGTCAATAAAAAATTAGAACGCAACGGGACTTTGCCGTTTTATCTGGAGATGGTCGCCGTCTAAAAGAGGCCTCAGTGAGTCCTAGGAACACCGTTCTGTTATTTATTGCCATATACAGGAGGGAGAGGAGGCAACACTCTGGCAAGATTTCATCACTGACCAGCAGCTACGTATGTATGGTTCCAAGGGTGAGCCACAAAATAACTATTACAGTACATCAACAGATACAGGATAGATTAGCATCCATAATTAACCAGGCATGTGTATATTGGACTATAGGTCCTACTGTACACAGTATAGTAGGCCTACATGTACAGCACCTGTACATAGTTGCATAATATATTATAATACTGTATAGTGCATTTGCGTATACATACAGTAGTACGTCTTTCTATAAAGCACTTTACATTCACCCATTCACACACTACAGCAGAGTTAACTACTGTATGCAAGGCACCAACCTGTTCATCGGGAGGGAGCAGTTAGGGGTTGTGGGTAAGGGTGTGTGTGTGTGTGTGTGTGTGTGTGTGTGTGTGTGTGTGTGTGTGTGTGCGTGCGTGCGTGCGTGCGTGCGTGCGTGCGTGCGTGCGTGCGTGCGTGCGTGCGTGCGTGCGTGCGTGCGTGCGTGCGTGCGTGCGTGCGTGCGTGCGTGCGTTCTTGCGTGTGTGCGTGCGTGTTGAATATCATTTAGCAAGGAATTTTCCAGTGTTGCAACTGGCCAGCATGCACTACACACAAGGAGGGATGCAGAAGTTGTACAGTTTGAGCCACATCTGGAGCAATGATAGATTACGCTTTCTTGCAACAGAGCAGATGTAAATCAGCTACTTGTTGTTGTTCAAACAGAGATTTTATCTAACAAAAGAGCATGTGTTGGAAACTTAAGATTGAGCCCCTCTGCTGGCTCCTGGTGGATGGGGATGTATCTCTGAATGTCAGTGGAATGAATCCATGCCACATCTCACCTCTGTTTGTTGGGTCAGTCTTATTGTACGGTCTCTACAGTAGGAAATACCTTGCATTCCTCTGGAGAGCCTGAGGTGTTCTGCCCCATTTCACCCCTATTCAGATCTGCCTGCTGTGGCATGATAGAGGTGAGAGCCATGACAGGGAGTGGGCAGGGAGTCAGGGACATGCTGCTGGTAATATCTTCACCCACGCACCCGTGCACCACACCTGGCACTGGCCTGGTGCAAAGGAACAACATGTAGGGGATGTGGTTCCAGTTGATTTGGATGGATGTTAAATGTTGAAACGGGAGAGTTTTGGTTTTGTCTGACTCTGTTGTTAAGTTTGTGGTAAAGTTAGGCGTGTTTGAGTACATACATACAGTAAAAATCTGAATGTCAATTTAACTATGACCATGTCATTAGTACTACAGTAGCACCACCCTATATATAAACCCACCAGACCCTTTCCTTCCTGTTATTACAGTATGTAGCCTGAAGGCTCCAAGCCGGGATGGTGCCACACACCCTGAAGTCCCTGGGTCTCACAGCATCAACCCATCAAAACACAATCCTCCATTGGAACATTACCTTACCAAACAATACACTACAATATATTTTGGCCCATGAAGACCTTTATTTCTTTCGGTATAGGATGATCTGTGTTACACGTCGCCACCCCCCAATAAAACAATAAGAAATGTCTTAATTAAAATAGCCTACCTGTACATGTTTGAAAGAAAACTTGTAGCATAACATATACAAGAGTAACATATGGGTCCCCTGTGCGTTTGGTAATGAATAATGGAAATATTATGAAATATTCGCTACATGACGACAACTAAAATTAACATGCCAAAATGTGTGTGCTTACCCATTTGCAAGCATAATGGCTGGGTTAGAGTCAGGCCGATCCATAATTCAGCAAGTCTATTTAGTTCAAAACACAACATCTACGTGCATTACTAACTGAACTCAATGAGGGAAAGCAGAAACAACCAGTCCTAACAACAGTGGAAACTTTGCTCCTTAGGCTTGCCTTGATAAAGAGAACAGCTGGCATACAACAGCCACTGAACTACATATACAGCCACTGAACTACATATACAACAGCCACTGAACTACATATACAGCCACTGAACTACATATACAGCCACTGAACTACATATACAACAAAAAGAACAACAAGAGCCAAGATAAACAGCAGAGTTGCAAGATAGTAAGCTTTTATGTCTCACAGCACATTTTTGCTGCATTAAAACTAAACAAATCGGTTCAAATCCATAGATAAACCTGTTTTCATGATCAAGAATTAGATTATATACTAGAGTCTACACTAGTAACTAGACAGTAAAATGTCTGTGCAAACGGACCCTGAGGATTTTACTTTGTACTCAGCATGACAAATATTTCCCTGAAAGTGATAAACCACAGTGGTTCTCAGTCACAGTCCTGAAGACCAACGGTAACATCCTCCGTGTTTATTCAACTCTGAGAGTGAATTTAAAGGCTCACAGAGTTACATTAATGTGTGTGTTCCACTCTTGCTACTGTAGCTAATTGGTCCCCAACTGTCCAGGAGAAACACTGCTTCTGTTCTTTATTCCACAACGTAGCAAATTCCATTCACAGAATCACAGTCACAGGTTTGACCACAAGACACCCTGGCTGTCCGGTCACAGGACTTCTTCTTTTCTTGTTTATCTTTTTGTTTATTGAGAAGAACAGGGTACAATCTATTCTATTCAATCAGAATTTGTGCCATACCATAATATATATTGGTGATAATAATATTATATAATATTATTGGAAATCCCCGCCCATCACAGGTCACAGGACTTCTCTATTCCGCTATCCCATATTTATTTAAAAATAATCACACCCAGTGTGAAGTGAGCGGTGCCTACCCAGGTGTTGAAGTAAGTGGTGCAGGTATGGCCTATATAGGAGAAGTACTGAGAACAAATGACATCTCTGATGCCATTAGTATACAGCATGGCCATATAAGGACCTATTTCTTACTGAAATAGACTAATAGACACAGACTGCTACACACATTACTCATGAGTCATAAGTGTTGGAGCGGCTAGCACCGCTCAAAAGATGAATTAGGACCCATCTAGTTGTCAAGGCATAAGGGAACTCCCACCATCATCATAAATGTAACATCTGATTGTTATTAGTCTATATTATTTATCTAGAATGAAAGCCAGCAGTAGTATGAGTCTCTCGGTTCACAGTTGAGGACCACTAACCTGTAATACATACATACTGTACATGTGCTTTGTTGGGGAAGTGGCTTGGAAGTTGTCACGCATACTGGCATCTATTCAAACCCCAACTCAGTCCTCCTCTGACCTGCCCGTCTCTCCCTCCCCAGACAAGTCATGCAAGCATTAGAGAAAGCATACTAGACATACAGTATGTATTACTTTGGAAGTGTTAGTGTACATTCACTAAAGTCAATTTAAGCATAATTTCAAGCACCTTCAAGATATACGTTTTCTAGCACCGTCCAGACTCCAGATCAAATCAAATTAAACTTTATTTATAACTATACAGGTATATTTATAAGTTTAAAACAACCAAGATTGACCAAAGTTCTGTACAGATCAGAGGCAACACAGAACAAGCAAGAAACACAATATGAGAAATGAGACATGATCACAGGAAGCACATATAAGCATGAAAGATAAAAATCACACCCGTGTGAAGTGAGGGGCGCTCTTATCATTATACATCATCATACATCTCATGAACAACTGAATTTATGTGATTGGTTCCCTTCATTGTCAATGGCATTTAATGTTTGTGTTGCCACAAATTTAAGTCATATTTGAGGCACATATGACCTAATTTCTCCTTTCATTGTCAATGGAAAATATGAGACGTGTGGGGACAAAAGCTGTATATAGGAGGGACTAGCACTCCTCAAAAACAAAGAAAGCTAAGTTAAAAGGACCATTATATGGACTCAAATAGGATTAAAAGCCAGAGGAAATAAATGAGTCTTAAACTGATTCTTAAAGACATTTATAGACTGGGCAGATCTAATATAGAAGGGCAGGCTTCTTCAGAGCCTGGGAGCTGTTGCCTTTGCCCCGTGCTTGTACTTTTACTAGTAGTTAGGTCGACCAGCAGTAGCTGATCAGCAGATCTCAGAGCTCTAGCTGGGGTGTAGGGTTTCACGAGCTCAATAGGCCATGCCTCTCTTTAAAAGTATAAGGCTGATGTTGTAGTCCTTAAAACCTACAACAGGGTAAAGATGGCAGGCTGCATAAGGGCACCGTCGGTTACAGTACACTAGCTTCAGAAGTCTCCATTCTATGGGAGCAAGAGGGTAGAGTTCACAGTTGCGGAGTTACGCTTTCAACACATCTGAAGCATTGGTGAACAGACTGGGTGTCAATGCATTTTGCTTGCAGTGTTCTTTCAGTGAACCAAGTTCAACCAACCACTCCAATGTAAAGCCCAAACCACACCAAAGGGTTGAACGGGACGAGACGGTTTTAGCGTTTCGTCCCAGCGGTGTGATATGTCCTGTTGCACGTCGACCCAAGTGATTCAACTGGTTCAATTCAATGGCCTAAACCACACCAATGGGTCGCCATGCATTTGGTGACCCATTGGTGTGGTTTGGGCTTTAAAGTCAAACAAACAACGCCATCCCCCCATTTATCTCAAGTCTAATTATTATTATTTTTTGCCAAAACATGTTTTTTTTTTACTTTTATGGATACGATCAAGCATTGTAAACCCTGTTTCTAAATAGGCTATACACGTCTGCATTTTTTAATAGTGTGTCTGTGCGCGTTACGCACGTGCACGCAAATGCGCATGCATGTGTGCGCGCACGTGTTTTATGGGGAGTCCCCCCACTTCTAAAAGTAGCACTTTTGTTTTTGTTTTTGTTTTGTCAGTAACTAATGTTACTCTTAAAAAAGGGTAGGCATAATAAGCTTTGGCTTCAGGCCCTACACCTTTTCGGTGCTAAACCTGATCATGTAACACAACTGTCTTTTAAACATGAAAATGTAAGTACCGAAATAAACTATTCATTCATTCATTCATTCATTCATTCACTACAACACTGGATGTGTGTGTCAATCTGCATTGACAACGCTGCTGACTACTGTCTATGCTTGCACATTGGCACACCCATGGCTCTGGGCACACCTAAATCTAACACACAGTGACACCCATTAATTTGAATAGCTGCAGTTGCTAGCCTGCCGTGTTACAACACAGGCCCGGCGCCACGGGGCTGCCAAAGGGGGCCTGGCACCCTCAGGTGCATGTTCTGCCCCCTCAGTTTAAGTTTTATGCACATACCGTATTGTTTTACTATATAAAAGTTATGTGTGCCCGCTTGCTATTTTCAACTGCCCCTCATTTCATCCTGGAGCCGAGCCTGTTACAACACATTCACTGCCATTGGCAAGATACAGTATGTGATCAGAGATCAATTGGATTTCAGATGACGAGATATCTCGTCATTTCGTGCTCTTCGCCAACGTATGAATGGCTCTAGCCTAGGTTGCTAGGATACCGATAAAACCGGAAATGAACCGGAAGTGAAAACTTACCTGTGTGTCCAAGTCTCAATGTTTGTAAAGAAATAATTGGTCTATACTGATATGCCCAAAACAGGGACGCCAGATTGAAACTCGAAAGTGGTTAATTATAAGAGCAGAATTAAGTACAGTACGAGTTTCAATATGACACACGTGACACAACATCTGTGGTCATCTGCCGCTGTCTGTCTGGAGATTATTACTATCCACAGTGGAACTGTGGGACATGGAGATCATTACTATCCACAGTGGGACTGTGGGACATGGAGATCATTACTATCCACAGTGGGACTGTGGGACATGGAGATCATTACTATCCACAGTGGGACTGTGGGACATGGAGATCATTACTATCCACAGTGGGACTGTGGGACATGGAGACCATTACTATCCACAGTGGGACTGTGGGACATGGAGATCATCACTATCCACAGTGGGACTGTGGGACAGGACACAAAATGTGAGAAAAGAGAGAGGAGAGATGAAAATAGAAGACACAGGGGAAAGAGGTGAGAGGATGAGGAGACGTGGGAAAGGGAGAAGAATTAACAGCATTGCGTGACATGGGGGGGCAGAGAGAGAGAGAGAGAGAGAGAGAGAGAAGAAGACAACGTGACACTGGGTGAAGTGAGAAAGGGATGACATTTAACCCCCCCCCCCGTAGACAAGACATACAGGCAAACTCTAACCTGAAAACAAAACAAATCCATTACCATCCATGTCATTGCCTTCCTGTGATACAACAAATTATAAAGGTTAATCTGAGATTATAAGAATCACTTAAAGTATCAACAACAATATACACTATAAACTGCACATTGAAACATCTACAGTACTTCTACTAAAGAACTTGACAGTATTGCCCAGAGCCCTCAGCCCTCTTACTAAAAGTCAGATCTTGATTTTCCAGTTTACTTCCATTGAACAGAACACATCCCATCCACATCTAAACAACATGTGATACCTATTTACATAGTTTGGCCTACAGTATTTACAGAGTGCGGGCTTGCTGTGCTGTGCCAAGAGCAGTACTACCTGTGCGTGTGAGTGTGTGTGTGTGTGTGCGTGCGTGCGTGCGTGCGTGCAAGCTGTGCACGCATGTGTTTGTATGTATGTGTGCAATCCGTAAATGTGTAATGCATATGGAAATAAGCTTTTAGCTATGTGGTGTACGTGTATAAATGTACTGTATGTATTTTCTGTACATATAAACATCGTCAATAAACCTACAGTATCAATCAATCAATCTCTCAATCAATCAATCAATCAATCAATCAAATTTGGCTGTTGCAAACATTTTGTTTACCACTTTCTGTACCTGCAGTACACATTAGATTACGTTCTTATGAAACCACAGCTACTGCTGCTATGTACATAATCTGTACATCATCGCCCTAATAATGACTAATGCAAATAGAGGAACATTTACTCAATTTGGGCCTGATTTTTCAAGCAACCCAGATTCAATTTCTCCTCATTCCTCTGTACATTATGGGGCTGCAGTGGTTCTGGGGGTAGACTGGTTGTCTGACAATTTCAAGGTTCCTAGTTCAATCCCCGGCTTCTCCTATTATCATGTCGAAGCACTAAAACGAATTTCACACACTAATGTAAACCTGCTATAAAGTTGATTCTGAAGTGTCCTTGAGCAAGACGCTGAACCCCTCACTGCTCCAGGCGAGCAAGGTGGTGTCTTCCGTGACTGCATGGCCTCTTACCTCTTTAAAAGGTTTTCAGTGCGTGGACCTCCAGAGAGGGGTAGTGAAATGAATGTGGACCATTCAGACTATGCTTTATGTTTCATGTAACTTCAGGGCCATGATGCACATGTTGTTATTATGACTGAATGGTTATCTATGACTGAATGGAATTTATCAACATATGTTATAAATGATAAATGTGTTTGAAATAAATGCCTCCAATCGAACACAACACTTCCTATGTTTTTACAAAGAAATTAATGTGTCATTCTGAACATATATCTGTACATATTGTATATTATACAGTTTGGAATTATTGATATATGAGAATCTTTTGACATTTACTTGGTTGGCTTTCAGGCGTAGGGGATCTTAACCAACATAGAACAGCCAATGTTGCATTTCATCTCATTAAAAGGTTTTATTGTGTTGTTGCCCTGTTACTTTAACCACACAGAGTACATACAGTAGACTTCATTGTATGCTCCAATCTGACCAATGATCTGTGGTACATGTCGTCATCCTCTCTTTTCCACTATACTAACAAAGAGAAAAGTCCCTTAACAACTTATTTTTCCTCTTCTTATTAAAGGTGTTACTCAACATTTCACCATATGGGGATGTTATTACACCATGGAAAAGGTCCATTAGGATGATTCTGTGGCACATTCAGCTGGAGTCCCTCTGGCAACGGTATAACGATTTAGTTTCCCCTGCCAGGTACAGGACTGGGCAGAGTTCATCTAAGCAGACTTGGCCAATGTCGATTATAAAGGTTATAAAGTGGTAGCTGGTGTCAGAATGCCCTGAGGGACAGAGAATGAGAGATGATGGGGAAATGATGAGAAAGGGGCATCGGGAGGAGACACAGTGAGAAAGTGTGTCAAAGACAGAGCAAGCCAAAGAGAGGGAAACGCAGACAGTAAAGAGCAGATAGCTAGTGAAGAGTGTCAGGGGGTTGGCTAGCGTCCAAAATAACACATTATCAAAAGTGAGAACAGTTGAAAATCAGTCAAGTATAAATTAGTTTTTTTTCTTGGCATTGCCCTTGAGTTACCCCTGTGAGTCTGTGACTAGACTATATCTAATCCGTATAATTTACGTATGATTTTAAATAAAACTGACAAACCCTATAGGGATTCCCTGAAGCCTTTCCTTCTCTCTGACAAATTGTCTTCCTCAAACAAGCAGCCTCTCTCTCACACACACACACACACACACACACACACACACACACACACACACACACACACACACACACACACACACACACACACACACACACACACACACACACACACACACACACACACACACACACACACTCTTCCTCACGTTATTTGTCTCTCAACTGTGTCTTGCATTACAGTTTGCCTCTCTTCTCTCTTTCTCCACCTCTTGATTCAATATGCTTTACAAATGAAGGTTACATGAATGATATACATGTACAGTATATTGCCAAAAGAATGAGGTCAGTAGGCTTTCCGCTGTCCATTAGTGTACGTCCAGGTGGCTGTACAAAGAATTGCAGGGTATGTGTGTGGATGCATGTGTGGATTTGAGGGTCACATGTGACCCTCAAATCCAAAGGAAACAAAATCTGCACCAGGCAATGTATCCTATTGTACCCTAAGATACTGAATGATGAAAAATATGACAAATTCAATAGTGTTGCACACGGTGGAATACTACAAGCGCTTTGGCAATGTGAGGACTTGCTCAGTGGTGGTTAGCAAAAGCATAGTGTGAATGCACACTATGCTGTCAAAGTGCGCATATTTGTGAAATATTGTGAGGATTGGCAAAGTTGTGTGTGTTAGCCTTCTAACGACTAACGGACCAATTTGTATGGGTCACGACTCCATTTTATAATATATTTAAAACGTTTTTTGTAATATATAAAAGTGAAAACAAATGTTATACATTTTAAAACAAACAAACAAATCTAAGAAATTCCATAAAACTAGTGAAAATAGCTGATCTACATACAAGCTCATAACGCGGCACAAAGCAACGCGCTTGTCTAATCTCTCTTTTGGGGTCTCGACCTGAAAGGTTTGGGAACCACTGGCGTAGCTAATCATAAACATCACTCATGGTCATGGCAAAGGAAATCAATCCGCTTAAGAGACTGTCTTTATTTTAATTTTAGATTAAATATCAAGTCAGCTAAGTGTAAGAAAATAAATGGCTCTAGGGATTTATCTTAGACCATGCAGCAGGAGTGTTCCCCCATGGGGAAGCATCTTAAATCTGCAAATCATGACTTTGTTAATAAAGTGTCATTTTAACCAATCTGTATGTTAATATTAATGACTGTGGTGGTGGGAGGCAGTCTCTCTGCTCTACTACAGAGACATTGATTTAGAACATTACTGGTTGACACTGAGGTATTAGTATTACATGAAACAAACGGCCTTCCCATACTGTACAGTATGTATGTCCATTTATTGCTGTCCATTACACCTATAAAAATGGTTTGAATCCAGGGTAGGAAATGTATGAATTGCAGCTTTTTGTTGTTTTTGTGTTTTTTTGTGGCTTTCGCCTTTATTTTAATAATTTTTTTATGGAAGGACAGACAGTCGGCTGACAGGAAATGGGGAGAGAGATGGGGGGAAGACATGCAGTAAGGGCTGTCAGGATCGGGAGTTGAACCTGCGGCACACTGCCAGACTGGATTGCCAGCCAAGGTGCCTGGACCACTGAGCCATGCATGGCCCAGGCCAATTGTAGCTTTACTTTAACAACTACACCATCAGAACCGATGCTGAAAGGATAATAAAATGGAGCTTAAGGCACCATGCCTCTGCCTAGCTGACTGAATGACTTACCAAAGCCATCCCAATATAGTCCTTTTATAGCTCAGCATTCTTTACATTGGATTTGTCTTCACTACAGAGTGACGATTGGTTGTCTGATATGACAATACTGAGGTGTGATTGGCTGTCCGCTGGTTCAGACATGACTGAGATTAGCGGTTATATGCTTAAAACCCCTCCGCCCAATGACAAAATAATCAAGTGAGCAGCTGAACAGCACATGCTTATTATTGTCTCCACCAGGCCGAAGGCATGGGGAGAGAGTATGTTTTGCACTCCGTCCGTGTGTGAGTGTGTGTGTGCGTTCGTCCGTCCGTCCGTCTGTTAACAGCTAATCTCCGGCACCGTTAACCCGGTCGGTGCCAAATTTTGCACACACACTCCCTGGATGCCAACGATGAACCTCTGCCCCACATTTTCCAGAACGGCCTGTTATAGCGCCACCAGGAATCCCGCAAATCGTTACACACTATCTCTATAGTTATGTGTTCAAGCCGGATCTGTCTGGCCTATACAATCTGGCCTATTATAGCGCCACCAGGAGGCCACACCCTGACCTGCCCTGGTGGAGAACTGTGCAACGAGGGGCACTTTATCTAGTTACAAATGAAATTGCAACATCTCTGTCTTGTATTTGTGACATTCAGGTAATTGTTATCATTTGGACCTTGCTGTCTGATGCCACATCTGCATGGCACTTTGGGGAGGATGCTACGTAACAGGCAACTATGAGAAAATTGCACTCAGTGGAACAGAGCAAAGAGAGAGAATGAGAGAGAAAGACAGCCAAGAGAGAGAGAGATGGAGACATGTGAAGGTAATAACACATGTACACAGGCACAGAGAGGTGCAACACAGGTATGTAAAGTCAAGCTCAGTCCTCATCACTCACATTACAAGAATGAATAAATGTACCACTCAACTGAATGCCTAAAAAGAAGAGAATTATTATAAAAAAACAAAACAAAAACAAAACACACACACACACACACACACACACACACACACACACACACACACACACACACACACACACACACACACACACACACACACACACACACACACACACACACACACATATATTCATATATACACACATTTCACATGGGGGTCGGTGCAAGGAGGTCTGGTTAAGGGGGCAATGCACCCTTTTGCACCCCTGTGGCACCGGGTCTGGTGCAACACTGAGCAAGAGACAGAGTCAACCAGAGTCACAAAGTCAACCGTTTTGTGTCAGCCGTCTGGTGACAGAAGTGGGTCGTCGTGGTCACAATAGAACGTCCCCTCAGCCGCGGCCCCCGTCCTACAGTCATGAATAGACCTCCTTACCAGCCATCCCTCTGTTCTTCTGTGTCTCCATCCCTGTATCCTGACCAGCAGCCCCCGTGCTGTGAGTGCCACTACAAGAGTTTCCTCTGTTGGCTGGACATGTATGGGAAGCTAATGGTAATTGCCCACAGATGCAGCATCAAGGGGGAGGATGGTGGGCTGTAGAGAGAGAGGGGACTCTGAAAAGAATATTTAAAGGGGGGAGGTCATAATTGTGGTCTCTTTGAAATAGAGAGGGAGTGATTCAGTATCTCCATAGAGAAGTCTGGATTGTCCACAGAGAAACTTTGGCTGAGTGACAGCATTGTGATGAATGGGACATTGAGGAAGAGTTTCGGAGAATATTTGGCTCCACATAATGGATAGGTTCAAATGTTCTTTTAGGTCACTCTGTTTGCAGTTTGCCACATTCAACTCGTACTGTACCCAAGCGCCAATGGCTTAAACGTGACTGTTCTGTTAAAAAAGAAGGAAGGTTGTGGATTCGAACCCTGCCTGGGGTCGACGTCAGCAAGTGCATGCGGTCGCTACGTGTTCCTAACGCCAAATCAAATGGGTTCAGATCTGAGCCAAGTCTCCTGAGGAGGTGCGTCTGAAGCTGTCCTGGACGGGGTATCTGGATGTAAAAACTAAAAAACTCTAGACGGGCCACTCCAAAGATATTAGTGCAGCTGCGCCCGGCAGCCGGCGAAAACTAGAGTTCTCAACAGGCCCGAACATTAAGGCCCGGCCCTACCTGGGCCCTCATCAAACCCTGTACACTCAAGACACTGCCCCCGATGCCACCCTTAGATCTCCATATATGGAGCTGACATATTCTTACATTCCATATGTTGATCTCACCTCATCAAACCCTGTACACTCAAGACACGCTCCATATATGGCCAGTACAGAATTCATTCCATATGTTGATCTGATCCCCCATGCCAAGCAGTCTGCTGTCACCCAGGCGGATGCGTGCACGCAACCTCGCCCTTTAGGGCGTGGTCGTTTCTCGCCCTCAGGCTGGTTATAGATGATAATATAAAAATCCCATCCTAGATTACTGGAGATGAGCTCAAAAATCTTGATCATTTTGTCTTCTGGCAGGTTACACCCTAACTCACATGGGAGGTGACACATCACATGACAGACATCAACAATCACACTAAATGTCACAGCATCTCCTGAAAGGTGGTAAACACCTGCCCTGTCTCTGTAGACTAGTGATTCCCCATCCCACGATTAGAGCCAGAACGATGCCAGATTTCTGGGTTCAATGTTGATTTTGGAGAGTCCCAGACCACTGATAATCAATGTTTTGACCAATATTTTGTCAAAAATACAAGTAAATAAACACCTTATTTCCTCTTCTATTCTGACATCAAAATTGGATCAGATTGATTTTAAAATATGAATGATATTAAAATATGTTCCAGGTTGCAGCTTCAAAGGTGTTACATTCCAGCTCTTCACTAAAGATAAAACTCAAAACGGAATCACTCTTTAAAACACATTTTAATTGAAGTATATATTGGAGCACAATACAAGCCAATTTGCAATGAACATATTATGCATTGTCTGTCTGAGTTCATAAGGTCTGAGTTAAAAAATAAGCTTCCGTGTCAGACTCAGAACTAACTTGTTTTATCTCACAATGACAAACTCAGTCTAAAGTGACTGAACTAGTAATCTGATTCATGAAAGTACATTCTTTTCCAGATGTTCTAACCATATTTGTTATCAAAACCCTTGTCAAAGCTCTATGCATAATTCATAACTTGTCCCTGAAGGGAAGTTAGTTTTGGAGCAAGAAAGCTTGAAATACAAATACCTATTACAGATTTTGAACAAAGAAAAACTCCTGAGCACCAGGGCTGTATATGTTACAAAACGATGTTGTGATATTGTTAATGTTGTTATAATATTTAAATTAATATATGAATTGGGCATCCTTTGCAATTTAGACATTTCACAGTTTATTTATTAATTTTGTAAACCTTTGCACATTGTTTTCGTTTGCTTTACCATTCATTGTGTGTCTCAAGCTTGACTTATTCTTATAGCTGCATGCCGAAAGTAGCCAATCAACAATCTCACAATCTGATATTTATACCGGCACGCAGCCACACAACTATGCATAAATGTAAGCATTCCAATAACACTACAATGAATTACAACCCTGAGTTTACCCCAGTTTAAACAAAACCTTGCATGTCCCTTGTGGAGCCATTTAAATTAACTGAGGACATTCCGCCACTGTACACTGCAGCATGAAACATGCCAGCAGATGGTGAACAGATTACAGCTTGTCAACAAAGTGGATTCATTCATGAACATGGTATAACATGAAAACTCTGAGGGGTATGCTACCTCCGAGAAAATGTGTGCTGTGGGAGTGTCTATATGCACCTAACACTACATTTCATTTCATGTTGTGGCAGCACAGGAACAGAATTAAATCTGCTTCCATATTGTCACAAGTGGTTTATTAACCAACATGTCCAAACGTGCTTAGCACAGCAAACTGATCCCGAGAGAGAGAATGAGAGAGAGAGACAGAGAGGGAGAGAGAGAACTGATAAAGAAATTAACAAGCCCAAAATGACAGTCATATTTTACCAGCTGCACGCACACACACGCACGCGCGCACACACACACACACACACACACACACACACACACACACACACACACACACACACACACACACACACACACACACACACACACACACACACACACACACACACACACACACACACACACACACACACACACAGCTATCCCATTGGCTGAGAGGTCGGCTAGAGGCAAAAAGTGTCTGGTTGCCTAGAGACGAGGCAGCCAATCAGGACGATAGGTAGTCAATATACAGCAGCCAATGAGACAGATAGGTCGAATGGGCGTGAAAGACAAGCAGAGAGAACATAGACCTGCTGTGCTTACACAGCAGCTGGTAAAAAGATGAATTGAAAAGTGAAAAGTGAATTGTGAAATAGAGACACCAGAGAACTGAGTTTGAGGAGATGCAAACTGCAACTGCAGGCAGCACACATTTTAACTCACGTGCACACTCTGTACACCCACCAAACAGGAAACTACCCATAATTACGGACAGGAAAGTGACAGGACAAGGAAGAGGTATAGCCTAATGTTTCATCCTGTGTCTTTCTCATGATGTGAGTCAAGTCAATGCAGGCCTGGATTGGCCACAGGATTTGGCACCAGGTCATTTTCTTTTCATGATTATTAGTGAGGACCTATTATATGAAGAAAGATAGGTTGAAAAGTGGTGAAGTGGTCCTTTAATGTAGTAGATGCAGATTTAAGATGCATTTGCAACCTCTGTGGAAGACAGTACTTGGTTTAGACTAGTCATTGGTTAGACCAGTCATTAGTCCTACAACTACAACCTATCTAAAACCCTCACCCTAACCTCCCACGGGGCAGCACACCTAAACCTAACCTTTAACCCATGTCTAACCAATGACTTTAAGGGCTCCATCTTGCGCCACCCCTTACCCCTTATCCCTAAACTTATTTGCCATTTTTTACTATTTTAAAACATTTAAAAATAGTTCAACTAGCCAATCTACATCGACATGTTGTTAGCTTGTAGATCGGATATTGGCAAATAAGTTTAGGGATAAGGGGTAAGGGGTGGCGCAAGATATAGGGCTATGTATGCACCCCCTGCTACTGCTCACCCATGGAGTATACCGACAGCCGGTGCTGCTTGGTGGCCCTTCCCATGAAGCTACCGGGAAGAGAGGCGTTGGACTTGGCCTTCTAGCGGTGTGTCCGTCCACTGTCAGAACAACAGTGGGTGGATTTTGGGCCCATGGGATCAGCCACGCTACGGAGAACGATATGACACCGGGCGGCAATGCAGGAGTGGACTGGGCACTGGGAAATTGTTTCCTCTGGTGGTCCAGCCTGAGACATACCCGCAGACTGGTTGTTGGAGGGGGGTTCGAACCTCTAAGGTTCGAACTTAGGATGGATAATGCCTACACTACTTGTGCACATGGAATGCTGGGTGACATGACATTCTTGTTGTATCGTGACTGAGGACATATGCCTTGATTTTGTGGATTTAACTTTGCTGCACCTGAACTATTATGTCCTCGTATGCAATTTCCTCTGTGTGGACATAAATAAATTGTTAAAATGTCTGTGTGTGTGAGTGAGTGAGTGAGTGAGAGAGAGAGAGAGAGAGAGAGAGAGAGAG
The DNA here is from genome assembly GCF_951216825.1 of Electrona antarctica. Lineage (NCBI taxonomy): Eukaryota > Metazoa > Chordata > Actinopteri > Myctophiformes > Myctophidae > Electrona > Electrona antarctica. Next base: position 26,481,801 of record NC_136805.1, read on the forward strand.
AGAGAGAGAGTGAGTGAGTGAGGGAGTGAGGGAGTGATTGAGTGAGGGAGCGAGGGAATTAATTAAGGAATGAAAAAGAGAAAGAGAGCGAGAGGGGGCAGAGAGCAGGGAGGAAGAAAACCACCTGTTCCTCTCACTTTCGCCAAATTCGCCAATTAGTTTTGGTTTCTAAATCACCACCACCTGGGCTTTTTTTTGTTTTGTTTGTTTTTTGCAGCTCCAACATTATAGCCCCAATCTAATGAACTGACTAGAGTCTGGAGACAGAGACACATACTGTTCATAATAATATCTAGATAGCCTGTAGTAATGTACATGTACATGTACATAATTTAATTGACTGGGGCTGTCAACCTGCCTCGGGAGACCGCACCCAAATAGCGAGCGTGACGGCGCGAGTGCTGTCACACGTGCTTGTCACCGTAGTGTCAGCACAGGCTGCACAGACCTGCCCTTAGAACCGAAGGAGGACGGAGCCTGACGGAGGAGACGATTTAAGAAGTGCAATTCAATGCTGTTTGCCAAAATTGTAGCCTATTAAAATTAATAACGAGAATTGCTCGAGTTTAGTATAGCATTAGCTAATATAATCCATGATGCCTTACCTTTAAATGGGCTCTCCGCGCCTTCTTTGCAGCCGACACACCGGCGGCACGCAGCAGGAACGAGCAATGTGTGAGACTGTGAGTAAAATATACCGATCACTTCATCATAACACACACACCTATGCAACACCGCTAATAGTATATCCTAGTATTGAGAGAATATGCCCAGGATGCAGGCACTCCAGGCAGGAGGCGTCCACTTCCTCCCTATGTGGCAAAATCCAGACAACGTTCCATGAAACGTCTCTTTATGGCGGTCATGAGCCTCTCTTCAACAGCTGTCCTCAGCAGCAGCAGCAGCAGCAGCAGCGCCGGAGCCCGGGACTCAGGACATGGTCTGTCAGTCTCTGTCCGACGTCCGTACTCCGTAGTAAACGGGACGGAGGGAGGGAGTCGCTCTTACCAGACCCACCAACGTTCACCTGTCCAACGTCTCCCTCTAGCGGGATTTGATAGGCCTACTATTGAGGCAGGTCGCTGCCCTCTAGTCGCTGCTAGGCTGACTGCTGCTTCACACATGATATGAAGCTTTAATGTACATGTTATGATATGAGGTTATTTTTACTGGAGTATTTCCAATGTTCAGTACTGTACTTTTACTTCTAATCCACTATAGCCTAAGCCTATAGGCTACATCTCAGAGGGAAATATTATATTTTTACAATTTGAAATGTTTTGTTACTAGTTACTTTGAATATTTTAATTATTATTATTACAAATGTATGTATTAACCACTTATCCTAATTTCGGACATTTGAAAATAGCCCATCTGCTATTTTCAAAAGATAATACATGGGAATGGGACATTCTGCACAGTGAGTACTTTCCACTTTTAATGCTTTAAGTAGGCATTTTCATACCAATGCTTTTGTACTTTTACTAATTTTTGATTTACCAGACTTTTAGTTGTAGGCCTACAGAGTGCATTGCAGTAGCCTATTGATACTTTTACTTAAGAAAAACATTTGAGTACGTTTTCCACCACTGGTTTTGGGTAGCTATAGCCTACAGCAGGTTAGGTTATGATAGCCTATAGCCTACTACATTAGCAGTTCTTCATCAGCTGTTTGTTGACAGGGTGTGTCAGGTGTGTCAGGGTGTGTAGTGTAGACAACCCTTCTGGCTGTTAGTTAGGTTACCCATGTCTTACAACTCTATAACCTTTGATAAAGTGTCTGTACTGTTATCAATCAATCAATCAATCAAGAAATGTGGTTGAGGGTTGTATTGTATCTATACACTAGGCCACGCCATATACAATAAATATACATACTAGGCTCTGTGCATGGGTTGACTCCTGTCCGGGCCCCTCCTACGCCGCACCAGGTCCAGCACCTGACTCCCAGCACTAGGCACTTAATTCAGGAGTGGTGGATTCTCGAGCCGTAATGGTTCTGCAGGCACCCCCTAGCCCATGGTGGTGCCGCAGGCTCCGCTTGCGGCTTGAATGGCCCTCCTAAAGGCCTCACCGTGGGTTGTTGGGCTTCTTCCTGAAATGAAATGAAATGAAATGAAATGAAATGAAATGAAATGAAATCTATATTTACCCAGGGTATCTGGGCTAAGCTCAAGAACTTGTTTCCAGCCAGGCCCTGCTCATAGAACACATTTCATCGTAGTGGTTGATGCCTTGTTCAAGGGCATTTCAGCGGTGGTAATTTTAACGTGTCGGACGGCTGGTTCGAACTGGGAACCTTCCGGTATCTAGACCGCGCCGCTATCCGTTCGGCCACCGCTGCCCGGGACTCGGACTGTGTCTTCCTCACAGAAGACACAGGCTGGGGCGCCAACCCATCCTGCTCCCGGGTTTTTTTTCTTCTAAATAGAAAAACAGAACTTTGTAAGAGGAAAAAAAACACTTTAATTTGATGTATTGAAAATAAATTGTATACGAGAATTTTGTGTATAGGACTGAAATGTGTGCAAAGCCTTTCAAACCATAGGCCTATTATCAGCAATAATGTTTATATGTGGCTTAACGGTATAATCTTTTGGACAGGGGGCGGGGGCATTTGAGCAAGTGGCTATTCAAATATAATTTTACAGCGATTTCTTTATTATTATTACTTGTTACTTGCGCAAGCAGAGCGCGCAAGTACTGCGATCGGCTGGATATGTATGTCGGTGCTGTCCACCGTATGTCAGTGTTGTCCACTAAGGTACATTTGGTGATCAGCTGTATGTATGTATGTATGTATGTATGTATGTATGTCGGGGTAAGAATGGTGGTCCCTTATTGGCTGTTGATGGTGACGTAACTTCGGGTTACTTCAGTAATCTCAGTTGTATAAGTTACTCGAAGAAGAGAGTCATTAAGACGCCCTTCTGCTTTGTCAGCGGCAGAAAGGTAGATTGATAGGAATGACACTCACAGGCCCAACTCCCGGTTTTATACCGAGTGGGTGGGGTTGGGGATGTCACCGTGAGTGACGCTTTCACATCAATGAAATTGTTCGTGAGTACATGAGGGGTCCTGTGCGTCACCTGGTGGTGGGATCCCAAATGACACTTGAGGAAGAGAGTGAGGAACTTAATGCATTTCAAGGTTGGTATAAGGTCAATAACGGGTCTAAAGGATTTAGAACAGCAGTTGTAATAGACATTAGTTAGTAGCAGTACTTGCGCACTCAAGTAGGCCTACTTGTGTGCAAGGCGCAAGTTGGCACCTCGACAGTGAATTTTGTGTGCAAGGCAAGTTGGCACCTCGACAGAGTGAATTTCTAGTTATTTACTAGTCCTACTATAGACTCCAGGACATTACAGCTGGCCACAAAATATCACAGGATCTATTGTGTGTGTGTGTAGCCTCAATATCTCAGTTTGTCACCTCCTTCACATTCAATACATCCTGTGATCCTTTGTGGCCAGATGCAATTTACTGGGGTCTAGTAGGACTGTAGTAAATAATGGTAACACTTACTGATAAGGTTCATGAGATAATCATCATAATTCATCATGATAAAGTCACCTTCCATTTCACCAACAATAATAGGCAAAATTACCAGGGACGCAAAACTTTTTGCAAAAAGCATTTAATTAAATGTAAAATTTGTATAAAACATTGAAGAAAAACACAGAATAAATACATTCTTTGTGAAACAAAGAACAGAATGATTTCAGAATAGTGGAGTGAATTACAAATGGTTGCCAAAGATCAAAGGTCTGTTTCATTCTGAACCAACGCAGCAGCTTTATCTGACTATTTCCATTTATTTTATTTTTTAACGCAAACAACATTTATAACAACATGAAAGCCTGAGTACACAATAAAATTACCCCAAACATGTTTGAAAGTGAAATATCCGTATAATAACATACGCAGACTTCAATCCTTCAAACTTGTGGACTAATGGCAACACACATATCTGTCCTTTGTGAACGGTAGTTGTACACTTATTGCATTAGGGTTCAAATGTTTTAATTTCAGGGACCACCATAACTCTGAGATTGTACAAATGACCCTTACAGGTCCATTTGGTTCCATTTGTACACTCTCGGAGTTACACACCTGTAAGGGTCCCACTTTGAGTTTCAGACTTACTGAAAGACCAAAAAAGAAACGGTTCTCTTCATTCGATGGTAAAAGTAATAAAATGTGCATAATCAGACCGTTTTTTTCCATAAAATCTCTCTTAATCATAAACCCAGTTTTTTATTATAATAATTAGGCTGGATGAAAAGGTGCCTACAGTACATATGAAAGCCTGCTAGGCTAACATACTGTACATACATACCGACCTCAGGATACATCACTGAGGATACGTCCCAGGTGCATCCATGCGATGTATTTTTGAGTGGTGTAAACCACTCCTACAACTGGCTTTGTTAGTCTGTCTGTGCGTAAAAAATGAGCATGGTTGCTACGGTCACCCAGTTCACACGGGTGTGATTTCATTACGTCAGACATTACGTCATACCACAGATGATCAGGCTATATAAGACCTTACACCACTCAGTTCACACGGGTGTGATTTTTGGTTATAGTTATTCTATTTATAGTGACTCATAGGAATAGACTATGTGACAACCGGGTATAGTCTGGTGACCACCGGAGAGACGGGTGACAGCCGGAATGTAGATGGCACCCGGATGAGCAGTATGGGTTAGCGCCCCAGCCTGTGTCCAAGCCCAACAAACCTCGGTGAGGCCTTTAGGCCATTATAATCCACAACTCCTGATGCCTGGTGCTGGGACTCTGGTGGTGGTCTTGTCTTGGCTTCCCTCAGCCAATCACTGAAGCACTTCTCCATGGCTCTCCTGCTATCGTAGCTGCCCACGTTGACGGTGGCAATGACCTTGATGGGCTGCAGCCACTGGACAAACCTCTTCATCTCCACAAAGCTGCTGTGCTCACTGTAGGGGACGCCTGTTGAGACAGAACGTATGTAGAATGAAGTCAGAGTGTTGCCTCCATCAGGCTGAAATACAGCACATTCTCACGTCACATCGTCGGGTTGAGTTATCATGTTTAGAATGAAATGTTTACAGTTGAGTTATAATGTATAGAATTAAATGTTTACTGTTGTGTTATAATGGGGAGAATTAAATGTTCACTGTTGAGTTATAATGGAGAGAATTAAATGTTTACTGTTGAGTTATAATGGAGAGAATGTTTGGGAAGACTGGTTGTTTATATTTGAATTGTATGCAATACCTCTTGTCAACCAGTAGGTGTCCTACCTGACCACAGCATATAAATGTCTCAATGGAAGAGCAGAGAAAAACTCCAACCACTGCACAATGTGTACATGCCACACGCGCACATTGAAAAAAACAACTAAAAAAGCTAGAAGCTAGAAAACATTTTGATGGCTGTACTAATAATAATATCTCAGATCTATGTAGGCTAGCGCTAGTACCCATCGTATTCATTTGTGCCAAATCTGGGGGGACATGAGATCAGTGGAGCTTCTTCTGGTGTTGTGTCCGTGGGTGTTTCTCACTCTGTTGAAGTAGTTTGAAAGGTACATGGGCACACTCGTCCCTTGAGTGTCTTGAAAAGGGCCATTGCAAGTTGCTGTCCTAATTCACCATGAGCCACCCTACCCCACAATGAGCAGGGGTTAGGTGAGTCCTCCTAGGTGTGGTCTAGTAGTAATCTAGTTTGTTTTGAGAGGTCTGTAGTTTGATTTGAGTGCCTTTGAGGTGCTAAAGTACCATGAGGTGCAATCATATTCTTTGGTTGACTTTCCTGATTACCTTTGTTTGCCATTTTATCAGCGGAAAGATTGTTATCTAAAATAAAACACAGATAGATAATCTGTTCTTTCCTTGTGATAACATCCACTCTGATCGTAAAGTCTTTCGCTTTACTGAGGTTAAAATAATGGGTTCCGTTTGGCCTAGGTGTAATGAATAGGTGTAATGACTAGGTGTAATGACTAGGTGTAATGACTAGGTGTAATGACAGTCTAGGTGTAATGACTAGGTGTAATGACTAGGTGTAATGAATGACAGTTGGTTATCGGCGAGCCATGTGCAGTACAGATTTTACCGAGCTCGGATCTAAGGTCTTTTTCAACCTGCATTTTGTCCTTACAGGTCCGCCAAATCTGTGTGTGATAGGAACTGTTTCTAATTTTATTCTTTTGCATTAACCACTTGAACCCCCACTTGAACCCTAGCATCACTATTCTGAGGGGAAATTGGCCGAAAAATAGAGCAGACCAATCAAATGTTTTCTGAAGGATTGAGGATGTCCACATGAACATGAAGCTACACAATGATAGTGCTGTCAAACAAGTCTATGATGCTATCATGAAGGCGTTTAAAGGTTTTTTCTGGATAATCCTCCCTACTATAGAGTGTGCTGACCATATAAGGAGTTCCTCCCTGTCCCCAGTGAGCCCCTGGGGTAAAAGAAACCCTAGTTTCAGTTTTGGTGGCGGGTGGCAAAGCCTTCATCCAATCAGGATGAGAGGGGCCTTCCTCCAATCATGATCGAGTGGGGGCGGGCCTTGGTGCACATGCTGTTGGCCTGTTGCACTTCCCCCCACTGTAGAGCGTGCATGTGCACATTTTGTTACCGGGGCGGACTGGGTGGTTTTCCAAATCACCCAAATCACTGAATGCTCCTTTAATCTGCAATACACATTTATACAATATGTAGTGGGGTGGGGGGGGGGGTCCTTGTTTCAACTCTGGCTCAGCTATGGTTGAGGACCCCCTGCACCCCCCTGTGTGTGTGTGTGTGTGTGTGTGTGTGTGTGTGTGTGTGTGTGTGTGCGTGCATGCGTGCACGTGCGTGCGTGCGTATGTTGTGTGTACCGTAGATGGTGATGTTTCCACGGCGCCAAGGCTGGATGTCCTCCGCGTTGTCCGCCTTCTGACTGAAGGTCCATCCCGTGGGCTTGAAGGCCAGCAGCTGGTCGTACTGAGCCGAGAACCTGCTCAGGTGCTCCTGCAGATGCTGACGAGAGGAGACACAACAACCGAAAGGTTTTTCAGGCCAAGGACCCCATTATATGTTCGGCTAATGTTCCACTCAGAATAGGGATGGGAGGGTTCATGGGACCCTGACGAAGGCTTTAACAGCCGAAATGTGTAGGTCTTTCTTTTTTAATGCTCTTTGCAGAGATGCCGCTTCAATAAAGGCTTTTGTACTTGACTGTAGCAGAGTGTATTGGATCTCTTTTTGTATTAACAGGGATGAGAGGGTTGTTGGTTAATGAAAAAGAACAAAAGTTCCTATCACACAACTTGGCGCTGCCCCTGTAGTAACTCTGAGGAGTCCCGGACCCCCAATTGAAAACCCCTGCTCTAATACTGTACTTAGTAAAACAAACCTGACTTACAACTGCACTTGGCTTTGTTGCATCTACACAAAATCTGCCTGAAATTATCCGATCTACAAGCTCTCGTGTTGATCACTTGTCACGTGTAGAAGCTTGTAGATTCAAATATCTTCCCCAACAATGGCATAATGCCTAATACAGCGATGCCAGGAATAAAGTGATCAACCAAAATTAAACTTCCATAGTAGTCACTGTATAGATTACATTTGCATATAGTAGGATATGCATGTTTATAATTATTAAATACAGCGCACATAATTACATTGAGTCAAAGTGCCTGCGGGGAGATAAGGATGTAATTAATTAGCTACACTTTAATGTTCCCATGCCTTTGATGAGCCTCCTCTAGACAAACATTTTAATTTACACATTAGGGGTATGTGTAATTAATCAAAATCTCTAAATAATTGACAACCCACACTTTAGAAAGTGCTCAGGCTGCAGTTTATAGTTGTTGTTATAGGAAGGAAGGAGTTTCAGACACCCAGAAGGTCCCAAACCTTTTTCAGAGCAGATCTACAAACAGTACTATTATTAACTCAAGTCATCGCAAGATGATGCGTCGTAAGCTTGTAGATCGGCTATTTTCATTCAAACCTCTTCCCCAACCACGTCATGGTAGACTGTTAGTAACTTCAGACTTCCTGAAGCAATTTCACAAAGATTAGTTTCACCGTATAGTATTACGATTAAGCCACGTTCACACCGCCAGAAGCTAGAAAAATACAGCAAGCTAAAATTATTTTGAAGCTGCCTTGCTTTCAGAAAGTGGGTGTGCCCAAGCGACCTGTCACTCAAGTCGAGGCTGGAGCGATCAGAAAATAGACCGTTTGAACAGGCGCGCATTTTAAAGTCTAAAATGTAAAATAGCGGCTGTAGAGGAGAAATAAGTCTATATTTAGTCACTTCATAACCTATTTATGGAGAAATAAATAATATAATATTGGTAAACATACTTTGGTAAATAACCGAACGAGCCGATGGACCGGTCTCCTCCCTCGTACCCCTGCTCATGTGCTCATCTTGGACACTCCTCTCCGCTGTCCTCTCCCACTGCACCAAGATCGAATTAAAATGTATATATTTTAAATAGCGGCTGTGTATGTAATGTTAATGTTGATTTGGCAAGAGCCAACCATATTTATGGAAATAAATAAAATTGTATTAGCCAGCACGTCGTGGAAGCAATTAAAACAGCTTGTGTTTACATGTCGGGTCCGGGCCTTCAGCCCCAAGTCTCCCGGGGAAGGGAGACCCTATATCGTGGCGCTGTCGGTCTGTCACTGACCCTCGACCCCCGGCTGCCCACTGATGTATTCCTATCTCGGAGGAGTAGGAGGCCGCTCCTCCACCCCTCCCTCACCGTTTACACAGCATCCGCAAATGTAATGTTTGCTTCAGATGATGTGAAACATGGACAACTAGTAGGCATACTTTCATTAAAACTTGCATTCAACATTTTACTATGTCATTAATATACCTTAATATACCTTAGAGCTGTTCATTAACATGGTGAATCACATCTTGATGACATCATCAAGATGTGATTCACCATGTTAATGACTTTTTTGAAAATGAGTGAAAATGAGTGAGTTAATAAGTAATTAATAAATAACCATTATCACTGTAGCAGAACGGGTGATGGCCGGGTCTTTTTCTTTGCTACTCGCAGTAGCCATGACTTCACCAAAAGGTTTCAACAAACCAGGCAGGGGGTTGTGCACTGATCAGTGGGCTGTGTGCTTCAACTGTCCTCGGGTTGGGAGAGGTGGGTAATTGTGGGTTGGTCTGTCACAATGTGAATTGAAACCCATTTATTCCTAACGGTTATTATTTAATTTATAAAAGTATGTCGTTGCCCAGCGATTGTAAACAGCGGCTGCACTCGTGCAGGGTGATAGACCGACAGAGCGCGCTGCTCATCCCCTCCCCTCTTCCCGGGGAGAGTTGGGGGGGAAACGGCAGGGGTTTAAAAAACGACTGGTTTAAACTATATTGTTTAGTTCTTTGTCCATCTACAGTATCTAGACCTATTTTTTATTCCAAACGGCAATTTCCGCCCCAAAAAGCGTCACGTCTGCATGCCCGAACCTACCTTGAAGCCGATCTTCATCATGGGCAGGACATGGACCTGTGCTGCCTTCCCGTCCGTGGTGATGAGCCCTCTGATGTGGTCCGACTCCAGACAACACATGGTGTTGTATTTGTCTCGGGACAGACACACCCTGGACCCCAACACCTCCGCCAGCGCTGAAAACAAATGCATGTTTCCATTCACTATTCACCCACGCATAGCCGCTCACTGTTTCTCAAAGTGGGGTCCAGGGACCCCACTTTGTGGGGTCCTTGATGGGGGTTTGAGGGGCTCTGCCACCAAATGTACTACTCTGCCACTAGAATGTGGAATACGCTGATACATCATGCATTAAAATATTTGAATCTCTGGTTTCTTTCAAAATTGGCCTGACAAAAACAAACGGGAGATCACAAGGGGAGGTCATCTTGCCGTTAACGGTAAGCCGAAGGAGTTAGGTGGTTTTGCCAGACAGCGTCGATAGACGAAGTGGTTCCACTGTTGGGAGCACTCACCCAGAAACACCTTCTCTTTGCCCACAGAGTAGGAGCCACACACCACCAGGGTGCGAGGGGCGAGCGTCACTGCCTCGAAGGCCGTGTTGACCGCGAAGCTGATCACCTTGTCCTGCGTGGGGAACGTGTACTCTGGACTGCAGTAACTACAGAGGAGAGAGGGATCAATAGACACATACACGCGCGCACACACACATGCGCGCACACACACATGCGCGCACACACACATGCGCGCACACACACACACACACACACACACACACACACACACACACACACACACACACACACACACACACACACACACACACACACACACACACACACACACACACACACACACACACACACACACACACAGTTAGGGGTCACAGGGTCACTCACGTGGTGTCCAGGTACAGGGTCTGGACTTTACAGCTGAGTATCTCGGGGTACGTCTCCATGGAGGGGTCAGCTCTGAAGTCTCCTGTGTGAAGCACCGTCTGTCCGTCAGGCAGCATGAACAGCAGCATGGCCGATCCTGGACAACTGTGGAATACAACACACACACAGAGAGAGACACACAGGCACGCGCACAGATGCACGTTTTTCAGAAACCTCTTTAGGATTCAGAAAAGTGCTTCTCAAAAATAACAGATACAAGCTCACAGCGTGTGACTTCATGCCAGGCTGCACAGGCTGTACAGGCTGTACATGATACATCTGCCATTTTTGATTTATTTTTTTAAACATTACACTCCCCATGAAGCCTTGAATTAGTGGAATTTTGTTTTTGGTCTTCGTAATCACAAATTGCACAGGACAGATATGACAAATGATTTAAATATACAAATAAATCACTGACACATTCAATAATTTTTAATAATGTTTTCTTTCCAAATAATGTACAAAATAGTGGAAACAGTTGATCTACAAGCTTGTAAGCTTAGATGGATCTGCCATTTCTTCTATTTTTGAAAAATGTATGGACATTTGTCAATATGGAAACTATTGACGATCATGCAAAAAATAATTTCGATTATCTCAAATTATTGCGATTAGGCGTGTTTAGTGGCGTGGTCAAGCGATGGCGGAGCAGCGGCTCCTCAGTTGTGTGACTCACTGGTTGGCGTCCAACAGGGTGACTCTGACACTGTCCACTGTCATCTGGACGTTCATGGGCAGGATATGGACATACTGCTCTGACACCTTCAGCTTGCTCATCACCAGGTTACCTGTGATCTGAAACATGCATGCGCGCGAGTGCACACACACACACACACACGCACACGCACACGCGCGCACACACACACACACACACACACACACACACACACACACACACACACACACACACACACACACACACACACACACACACACACACACACACACACTTAGTTTTGACCTTTTTTCCTAATTCAGTTGCAGGTGCAGGAGGCCTATTGTGTAATAAAGAATATTAAATTATTAAATAATGAGTCAGTGATTCATGAATTGTGGAGCTCAAGCACATGGCTTTGAAGTGCAGGCTGCAGCAGATCTACAAGCTCTCAACATGTCATGCTGCAAAGCATTGTGGGCTTGTAGATCAGCTATTTTGATTTAAAAAATGAAAAAATAAACAAAGACAATAATTTAAATATATTTTTATGTTCGAATTTCGTGCCATCTAACAAAGCTTTGAATATCATTTTTTTGCGTCGTAATGCCTGATTTATACTTAACTGCGTGCCGAAGATTGCCGATCTACAAGCTCCCAATGTGTCGCAGATATGTTGTGAGCTTGTAGATGGGTCTTGAGCTGAAAGGTTTGGGAGTCACTGCTATAAGAGACTGGACAGGGAACAGTTGCAAACGGCAACTGGTTGGCAGAGGCATAAAGAAACCCATACGGTTATTTCTAGCGCTTCACTTAAAATGCAAACGAAGTACATTGTTGCTGAGAATTGACAAACCGCGGGGGGATTGGAATTCATGGCAACACTGAGGAAAAGTTGATTAAGGCGGTGTAGCGGATAAACGAATCAAGCATTTTCCTCCCTGCACAGTGGCTAAGCACAGCTGACGGGGTGATTTAGCTCTTAGTTTTTTTAAGAAAGGAAAATAAACCACCTGTGAGAGTAATCTCTTTTGGACCACAATACTTCAAAGTTGGCAATTTGAAGAGCTTTTAATCTTTTTTTTTTTTTTTTCTATCAATAACTTTTCTGGGGTACATTCGCAGTTGAGGACTCAGAACTCAGATGATGATGGAATAAAATATGGGGTCAAAATAAAGTGCGGTAAATCCAGTACAGTCAAACACTTTGTCTAAAAGGATATAACCGAAAAAGTCCTTGCGGTCTTGTTTCCATTCAGATCCTGGGTATTCAATTCATAATCATGACATGAAAAATAACAACAAAATTCAAATCATCATATAAAATAATAATAATTAAAAAAATATGCTCTATAGGGTTGTCTCGCAATTATTTGTCATAATTGCCAATAGTTGATCTACAAGCTTACCACACGTCAAGAACTGACCTGCTATTTCTGGTATTTTTGAAAAAGTATGGACATTTTTTAACATGGAAACGATTGACGATTATGCAAAGATAATTGCGATTATCTCAAATAATTGCGATTAGGCGATTATGTAATAATTGTGACAGGCCTATTTTACAGTCTAGATTGGGGGTCCCACATAAAATAATTGTATCAAGTGGGGGTCCGCTACTGCACAGGGTCAACAACACACTCACTCTGTTGCAGTAGATGGGGACTGTGGAGCTCTTCTTCAGGCCTCCATAGTGGTCTGAGTGGAAGTGGGTGAGGAAGTACGACGAGATGCCCTCAATCACGCCATAATTGAAGGCGTCAATAGCAAATTTGGTGCCTGAACACAAAGAACATGATTATTAGATTCATGTATTGTAGAATACAAAACAAATTGATACATGGATAGATAGATACAGTATGTCCCAAGTCTACTGTACTGTAGTGGGCAGAGGTTCTCAAACTTTATCATGTCAAGGACCCCCAAATTAATATGCATTTGGTTGTGGACCCTCATCTGAAAATAATTTGTGCCAGGGGCATTTGTGTACATAGCAGATGTACAAGGTTGGTAGATCTTGCCATTCTCAAGCATTTAACGGAATTATATTGCCACACTGTAATTTCACCTCATAAAAACACAAGACACAGACACAAACACCCAATTAATCCATTAAGACCGGGAAAGCTTCTGTGTCATTTTAGATTTTAACCACTTTAAACATTATAGTATACTTTGTCTATTCAAAAGTAGATATACTGTACAAAAGCAGATATACTGTACAAGCTCACAGAGCTTGTAGATCTGCTATATAAAAAATGTAAAAATGTGTGCAAATTGCACAAAATGTGTGCATTTCTTTTTTGAATTTTGAAATTTGAAGTCGGTGGGGCGAACGGTTCTCGAGTTACAGTGCGTGGATTACAGGCGTACACACGTACACACAGAGACATGGTGCATATATATATATATATATATATATATATATATATATATATATATATATAATTATTATTATTTTATATAATTTTAATACAAGCATTCTCCTAGCAGTCTTCAGTCACCTGGGATCTTCTTGTAGAAGGGACATTGTCTGGTGTCCCCTGGCTCTCCATCCCTGCTCCACCTACTCCACCCTCTCCCCGCTGGCCTGCCACCTCTCCCTGCACCTCCCTCAGCTCTTCTCCTCCCCGCTGGCCTGCCACCTCTTCCTACACCTTCTTCGGCTCCCGCTGCCTGGCTGTCACCCATGGTCCCCGTGTCACCTCCTGCAATGTGGCTGTGTGGAACGCCGGAGGAGGTGACAGCCCTGCTCCTGCCCCGCCTGCCTCTCCTCTCGCCTCGCCTTTGCGCAGAGCTCTCCGCCGCCGGCGAGCTGTGAGCAGCACTCTCCACCTTCTCCTCCTCCTAGGGGTGCAAATAGTTAATCAATTTAAATTGTTTTGCGACAAAGTCACAAGTGTAACATTGTTGCTATGTATAAAGGATTAAACAAAGAAAAACATAGCTTCTCAATTATTTGATTAATCAAAACATTATCATTCCAATAATAGCCTGCATAATTGATAGCAGGCCTACCTCCTTCTCCTTGAGGGGCTTGAGCCCGAAAAAGACCCCAATGTCCGTCTGCTTCTTCCCCGCCTGGCTCTGTCCCAATCGAGGCGCCATGACGACGGACTGAGATGCTTGAGACAGTGAGCTTTGAGACGAGGAAAGGTCTTGATGAGGAAACAAGGCAGGTTCGTCTAAAACTCCACGAGGCACTTCTATTGAACCAGAGAGCGTCTGTCGCAGTCGGTCTAAAACCTTGCTCTGTGGGGACCGGAGGCAGCCGGAGCCGTGCGCTTTCCCCTGGTTTTGGCTTTCCTCTCTGCTGGAGCTGGGGGGGTGTGCAGCAGCTGCAGAGTCAGGCCCCTGATTACCAGGCCCTGACGAGGTGCCCGGATCCACCTGGGTAACACAATAATAACATTTGACTTGACAGTTTAATTGTGTTTTTGGCATTCAACATTGGAACATAATAATAAAAAAGAGATACATTTCTTTTGCATTTTAGGCTTTGCAAAGAAAAACTGCACAGGGCAGATATGACTAATGTACTAATAATTAAAATAAATCATGTATTATGGCCCAAACAATGCCATATTATTAATCATTTTAGACTAAACAAATCACACCCATGTGAAGTGAGAGTGGTGCAACTCCGTGTGGGGGTCCCCGGGGGGTCCCCGGAAGTTCCAGACACACAGGACCACGGCCAGGGTGCCGGCCCAGTTCCGGCAAGCCGCCCCACGTCCAAAACGGTAGAGAAATGAGAGTTACCATGTGGGGGTCCCTCTACTGTATTGTACTGTACTGTCACTGTACTGTACTGGCACACCCAAAATCATCATATATACAGTTAATATGTGCGTGTGTGTTTGTGTGTGTGTTAGGTTGCGCACAGGTGGTGAAAAACAGCCATGCTGTTTTCGTGCTCATACCCACCCAGGCAGGCAGGCACTCAGACCCACCCAGGCAGGCAGGCAGGCACCCACCCACACACATAGCTCCATAAGGGAGTGGTTGCACCACTCAAAAAAGAAAAGAAAACATAGTTGAAATAGCCAATCTACAAGCTCAGCTAGAAGATCTGCTATTTCTGCAATTTTTGTGTTGGATGTATGTAAATGTATGAAACTAGAATTTCGCGGGCCTTCGGCCCGCTCATCCCAGAGTTGCGTTGCCCCGCGTTGCGATACAGAAGTCCCCAGATACAGAAGTCCACAGTGACACGCGTTGTATGTAGCTGTTTTGTGCTGCAGCGCTTGCGCGCGTGCGTGTAGTGTTGTTGTTCTTATCCATATATGCGCCTCGGTTCGTCCTGATTGTACGACGTCAGGTGTCGACACGGTCGTGTTTGCATTATTGTAACTGTGTATGTAATCGCGGTGCTCTCCGTCCAAGTTAGAATCAGTGTAGAACCTGTGTTGTTGTTGTTCTTCTTCTACGTTTGGTTTCCGGCAGGCTGTACACTGTGTGTGTGTGCACGCGTGTGTGTGTGTGTGTGTGTACTGTGTAACTTCCGGTAGTGTTTCCGGAAGTGTGAAAGGTATCACGAAAAACACGTGGGTCACGTCAGTGGCGGCTGGTGACTTTTGTCCTAGAGAGGGCGCTCTGAAAATATCAAGAAAATATGCACTATAGGTATCATCACATTCAATGGAAGGCTTTTAAAAATACAAAATAAACATGGCATTGCCAAACATGGCTAATTTCACTGCATTTTCCATGTAGATTGAGGCTACATTTTTTTTTTTGTCATTGTCTTGTTGTTCCATTATGAAAATGAATTATTATCTTTACCTGGCTCCATGTGGCTCATCATTCATGTTTTTCTAGCGTCTGTGTTGACTGTGTGTTAAACTATATGTCAAACTGTGTTGTGATGTTTATGCTGCCCCCAAGTGGTTTGTGGTGTGAATAACATTGATCGCACACATTTTTCGACCCAGTGGCTTTCTATCGTTTGTATTGAAGTCTGAATCATAGCCACGTTGACAACGTTTGTAATAAACCAACCCGTTTGTAAATCCGTCAAGATTTGAGCGAGTTCTGACTGTTTATGTTTGAGCTGCCATTGAACATACTGTACTGTAGCCCCGAAGTAAGATGGCTGGCGGGTGAACGACGTCAGAAACTCCGCCTTGAGCCATCTAGTGTTTGTATATATCTATGCTCCAGATGAACGCGCAGCAACATGTGACACTCAGTAACCAATCAGAAACGTCACACAACGTAAACAACATGTGACATTTCATGGCAGCAGAATACAACGTGGCAGCATAATACAACTTGTAATCACTGCCTTTGGTTAGTGGTTCCTTATATTCTATAATATTGACGTTTGTGGATTGCTAATGTTAAATAAATTACAGGCTGCAGATGTCATTTCTCCGTCATTCTTATTCACGTTTTATTCAGGGGTTGTGCATGGTGGTGCGGCGCACCAGCGCCTCCTATGGACCGGCCGCCACTGGGTCACGTGGTGGGGTTGTGAGCCATTGGGAAGGGGTGATGTAGTGTTGCCAGGTCCACGTATTGTAAGCGAGTGGTAGTGTGTGTAAGTATAGGCTGTAGGCTGTAGGAAGTCAGGGTTTGCGGTGTTGTTTACATAGTGGCATCAATGTTGGCGGTGCAGCCAATGAAAAGAGGGGAATCACGGGATGCAGTGTTGCCAGGTCCGCGAATTGTAAGCGAGTTGTAAGTAGCGTGTTGAATGGCATTTTTTCTGGGCTTGTTTTAATAGACCTGGCAACATGTGAGTGTGTGCGTGCGGGGGTGTGGGTGCTTGGGGAGATATTGTTTGTTGTGAAGAGATACAATGCCGGCGTGGGTGTGGAAGGGAGGCAACGTTGGTGTCAGTGCAATGAGTGATGTTCCGCGGTTGGTGTTGAGGGGCGGCGTTCGGCGCGATATGAGGAGATAGCGGCCGAACGACGCGGAGGGTAAGTGTGTGACGTGACTGCCGTGTGAGTGTAGTGTGTTGCAGTGTGTCAGTGACGTGTCAGTGATGTATGCAGTGTGTGACTTTGGGTCCCTTTTCCTGGGTTGGGTACAACTTCTCACTTGTATATATAGATATTGTCAAGGATTCTGATCACTATCTGAAATATTTGCAATTAGCCACTCATGTAATAACTGTGACTTTAATAACGCATAATATTTTGTCATTATACCTGGGAGTTGTCGGGGAAAGGCGAGGCACCCTGCTCTCCGGTCCCGGCTTCCAGGTCATCGGCGAAAGTGCCGAAAAGCTCATCGTCGCTGAACAGCATCAAGGAGTCGTTGTCTGACTCGCGTTCAGTCACACTATGAAGGAGCGAGCCCCCAACGATCTCCTCCTCCTCCTCTTCTTCTGGGAACTTCGACAAAGGTGAATAGGAGATTTCATCGTCGTCACTGTCGGGAGAAAAGTCAGCTTTTATGAAACCTCCTTGAGGAGAAAAGTCTGTTTTTACGACAACTCCTTGAGGAGAAAAGTCTGTTTTTACGACAACTCCTTGAGGAGAAATGTCAGTTTTTACGACAGCGTCTTCAGGAGAAACATCCGTTTTTATGAAAGCCTCTTGAGAGGCCTGGCTTCCCCCGCCTGAGTTGGGAGGCTTTGGTGTCGACGACACTTCGGTTTTACTCCCCTGGGAAGAGCTGGTGGACTTGTTGCTTCCTCTGGAGGAGGTCGATGACCAGCCTTTCCTCTTCTTGAAATCCGCCGGGCCGGGCGAGCGCAGCAACAGGAGGCCGTTTGCGACCTTCGGCGTCGGTGGCGGCGTCGGAAAGTCGCTGTCGACGGGCGAGCGCTGAGGTTGGACAGAGAGGAGAGGCTGACAGCGCTGTCCTGTGAGTAGTGACGGGACGATATGAAAATGACATTACAATAATTGCAATTGAGCTTATTTATCGCAATGTTCAAAATAAGCTCAAAAGTGAAAAGTTTTGCTTTTGTTAACCACTTGAACCCCCAGCATCCCTATTCTGGGGGGGAATGTTTGCCAAAAATAGATTCGTGAAGAGTGAAATAAGAACGATCTTTACAGGTCCGTTATATAAAGCATAGTGGTACTGAATTTGCAGCTATACAAAAGCTAATTTATCCTAGTGTGTGACAGAGGACAATTTCACGATAAATGAAAATCTTTGCGATAAGATAATTGTGATTTTCTTTTTTATTATCAGGATAATAACAATTATGGTCCCATCCCTACCTGTGAGCTGTCTAAAATGGACCCAGAGGCCGGTGGTCCGGCGAGACCACCGAGGCTGGACTCTGCAGGGGTCTGTCTTTCCAGGAGACAGACGGGGTCCCCAGATGCCCGGCTGTGTGCCAGCAGCGTGTGACTGTACCTCCTGTAGTGGCTTGGAATGGTAGACGTGCACTGGAAGCCGTCAGGGCACTCTGTATGGACAACGGATTATGTACAATTATTAATTAACTACTACAACAAAGAGCCTTTTTAATGTTTTTGTTCATTATTTACCCAGGGTAGTTACTAAGCACAAGTGCTCATTTTCAGGATCCTAGGCACGAAAATGTTTGAGAACCACTGCTTTAGGCCACAGCTGCCCATGTTGAGTGTTCTATGCTTGCTGTATCATTAACCACTTTAAGCCTGATAGGCTTACAACAGATAGCGAAAATAGCCGATCTATAAGCTTGGCTATATTCACAAACCAACTTTATGTCAAAGTCGGTTGAGGCCAGGGTTTAAATTGTCCACTCATCTTTTAGAATGTGTTTTATATCCTATTTTAATTAAACTGTTAAAATTGTGGGGTGGAACCACAAAACTCACATCCTCATAACCTCATATCCCAAACTATTGCTTTTCAAGATTCCAAAAAGTAGCAAAAGTAGCAGATCTACAAGTTCGAAATCACGCTGCGTTTCGAGCATGTGGATCTGCTACTTTCTTTTTTTTAAATATTTGTTTTTGGCTTTTCTGTCTTTATTGATAGAAGATAGACAGGAAAGAGGGAGAGAGAGAAGGGGAGAGACATGCAGCAAAGGTCTTCATGAACGGGACTCGACAGGCCAAAGCCTATATGTGGCATGCGCCTGAACCAGTGACGTAGACTCCGTGGGGGGCGGCGGGGCTCGAGCCCCCATGATGAATTAGACCTGAATATGTATACAGTATATTCGCCTAGTCGGTTCGTCCCGTTTGTACCGCGCCAGGTCGCGCCGCGCCCGTTCGCGCAATTCTCGTCTTTGAATTGACTTTGTATGTAATCGCGCAGCTCTAACCATCCAAGTCTGAACGCACGTTAACACCTTTTGTCCGGCATTCAAATGCTAATCTTGTTTAACCTGCCAGGTAGGGTACAGTACTGTACTCTGCTTAGGCTACTTGTTCACAATGAAAAGGAGTAGCCTACCAGATGACTCAGTGCTGCAATCATGGCATTTAAACAAACATGCTCTTATAATCTACAAACACTGTGACACGTTTAAAGAGTGTTACAAATAAGTGTTTAGAACCTAAACGCTTGGGTTTAGGGTGGAATGAAAAAAACAACAACTTTTTTCCCCCCGTTGCGGCGTGCGCCCCCATGACGATTATAAAAACATTTCATCTCTGGCCTGAACCACTTGGCCAGCGGGCGCCTATAAATCTGCTACTTTTGATGATTTTGTGTGATGCTGTGATATGATCAAATTAATTAATTAATTTACGAATAAACACAAAAAGTTAGAATATGGTTATGAGAGGTTTCTGCCCGACAGCAACGATATAAAACGAATTGAGAACACTGCCTTTGTCGTGGTCCTCTCTGGGGGCGTCCAGGCACTCGGTGACGTGCCACCGTTGCGTCTGGACCACCAAGATGGAGAAGGGCATCTGACAGATGGGACACCACCTGTCACCTCCTGAGCACTGTGGTGGCTCCCCTCCATCAGGCTGCGATCCGCCAGCGCTGACCTCACCTGTAGTGGTGGGAAAACAAATAAACGTATCAATACTGCAAAACATTTTCTTGAAAATAGCAGATCTACTAGCTCACAACACGTCACTAAATGCAACAGCAACACGTTGTGAGCTTGTAGTATTTTCTAAATAATGTCAGGATGAAAATGGGTGCAGTGGTCCTTTGAGTACAACTATTAAGTACAGTAGATGTACTTAGTTACTTTCCGCCCCTGCTTACCTGCACAGCCATTACTAATATTCACACGTCCACTCGTCAGGTCTCTGTCAACCTGAACTGCTTTGCTTCTCTTCACAGCAGAGGGCTTCCCAGAGGAGTTAGAGTCATTGTTTTTCACACTTTTTCTTTTCTTAGAGTCATTGTTGACGTTTTTTCCTTTCTTGGAAGTAGAGGGTCCGTCTCCGGTTGTCGCCGGTCCCTCTCCGGTCCCGGATTTCCTCTTTTTCCTCAGAGGTTTGTAGTCCCAAATGTCATCCTCGCATTCGTCTTGCTGTGACATTTGGGGGAGGAACACAACATGGAGGCTGCGATGCAGATGCCTGTACACAGCCTGTTCAAAACAAAAGCATGTTGGAATGGATCACTTTCATCTGGGCTTCCATTATACAGTGGTCCCCCCCAGCAAAAATAAATGAAAGAGGATCCAAATCTTATCTTAGACCTATCGACCCTAACCCTGTTTCACACTTCAGCTATATCAAACATAGCTGATCTGCGAGTAGCTTGTAGATCAGCTATTTTTCAAAATAGGTTTGAATAGGTTAACAGTAACACTAATCTTCTCTCATTGGGCTCCCTGGCACAACATATTTTCAGATGGGGGTCCTTGGCCAAAAATCTATTTCCTTACATGTTGCCCTGAGAATCAGACATACTGTACAGACTTTCTCCCCGGAGTGCAAATATAACATTTTTCATTTATTGTCTGTTACGTTGTATCATTGCACCCGTTACAGTGTATATTAATAATATGACAGCATTATATGACTGAGTTACATTGTTGTAACATATCTAAAGTTAGCATTCCATAAAGGGTTGACATGAACGGTTGCTCGACTGGAGTGGAGCAGGTGGAGTTTGCTTTCAGGTTGACCGACGGGCAAGTGCATTCTGTCTTGATTAAATATTATTGGCTACTACTCATTAGAACAATGTTACCTTAACTGTCTAGCAGTTGCACTCATTTTGTTTTTCAAAGTGACTGTCACCACTTGGCAGTTATCGATTGCATCGTATGTTCTAACTTCTAACACAATTTGTACCTATCATTTTATAATGGACGGTTTACTTTTTGGGCAAGTAGAACATTGTCCTTGACCGACGGGCAAGTGCCTCTGAGACCTTAGTGTCATTGTGTCAAGCATGTGTTAGAATTACAATTTAGGCATTCAGATGCTCTTAAACCAGGGCAATTTACAGTAAGCAAGAACAACACATGCCATGGTAATACAGCCTTTGCATACCCTGCAAGATTGTCGAGGCTAGGACAAGTGGAGTCTGAAGAGGTGAGTTTTCAGACTACTGCTACACAAGATATCTGTTATTAAGAATACTACTACTTCTACTGCTATGCCACCAAAATGTGGAATGCCAAACCAACAGTCATGAAAAAGAGTGAATCCTACTCTCCTTCAAACCCACTCTAAAAGAGAGCACAGGTGGCTGCAATACGAACTGGTCCATGTAAAAAACAAAACAAAAAACAAGCCTGAACTGTTTACTAATGTTCTTTTTCAATTAGTACTCGTTTTTATGATGTTTTTGAATAGCATTGTATATTGCCTGTCAAAGCCATAGTGCTTTCTTGGGTTCAATCCTTTTAGCATTGCATTTGTATTAAACTGTATTCCTCTGTGCTTTAATTGTTTTGCAAACTGTTAATACAGTATTCAATCAATCAATCAATCAATCAATTAATCAATCAATCAAATGATGTTACCGATACAGCATGCTTTTTTATATACATGGTATTTGTTACATTGCTTTTAACGCATTGTAACTGTAATTTGTCATTTACATTTACCCTAAACGTTATTACATATCTGTTCCATTGTTTTTAAGCAGTAGCCTGACAGGTGACAGCTCACAGCTGTCTCTTTTCGGCAAGCGACAGCATCGTACCACGGATATAAATGATACATGAATATATAATAAACAAATAGATAATAAACAAACTATTAATGTGTATTCTATTGACATGATCGTACACACTTACCGCCAGTAGAAGAACACAGTAAAGACAAGCCAGGACGCACAGCAACACTTTCCACACGTTTCACAAATCACAACAACGTCATTAACTATAACAATAAAATCACAAATACTCACAATAAAGACAATATCAACGTTATGACTTTATCATGTAGTAAAAATCAAGATACGTTGAGAGCGTGATTTGCGGCAGCGGTGGCCGAGCGGATAGCGGCGCGGTCTAGATACCGGAAGATTCCCAGTTCGAATCAGCCGTCCGACACGTTAAAATTACCACCGCTGAAATGCCCTTGAACAAGGCATCAACCACTACGATGAAATGTGTTCTATG
The DNA here is from genome assembly GCF_951216825.1 of Electrona antarctica. Classification (NCBI taxonomy): domain Eukaryota; kingdom Metazoa; phylum Chordata; class Actinopteri; order Myctophiformes; family Myctophidae; genus Electrona; species Electrona antarctica. The sequence continues at coordinate 26,504,319 of NC_136805.1, forward strand.
AGCAGGGCCTGGCTGGAAACAAGTTCTTGAGCTTAGCCCAGATACCCTGGGTAAATATAGATTTCATTTCATTTCATTTCATGCTGTGATTGATTACAAATATGCATTACTGTCGAAAGTGCTGATGTGAATCTCCGCCCATTTCCTTACACTGCCGGCTGGCTTACGGTAGTTATTTGCCCTGTTTTAAGAAGGTATGTGGTTCTCAATTAAAACATTATATAATTTCAAGCTTTTTACACTTTAGTTCAATATTTTTCTTAAATTTGATGACTCACGAACAAAGGTATAATACATAAATGTGTTTAAACAATAAACATTAATAATAAAATATTCCCCTAGGGCCTAGGACCAGCAGTGACCATGCAGACACAGGGGGGAAAGGCTCCTGCCTCCATAGATGCCTCCCTTCTGACACACAGGGCAAAACACCCTGTGGCAAAACAGAGTACCCTGTGTGTTGTTGTAGTAAACATGGCGTCTGCGTGCAGTCTGTCCACATTATTCCCTCTTCAAAGTGCTCTGGACGTCGCCCTGGATGAAGCCACCACCCAGGATGAAAAACAACAGCTAGTGATTAACTATCTGAAGATACTAGACGAGAAAGACCTGGTAATACCTGACTTTGACGCAGGTAAAAAAGACCACTTTACACTTACCAGCCAAGCCCAGTAGCCCAGTGCTGTCTCATAATCTGTTCTGTGGTTGTATACAACTTTTTCATGTTTGTCACCCACCCAATGAATGTGTATTTATTATCCGCGGAGCTCTATGATAATGATTCTGTGCCAGGGACCCCCATAAGTTCATACAATGTAAAGGCAACCGAACAACACACATTGCCAGTGAGAGAGGTAACAGGAAGAGGTTCATTCCTATTAGTCATGGTTTTGGTGGAGGAAGGGCGATACGGTTTTGATTGATTGATTGAAATATTTATTAACAGTTTGCAGAATTACAGTACATTTCAAGCACAAACTCAATACAAAGACTGTTAACTGTGAGTGGACGACCCAATTAAGCATTACACTTGTTTACAAGAGGGTCCACCTTGTTCAATTCATCAAAACATTTAGAGACGTACAAATAGACACTTCTATATAGTCAAAGAACAGAACAGGAACGGGGTCCAGATGACAGCGAAGTGACAATATAAGGACTTTTAAGGCCTATTTAATTTTTCAAAAAAGGAAAGGGAGACCATTACTGCATTAAGATGTTGGACTTTCACGCGGGAGGCCTGAGTTCGAATCCCGGGCGCTACACCGGAATTCCAGTAAGACCACTGGCCCTGTGGTCTCATACTCAGTGATTTGATTAACTGTTAAAAGGTTGATAGTAAACGGTATCTTTTGAAATGTCATGATCAAACATAGTTATATAAATGTATTAAAAGCACAGCGATGTATTGAATGCGTGTAGCCACTCATTGCCACAGTGTGCACATACCGGTGTGTTGAATAAGTAATTAGTAGTTAGAAAGGCCCACATTTTTACAACCTTTTGTTGATTTTGTCCGATATGGCCAGTTATTTATTATCATACCCAGATATGCGGGAACACCTACTGAGTGGCCTTGACATCCCATGCATCCAAACAGAAAAGTCATATTTGAATGTTAAACTCACTTTGCCACTCACTTTATACAAATACATGCGCATTGCGCAATACCCTCTATTGACTGTAGCTAATATCTGTCTGTCTCTCAATAGGCGTTCAGCATAACTTCCGGGTATGATGATGATCATGTCAGTTGTCACACGCATAGCCTCTAGGGATGCAAGGGTGGTTAATGTAAAATAAACAAAAAAAGAACACAAAGATTTGGAGCCCCCCACTCTGTTCTGAGTACCCGCTAGTCACTAGGGACCACTAGGGCCTAGTGGTCCCGGGCCCCCAGGGGCAGTGGTGGCTCAGGGGTAGGTAGAGTGGCTGGATGGTAACCGTAAGGTTGCCAGCTCGAACCCAGGCTCCCCCAGAGTTACCGTCGAAGTGTCCTTGAGCAAGACACTGAACCCCTAACCTAAGCCCTAATTGCTCTCGATGTGCTAGTTGGTGCCTTGCATGGTTTCCGCTGCCATCAGTGTATGAATGTGTGTGTGAATGGGTGAATGTAATGCACAATCTCTGTAAAGCGCCTTGGATAAAGGCGCTATACAAATGCACCTTTTACCATTTACCCCCTGTTCGACACCTCCGCCCCAAGGGGTCAATTATGTGATTTGTTTTTCTCAGACTTGGAATGGGTGAACGTGGAGGCTCCTCTGTCTCTGGGAGCAGAGCTGAGTGGTAAGGTGGTTCTCCTGGACTTCTTCACCTACTGCTGCATCAACTGCATGCACATCTTGCCTGACCTGCACCGGCTGGAGAACACACACTCTGTCAAAGGTGAAAACACACCCAAAGTTTAATTTAAGACCACCTGAGGCTCATTCTACAATGCCTTCTGAATCGGTAGTTCTCACACTTTTTCTTAATTCAAAATTGTTCAACATTTTATAAAACTTAAAAAAATTTAAAAATTAAAAAGATATTTTGAATAGCGCACGCTAAAATGCTTTCCCGGTTTTATCCCATTTAGACCTGTTGCAACCTATATGTTGTTACCTTTCAATACCTTTCAATCCGGATGCTATACCTCTGTGTCTCATTAGTTGTTGCTACTGTATACATGTAGCAATGTAAATTGTAATCGTGACAGCCCTACTGTCCATAGAAAGGTAGACGCCTCCTCCGCCTCTGAGACATCTGTATCTTGGGCGCCATGAGGGGAGTCAAGCTTCCACGTGCGTCACAGAAGGGGACGCTCGCTAGGCCAATCAGAGACACTTGCTTTGGCAATGAAAACATTTATTTTCTCATACCAATAAAGCTCCTTTGAATTGAAGTCCCGGAAAAGACGGGCCGTGATTGGCCAGTGACTTTGAGTGGCAGCGTGACTTCCGCCTTCCCTGCGATACAGGTCGATCAAATGAAATGCAGTGGCGAATGAGATATCTAGGTCTTTATATCTATGGTATTACTACATACATATATAGGGGAGATAATGAGTTTCATCCTGGCATTTGCTAATTCACCAAGGCAGAACTGCCAGTCAAAGCAAAGACTGGCCAATCACAGCGAGTCCTCGCCGCCAGACATGCTTGCAGAGACTCTTGGGTAATGAAGTCGTAGACGTTGGCTGCCATTTGTGTCCAAAGTGGCCACTGATATCCCAAACTGCATAATGCTGCTTTTAAGTGGTTGAATTGATTTTGATCTCATTTTGCTGGGGAGCCCTGCTCTGGAAAATGGTCAGAGCTGTAACATGCTCCGTTGTCAAATGAGTGGAGACAGAGGGCCCAGTATTTTGCCCTGCTGCGCTCCGCTCCGGGGGTGCTTATTTTAAGCCTGTGCTACATTGTGAGGTGTGATGATAATCTGTCTGCCTGGGTGTTATCACTGTTACTGTACAGGAAATGCATAGTTACCTTCCACTGCATGCAGAGGACACACGCACGCAAACACGCATGCACACACATACACAGTAACACACACACAAGTTAACACACACACCACACACAGTTTTTATTTCTATACTTGTGAGGACGTCAACATTTTAGAACATGGCATTATGAACGCCATTTTTAATCAATCTTGCCATTTTTAACCGTAAGACGAAAAGTAGCAGATCTACAAGCTCATAGCGTGTTGCAGTGTGACACGTCGTGAGCTTACAGTATTAGTATTTGTTTATGGTGCATGACACTGGTGCAGCCAAGTATAATTCCAAACCCTAAACCTAACCTCTAAATGATTAATCCTAATCCTAACCACAACCTGGGTATTTTTCTCTAATTGTAACCCCATCTCTAAAAATCTGTTTTAATGATGGAACAACACATTTTCTTGTGAGGACGAGGGTATTAATTACCGGTATAGTAATACACACACACACACACACACACACACAGACAGACTCTCTCGTTATCTCACTGTTCCTATCTCTGGCATTAGCTGCGGGTACATACCTCATGCCAGCGTTGTGCACTCGCTCACGTGTGCACGTGTGTGAGCCAAGTCGTCCCCTGCGGTCGGACCCCCACCCTGGCTGCAGCCTGTACTTGGCAGTGGTCCAGGGTGAAGGCGCCACACACACACACACACACACACACACACACACACACACACACACACACACACACACACACACACACACACGCATAGCTGATAACAATGCACTGCTGTGTTGTCTCCCAACTTCAGAAGCCTGTGTATCTCCATATGTGTTTCCTCCGTAACAGAAGTAGCAACAATAGACGATCTGCAAGCTGCATTGTGAGCGTGCAGATCTGGTATTTTGGTGTTTTTTTGCGTGGATGATTACATTTATTTCTTGATTGCCTCTTCCCTCTTGTCTTGATTGTTTAAACATGACATCATGGGCCGCTATGCTTGATAACGGGCTTGATAAGGGTTGATAACGGGTACTCAATAAGCTTGTTATCAGATCTTTTGGGGTATAGGTTATCGAGCTCCGTCCCTAGTACCCTACCCGCCTACACTGGGTACGATGATGATGTCACACGCATACCATCTACACAGTTTATGTCCGAGTCATAGTGCCATGCCAATATATGGGTTTATATCGGGTTTGTTTATGGTTACGTCTTAGTCATTGTAACGTCCCCGTGGTCCTGCCTATATATGGGCGTATCATGGTAATGTCTGAGTCGTAGTGACGTGGTCATGGTCTTACCTATATACAGTATGGGCGTATCAGGTTTGTTTATGGTTATGTCTGAGTCAGAGTGGCGTGGACAATTTTAATACACGATTGGCGTACCACAAAAAATAGCAGATCTCCAAGCTCACAATGTGCTGCACCGTGACACGTGAGCTTGTAGTCATGCTTTTTGTTTTGCTGTTTTTAAAATCGATTATTTTATTAAAATGTATTATTTTTTAGAATTGATTAATCAATCTCTGTCCTTTTTCAGTTTTACCATCTCTCTTGTGTTATGATGAAGCCTCCATTTATCATCATACAGTAGAGCTCTGTGTGTAATTGTGTAATGTTACCACAGTCTTATGCAACCTAGTTGCATAAACTCCGACCAAGGACTGTTTGGGAAGGCACGCGTCACTCTAGTCAATGTTTTTTCCTGTCACAACAAGTGCTCTTTTTGTTGAGCGCAGGGCTTAAAGTTCTCAGTCCTGGGGACGGATTTCAGTCCTGAGGATTTCATAGGGGTAATTTAATGAGATCAGTGCAGATTTGCAAAAAAATATTTTCAGTCTTGGGATTTGTTTTGGCTTTAAGCCCTGCGAGCGTCTCAAAGGGATGTTTCACTTTCAAACATGTTTGGGCTAATTTTCATATCTACTCAGGCTTTTGTCCCCCAGACAGTTTCAAAGTTGCTTGATTCATTTATTAGATATTTGATATTCATTTTATCTGACCTTCCTATACAAACCTATTGTAACTTCAAACCATGTTAGAAAACATATGTCCTTGGTTCTGGTGACTGATATTGTCATTTGATAAATGCACCATTTACCATTTTCCTTCACAGTTACTCATTTTTACAACATATTCAACCCTGCTGAGTGCTGATGTATGACAATTATGTTTTTCCCTTTTCCCCTCCTCTTTCTGCCGTTTCTTCTTCTCAGATGGGTTAGTTATAGTGGGTGTACACTCCGCCAAGTTCCCCAATGAAAAGGTCAGTGTCTTTTCTTTGTCCATATTCATGTTTTAAGTAACATTGATAGAAGGCCTGACAACAGCTACATTAAAAAGCAGGGGGCTGGCGCACATCCAGTTCTTTGCTGGTGCTGGACAAAAGGTAGATACATACAGAGAAGGAGTGGTCCGCACACAGGATTGTGTGCGGACCACTCCTTCTCTGACAACAGCTACAGTCATCAGAAGTTCTGATGAATGTTGCATGACGTTTCTGATGAAAGGTCATGCAAGTGTTGCACCAGTTGGAAAAAAGAAAGGAAAAATAAATAAATAAATAATAAGCAATTGACAATTTGGTAGAGGTTTGGGTTGCGTAGTTACTTTGTCATGCCGCCATATTGGAAAGCAATCGGGCCTCTTCTTCACTTCCTTTACAGGTGTTACCAATGGATGATAATGAAGGCTCTGAGTCTGTTCCATTCTGGCCAAACAGTCAGAGTGATGTTGTGCATGTTGGCTAATTGGAAACACTGCTACACCAGTGGGTCTCAATGTATGGACCCTCATGGTTCCTTGAGGGTAGTCCAAATGGCCCCTTACAGGTGTCTAAGATTGTACGACTGGTTCTATTTGTACACTCTCAGAGTTATGGGCGTCCCTGAAACACTTCACTTCTACTTCTACACTAACTGGAACAACAAGCCTTCATTAGTATTGTTGGTAATATAAGACCTGTGAAGGAATAAAGGAAGAAGCCCACATATAGATATCCACATGTTTTGCAGGTAGTGGATCACGTGCGCAGCGCCGTGCTCCGCTACGACATACGCCACCCAGTGGTGAACGACAGCGAGGCGCGCCTCTGGCACGCTCTGGAGGTGTCCTGCTGGCCAACGATGGTACTGCTGGGCCCGCGCGGCAACCTGCTCTTCTCTCTGGTGGGTATCTATCACTGTCATTAGGATTTGATCCATTCCCGTTAGGGCTGAAACAAACCGATCAAACATATAGATGTTTTTGTTACAGTCAATGAAATGAACACTGATTCCCCTCTCCCAACCCCACATTAGGTCGGCGAGGGCCACCGCGAGCGGCTGGCGCTGTTCACTGCCACGGCCCTACGCTTCTACGGGCAGGAGGAACGAGGTCTCCTGAAGGCGCACAGCGTGGAAACCAGGCTGTACAGAGACTCTCTGCCGCCCACCCTGCTCTCCTTCCCCGGGAAGGTGGCCGTGGACCGGGGAGCCTCCAAGAGGCTGGCCATCGCCGACACGGGACATCACCGCGTTCTGGTGGTGACGTCCACCGGACACATACTGCACATTGTAGGAGGTAAGATCAATCAATCAATCAATCAATCAATCAATCAACCAAAAAACAAACTATGATGGCACCCAGGACCGAATGGCAACGCAGCCATTCCCTGCGTGAGCGCATGAAAGAAAAAAGAAACCCATTGAAAATGTAATGGTGGTCGCGCCAAAAGTGGAACGATACAGGAAGAGAAATATGAGCGTTGCAAAAAACAGCCCTTCAGTTGTGTGATTTTTCTGTACATTTGCTTTATTATTCTTTTGCTTTACTAGATGGATAGATAGATAGATAGATTGATAGATAGATAGATAGATAGATAGATAGATAGATAGATAGATAGATAGATAGATAGATAGATAGATGGATAGATAGATACTTTATTTGTCCTTTCGGAAATTTGTTTTGTGCACAGCAGTCATCAGGATACAGAAAAAAACCCAAAAAAAAACTGCCTGGTATTGCAACTGAACAGTCACTTTAATTAAACGCAGCGTTGATTAATTGAGTCGAGGTAGGATGTAAAAGAGAGTAATGAATATAAATGTTTGAAAGGGAACAAGCCACACTTGACAGATAAGACCACGGCATTTATCAAAATGTCCCTATAAATTGTTATTTAGAATTGACAGTCTAAGGACTGGGTATAATAAACTAATCTTCCTCAACAGTTAACTTCCATATAGGATGAAATGACATAACTCGAGTTACAGATGGAGAATACAATATGTTTTAAGTTAAACATTTTAAGTGGTTCTCAAACGTTTTCGTGTCAAGGACCCCCAATTTGATACAGTATGTGTGTGTTTGTAGATCTGCTATTCTTTGAATATCCAACGTATAAATGTATAAAGTGGTTCAAATGATTGTGACTACTTTTGCTTGACCCCCTGGAACAGGGTGTTCCAGAGAGGCAAGGACCCAACGGTTTAACCATTGAAATCCTATATACTGTTACTGTACAAAGTGTACATAGACTGGAGTCCCTCAAGGCTCTATATTAGCCCCCTCTTGTTTTTCCCTCTACACTCTCTGCCAAAAAATATTATTATTCGTTTTAGATCATATTTTTAAAATGGCTTAGTTTTAGTCTATTTTCTATTAGTTTTAGTGTTAGTTTAAGTTTTCTTATGAGGTAGTCAGGGGTAACGATACAAAACAAAAGTTGATTAAAAAAACATTGCCATGCGTTATGAGCTTATAGATCTGCCCCTTTCACCAAATATTTGACTGGGTTCATTGAGGTTTACAAAGAAGGCCGTTTGGCAGCTGTAGCCTTCATCAGGGCCTCGACTACGGTAGGATTAAATAGAACACAGAATCACACGTTAAAAGTAATTAATTTGACATGAACATGACAGGGAGCCAGCTAAGCGTTCCAGTCACTGAAGCAACCGCAGTCTGCCGAGTCAGCATTTCACACGCACAGAATGAGATGACCTTTTTAGCGTCGCAGCTTATGAAACGCTTGAGTAGCTTATTAAAGGTGCGATCAGTCACGGACTGGTGCAGAAAATGGAGTGAATCCAGTTTAGAAGAACTGCTTCATGATTCATGGTCAAGATTCGTGTCAAATCCTGTGTCTAGGTGAGACATGACCTTTGACACAATCGAGAAAAAAAAAAGTATTAACATACTCTACCATACAAATTGGACAACATTTTAAACATTTATTAAAACCAAAAAGTTACAGGACAAATTGCAAATATTTACACACACATTATTATTATTTTTTTTATTATTATTATTTTTATCTTATCTTTATTATTGTTCTCCATGATGTCACAGGGCCTGAGAGCGGCAGGCGAGACGGCGACCTATCACAAGCCTCGTTCTTCTCGCCGCAGGGCGTGGCCATCAAAGACGACGTTGTGTACGTGGCCGACACGGAGAACCATCTCATCCGAAAGGTACGTGAATAGTTCAACTTAATATGTCGTCGCTGTCAGACACAAACCTCTGGTCTCGTGTGTTTTTGTAAATTAACGCCCGTTGATGCTTTTTTTGTAGGTAGCAGAACCACAAAATTGAGCTCATGTTTTGAGCTCGTCGATCTGTTGCTTATGCAATTTATTTATTTAAATCCTGTAAAGTAACAGTTTTGGACATAATGAGGTTTCATAACAGAGACGATGTATATGTTTTATTATTATTGATTGATTGAATACTTTATTAGTCAAAATAAATTAGACAGCACAAAGTTACAGTAAAGGTACAAAGTTACAAGGATAACACAAAAAACATCCCGGGGACTTGTTTTCCATTGTGGTCCTATGTATTCAATTCATCAAAAGAGTATTGGAATATTAATACATGTCATCAATAAATACAAATGGCTATATTTACAAAAAAAAGTTAAAAGGCTCCCCTCATTTCAATTAATCTATCTCCACTTGTAGTTTCTTGATTTCCTGGGCTTATTCAGGCCAATCTTGAGAGAAACCAGAGATTTACTGTGTGTGTGTGTGTGTGTGTGTGTGTGTGTGTGTGTGTGTGTGTGTGTGTGTGTGTGTGTGTGTGTGTGTGTGTGTGTGTGTGTGTGTGTGTGTGTGTGTGTGTGTGTGTGTGTGTGTGTGTGTGTGTGTGTGTTAGATTGACCTGTCGTCGGGGCAGGTCAGTACTCTAGCTGGGGTCGGAGTTCAAGGAACAGACAAAGAGGGCGGGGCCCTGGGACCCCAGCAGCCAATCAGCTCCCCTTGGGATGTTTGTCTCGGTTCTGCAGGTGAGTGTCATTAGTGTGCACTCAATCATGTTTCCAACTTTTTTCGTTTTATTTTTTTCATAAATGAATGGCATTCTTTATTCGAATGGCCATTCTTCTTCAAATATTGAGCCAATGAAAAGTATTAACATGAGCTTGTGACTAAATAACTAAATTAGAGCCATTTTATAGGCTTTGTGCGTGCATGCAAAGCCGTGCATGCGTGTGTGTGTGTGTGTGTGTGTGTGTGTGTGTGTGTGTGTGTGTGTGTGTGTGTGTGCGCGTGTGTGGTTGGCAGCCGAGGACATACCCACAGGCTCAATGTGGGATTCCCAAAAAGGCTGGCAAAGTATTGTGCTGTCTCTGCCATAATTGCCAGCCACCACATATGGTGGACACACTGCTCATACTTATACCCATAGAGTACTGAGTGACATGCTTATTGTATGACATATGCCATGATTTTGTGAATGTAACCTTACTGCACATATAATATTTGTGTCCTTGTACGCTCTCCTTTAAGTGGACATCAATATGTGTGTGTGCGTGCGTGCGTGCAGGTGGTGATGAGGATAATGTTCTGTGGATAGCCATGGCTGGGACCCATCAGATCTGGGCTCTGTTCCTAGCGGATGGGAAGCTGCCTAAAGGAAGGTGAGATGTTACCCTAACCATATTACCATATTGTACATCTATTAACCATAAGCACCTTGGTTGTACTATAAAGCCTTATGACACACTGCAAGTGTCAGACACAAGCGATATTGTTGTTTACAACAGCTGCAGTCACACTGGATCTGGTGGGATCTAGTAGATTGGCTATTTTTGGTTAAGTTTCGGTTAAAATTGGAACATTTGCAGTGGTCAAACTAGCATGTTTAGAAACGTAGAAAAGTTAAAAAGCCTGTACAAGTCGCTAATGCATTGCAACACTAAAACTTGCACCTACACGTTGTGGCACAACTGCCTTCATCAGGGTGACTCCCTCAGTCATGTTTCTAAGCATTTTCCATGAAGCCCTAATGGTATTTTCACCTGGTTGGTGATATGTAGAACTGCAGGAACAACATTACTTAAACCAAGCTCACAATGCAACACATTGTGAGCTTGTTTATCTTGCTCACTGGCTCCGCAACCCAGCCCGTAGGAGTACTTATAGTGACAAATATCATTCTCCCCACTCGGCTTCCCTGCCCTGAACATATAGACGCTCGACAAAGCTGGATGCACCACGGTAATTCGAACCCACAACCTCTGCGGTGGTGGTGGGCAGGCACTTCACCACTGCACCACCCGAGCGCCCCGCTGTCTCTTCCATTGTGGTGTAGCAGCAATCATCCGTCCTCTCGCCTCTCTCCTTGCAGTGAGTGCAGAGCGGGGATGTGCGTGCGCTGGGCGGGCAGCGGCAGCGAGGAGAACCGCAACAACTCCTACCCTCACAAGGCAGGCTTTGCGCAGCCCTCTGGCCTGGCCTGGGCCCCCGAGGAGCCCTGGGGCTGCCTGTTTGTGGCCGACAGCGAGAGCAGCACCATCCGGACCCTGGCCCTGAAGGACGGGGCCGTTAAGCTGCTGGTGGGAGGGGAGAGAGACCCCCTGGTGAGTTGGCCATGCTACATCTTAACTCATTGACTGCCAGGTAGCCTATTCATTAATTCATTATTTAGTCACTGCCACAATCTTTTCAGTGCATAGACTGGCTGTATTAAGTTTTGCGTGGTCATATTTTAATACTGTGCTGTACATATCTTGACCACTTAAACTTTACTGTAGTGAACTAATATTGAGTTGACCAGGGTTGTTTCTGTACCTGGTCCGTTTTGTTTTCCCCTACACCAAATCTGTTCACCAAAATAGACAATCTATGAAGCTCATAACACTATTTAGTTAGTTCACATGTTGTGAGCTTGTAGTTAGATCAAGTGTTTGCACTATTATATCAAATATGTTTCTAAAGCAATGTTGATGTATAATGATACTCCAGAAATAGGGATACCAGGTTGAAAGCGGTTAAATCGTAGTGCGTTCATACTGTAGTATTATTTTAATTGATGTATTGATGATATTTGTAATATTACTGTAAAGTAAAAGATGGATGATCCTTTGTTTCTGTAGTATTCTTTTATTGGTGATGTTTTGTATATTTCCGTAGTATTATTTTAAGTGATGTATTATTTTTTATTTTTGATCAGAATCTGTTTGCGTTCGGGGACGTGGATGGGAAGGGGGTGGACGCTAAGCTCCAGCATCCACTGGGCGTGGCCTGGTCTCCTGAACACAACCTGTTGTATGTGGCTGACTCCTACAACCACAAGGTACACACACCCTTACACTCATCAGTGACAGTTATTTGGATTTAGGGCTCATGTATTGATTATATAGTTATTATGAGAATGAGACTATAGTAGATAACGTCTGGGATTTTGGACATCATATTATTGTGATACGATATGACAAAAAATGTGTGTACTTTTGTGAACTTACCTGAGCATTCTAGGTGTTCTATTATTTGTCTTTACTCACTTGGTTAATTATATTACTGGTAATAATAAATAAAATAAGAATAATTGTGTAAATACTTTGTGTACGCACCCGTAGTCATCCCCACAATATCATCAGAATTTTGATATTGAGCGATGCACCGCCATGCATTTATTGCAACACCTAACGTACGTGTGTGTGTGTGTGTGTGTGTGTGTGTGTGTGTGTGTGTGTGTGTGTGTGTGTGTGTGTGTGTGTGTGTGTGTGTGTGTGTGTGTGTGTGTGTGTGTGTGTGTGTGTGTGTGTGTGTGTGTGTGTGTGTGTGTGTGTGTGTGTGTGTGTGTGTGTGTGTGTGTGTGTGCGCGCGCACGAACGTTAACCATTTCATTGCCTTCATCTTGTTTTATTAAGTACCTAAACCCAATATACTTTATTGAATGGAATCCTAAAGTATATATTTTTAATACATCAAATCTCTTCATGAAAGACTCAAACCCATGTTTTTTTGGCAGTGTTTATGCTTCACAGCTTTCACACTGGCTCATAGGTCACCCGCCTTGAAAAATCGTCCAAAATATCGACCAAAATCTTTCGATAATCGTTAGATCCCTAGAAATCATGCATGTTTGACGCTGTATATATGTATTGTGTGTTCAGATCAAGGTGGTAGACCCAAAGAGCAAGCAGTGCAGGACGCTAGCGGGGACAGGCCAGGCGGGTGACGACGCCCCGGGGCCCAGCTTCTCAGAGTCCTGCTTCAGTGAGCCCGGGGGGCTCTCCGTGGCCCCCGGGGGACGGCTGCTCTACGTCGCCGACACCAACAACCACCACATCAAAGTCCTCGACCTGGATACACACACCGTCTCCAAGGTGAGTGTGTGAGTGTGTGTGTGTGTGTGTGTGTGTGTGTGTGTGTGTGTGTGTGTGTGTGTGTGTGTGTGTGTGTGTGTGTGTGTGTGTGTGTGTGTGTGTGTGTGTGTGTGTGTGTGTGTGTGTGTGTGTGTGTGTGTGTGTGTGTGTGTGTGTGCGCGTGAGTGCGTGCGTGCATGCATGCATACTGGGTCGATCAAGTCGTAATGCTACTCACGTTAGCGTGGGGTTGCTAGGTGATGGCGTCAACAACACTGGCGCGCCATCTTGATCTGTTTCTTTCTATCGCATCTATCTCAAATTCCTTGTCCCAGATGGCATTTCTGGTCCAAACAAGGTTTATTCCACGGCCCATAGCCGACGCTGTGATCCTCGCCATCATGGTTTCTCTGCCCTGACGGCAAGACTGGAAGTGATATGCGACAACACACACACTAGTTAGACAACATAACATCCTGTCGCAGGTTTTTCTTCAAAATAAGGGTTGCACAGGGGAAAATCCTGGCAGTACAAGGTGAATGTACCGGTATTAATTAATCCTAGTGGGTAGTGGGTTAATTGATATATATATTGTATTCATTCTGTCCAGTTTCCAGTGATTGCCGCTGATTGCATAGACGGGCCGCCCAGCCAGACCCTGCGCAGGGCCAGACTTCCCACTCTGCCCAGGTCGGCTGCCAGGGTGAAGATGTCCCCGCTGTGCGTGACACCGGGTCAAAAGGTCACCATGACCCTGAAGCTGACCCTTCCTCCGGACACCAAGCTCACCTCCGAGGCTCCCAGCTTCTGGGCCCTGTCTGCTGAAGGTAAGAGGAGAAGGGCTACGAGAGTTAGTTCTCAAACCTTTTCCTGTCAAGGACCCCCAAATTGATTTGTTTCGGGAGCTGTAGTTCCAGACTCTATATTGTAGAATAGTTGTCTGGCTACGTGAGGCCATGGCGTCGTAATTTCTTGACCTGTACACACAATGCCTGATTTTGTGGTTTTGTGCCAAGGTGTTGTAGATCAGCTATTTAACACCCACACGCAACCAAGCAAAACATGACTACTACTGGATCTCTTCTCCACTAGTCCCTAACAATTTAATCTATTTTTGTATTGTATTTTTGTCAACATACTGTATATAGTTGTAGTCATCACAGCTTAGTTTTTATTTAGTTTCCGTCCAGTAAAAAAAACTAAAGGTAGAGTGTTAGTCAACAAAATTAACATGGTACATCTATATAGTGTCTGGATGAATGAACATGGTACATCTATATAGTGTCTGGATGAATGAACATGGTACATCTATATAGTGTCTGGATGAATGAACATGGTACATCTATATAGTGTCTGGATGAATGAACATGGTACATCTATATAGTGTCTGGATGAATGAACATGGTACATCTATATAGTGTCTGGATGAATGAACATGGTTCATCTATATAGTGTCTGGATGAATGAACATGGTACATCTATATAGTGTCTGGATGAATGAACATGGTACATCTATATAGTGTCTGGATGAATGAACATGGTACATCTATATAGTGTCTGGATGAATGAACATGGTTCATCTATATAGTGTCTGGATGAATGAACATGGTACATCTATATAGTGTCTGGATGAATGAACATGGTACATCTATATAGTGTCTGGATGAATGAACATGGTACATCTATATAGTGTCTGGATGAATGAACATGGTACATCTATATAGTGTCTGGATGAATGAACATGGTACATCTATATAGTGTCTGGATGAATGAACATGGTACATCTATATAGTGTCTGGATGAATGAACATGGTACATCTATATAGTGTCTGGATGAATGAACATGGTACATCTATATAGTGTCTGGATGAATGAACATGGTTCTTCTATATAGTGTCTGGATGAATGAACATGGTACATCTATATAGTGTCTGGATGAATGAACATGGTACATCTATATAGTGTCTGGATGAATGAACATGGTACATCTATATAGTGTCTGGATGAATGAACATGGTTCATCTATATAGTGTCTGGATGAATGAACATGGTACATCTATATAGTGTCTGGATGAATGAACATGGTACATCTATATAGTGTCTGGATGAATGAACATGGTTCTTCTATATAGTGTCTGGATGAATGAACATGGTTCATCTATATAGTGTCTGGATGAATGAACATGGTACATCTATATAGTGTCTGGATGAATGAACATGGTACATCTATATAGTGTCTGGATGAATGAACATGGTTCTTCTATATAGTGTCTGGATGAATGAACATGGTACATCTATATAGTGTCTGGATGAATGAACATGGTTCATCTATATAGTAGTCTGGATGAATGAACATGGTACATCTATATAGTGTCTGGATGAATGAACATGGTTCATCTATATAGTGTCTGGATGAATGAACATGGTACATCTATATAGTGTCTGGATGAATGAACTTGGTTCTTCTATATAGTGTCTGGATGAATGAACATGGTACATCTTTATAGTGTCTGGATGAATGAACATGGTTCATCTATATAGTGTCTGGATGAATGAACATGGTACATCTATATAGTGTCTGGATGAATGAACATGGTTCATCTATATAGTAGTCTGGATGAATGAACATGGTACATCTATATAGTAGTCTGGATGAATGAACGTGGTTCATCTATATAGTAGTCTGGCAGCCGAGGTGGACGGGTGGGAAATTTGGTATATAGTCTTTTTTTTATTAGTAGTCTGGCAGCCGAGGTGGACGGGTGGGAAATTTGGTATATAGTCTTTTTTTTATTGGCCTAAAATATTGTCTATATAGTACATACATCCACTTGCTGAACCGGCTGTCGGTATTGGGCAATTTTCTTATAGGGGTTTCTTGTGGGCAAAACTGTGAAAAATGTCAAACTTTCCTTTGAATAATGAATTGCATTTTTATAGCGCTTTTCCAAGTGCTCAAAGCGCTTTACAATGGTTCATTCATTCATACATTGGGAGGTGAAGCATGTGACATGTCAAACTAGGGGGTTTTCATGATTCTGAATCCATTCCAAGCATTAGTTTTGCACAAAATACACTCCTTGGGCTAAAAAACTGCCATAGACATCATGACAAATGTGATGAGGTCAGCACATTTTGGGCGCATTTGGGCAAGTGGCTATGGCTGTTTTTAGCCCAAGGAGTGTATTTTGTGCAAAACTAATGCTTGGAATGAATTCAGAATCATGAAAAACCCCTAGTTTGACATGTCACATGCTACTTAAAGCAAAAGGAAAGTTTGACATTTTTGCCTGCCATAGGCTGTTAATGGTACGGTCACAAGAAACCCCTATAAAAAACTGCCCAATACCGACAGCCGGTCAGCAAGTGGATTCAGGCCAATAAAAAAGACTATATACCAAATTTCCCACTTTAAACAAAAGAAGTCTGTCGGCTGCCGGACTATAGTGTCTGGATGAGAAGTGACATTTAGTTCACACCGTAGGCATTGGCCTGGAACACATTAGTGGTATTATTACCACACTATGATCATTAGCCATCTGCTAGAGAAGTGTGTGTGTGTGTGTGTGTGTGTGTGTGTGTGTGTGTGTGTGTGTGTGTGTGTGTGTGTGTGTGTGTGTGTGTGTGTGTGTGTGTGTGTGTGTGTGTGTGTGTGTGTGTGTGTGTGTGTGTGTGTGTGTGTGTGTGTGTGTGTGTGTGTGTGTGTGTGTGTCAATTTACATTTTAGGCATTTAACAGATACATAAGCTAAGAACCTAACAGTGGAATATCTATAATGGAACTATGCATATACACTATAGAGTGCTACTGTATGTCTACATAAAATGCTATCTAAGTGTCAGAAACTATTGTGAGGGTCAAATGTAGTAGGATTTGGGAAATAGAGATTGTGAGCTCAATTGTCTTGGTCATCTCAAAAGATTTTTTTTTTTAAATAAAAATAAATAAATAATGTACATTTTAAAACAAACAAAGAAACTTAAAGGGGAATACCACTCATTTTCAACATTTTACTATGTCATTAATATACCTTTATAGAGTTGTGTGTGTGGAAATAATAAAAAGTCCCCCCATTCTGTGTTGCCTAGAACTGGAGGTCTGAAAAAAATCATTAACATTATGAATTACATCTCAGTGACATCACAAAGATGTACTTCATAATGTTAATGATTTTTTTAATAGAATAATACAATAGCCCTACAATAGTTGTTGCCTGCTGTGCGTTTTGAATGTGCCGTGAGATGAAATTGAATCGAGTAGCATTTGTCCGATAGAGCCGAGGATGGAAATCACAGCTTTGCAGCTGTGATTGATGTCCAGGAGGAGTTTGTGCTGCCTTGTTGTGCACGCAAATGTTTCCAGGTCTGGGGGGTTAATCGCTGCAGGTCTAATTTTAGAAACCTTTTGATAAGAGGAGATGGACTTATGTAATTAGCCTCTGCACTGCAGTGGCTTACATTGACATTGTGCTCTGATCGCCATCGCAGGCAGGAATGTTAATGGATCAGGCTGGTGGAGCATGACGGGCCTAAACCGCTGTTGATGCCGTTTTCTCTTTTTAAATTTGTAATCGCTCAGCTTAAATACCTCCCTTTAAGAGAGTGGTTTGCAAAGTTTTTGGGCCCAAATGTATATGTATTTGGCCACAGACCCTCATCTGAAAATATGTGCCAGGGACCCCCAGAAGAGGGGAAAAGCTCACAGCCCGTCACTTTGTGCAGCACCGCAAGCGTGTAGATCTGCTATTTTTTAATAGTCAATGTGGTTAAAATGATTGTGATGCTGTATCAGCTACCTTTGCTGCGGACCCCATTGAACCCCCCCTCCCCCAAGGGCCCCTGGGTGTCCCCGGACCCCATTGAACCCCCCTCCCCCAAGGGCCCCTGGGGGCCCTTGGGGGAGAGAGCCTCTGCTTTAAGAGACGTGAAAAATGTAATGCATGAAAATGTCTCGGGCAACTCTGATGTGATTAGAATCTACAAAAGTATTTTTCTGTGCAACACAGAAAAATAACACAGCACACACCCTAAGTCTAGGGTGCTAGATTTCTACTTTCTATAGATACAGTGGGCCCGATTCACTAAACATATTTTGAGCGTACCGGCATTTCTGACAAAGTGGGATTCATCTTTTTTTCTTTCTTTTTTGAATTTGGGTGCATCATGACTATCATTATCATTGAGGCTGACTTACCAGGGACTTTCTTTACATATGTCTTTAGAATGATTTATTGTGTGTGTGTGTGACAATTTACAATTTAGGCATTTAACAGATGCTCTTAATCCAGAGCGATTTACAGTAAGCACGAACAAAATGTGGTAATACATCAAATACTTAAAAATAGTCATCAAGAATCATACATAAGCTAAGAACAGTGGAATATCTATATAATGACACTATGCATATACACTATAGAGTGCTATGTCTACATAAAATGCTATCTAAGTTATCTAAGTGTCAGAAACTATTGTGAGGGTCAAATGTAGTAGGATTTGGGAAATAGAGATTGTGAGCTCAATTGTCTTGGTCATCTCAAAATATTTTTTTTAAAATACAAAATAAATAAATAATGTTGTACATTTTAAAACAAACAATTTATGTCTTTAGAATGCTTTATTCTGCATGCTGAACCAATTAAAAATAGTGCCCAACATTTGTCAACACACATGTCAAACAATGTATTGCTTGTAACCTATTCATAATATAGACATGATGCAAATTCCACCGAGTTTATTTTGTAGGCTATCAGTTGCATTAAGAGATGGATTATTAGGTCCCTCTGTGTGTATGATATATATATATACTATATAATATAATATCCTAAATATACTGTATGATATATATTGATCTCATGAACGCCACACACAATAGCCTAATAAATCTTAGATGAGGAAACAGTGGATGAAATCTAGCTTTTCTCAGTAACCAATAAAGGCAAGCTCTGTTCCGGTATGGATGAAATCTTGCCATGTCCATTACTCCATTACCAAATCCGATGTAGTGGGACAGTGGAGAATATGTATGTATATCCAAAAGACAGAATCGCCTCAGTAATCAAATCGGATGAAAATGATCAGATCTTTTTACCTCTGCAAAGGTGAGTGAACAGCAACTATTCAGTAGAAAGGGCTTTTATAATATCCAAATTATATACTAATTATGTGCAAATGAACTTATCGGGAACGCGCTTGTGATTTTACGACAACTGGCAGCCGTAAGTGACCTGTGTGTGAACCGCACATTTCAGGGATTTACGCACCCTTTTATGAATTGCATGTTTGTTTTTGCTTAGGAAATGTGCAATGCGACTCATTGTTTATTTATTTGTTTACTCTGTCAGTAAATTAGTTAAAGATGGAGTGGGTGATTTTTTTCCACCCTAAAACATAATCATCAGGTATTATTATTATATAAGGAAGAAGATTTCTTTCAAAATAGTGTACACTAGTATTTGTTAATACGTCATTTTTCTGTAGACATGCCCACCAGTTCATTAAGTATGCCTGGTTTGCCTGGTGGGTGGTGAAGGTGATCCACCTGAACTGAAGCTGCACTCACAGCTGTTGTTGTATGATAAAGGGGGAGGGGTTAGGGGAAGGGATGATATTGTGATGTCACTATATCACTGTTTTTTTTCGTTTGACTGTCAAGGTTTCAGCCTCCAGGAAGAAACCCTAAATACAACGTCAAGACATCATTGCACATAACAACCACACCAAGGGGTCTAATGAAGTACTGTCACCTAATAAACGCATGAAAAACTGGAAAAAATACTAAAATCACGCCACTAAAAATTCATCTTTAATTACTTCCTGTTTTAAACTTAATCAGCAGTCGGCGCACACACAAAACATTTTAGGTTGGAAATAAGCAACGCAGAAACAAACTCTCTCTCTCTTGGGCTGCGTGAGCGACAGGCTACACAAACTCTAGCCTACTTTTGCACAACTGCAGTGTAGTGAGACTCCAGCGTTTCCAAAGCTTGAGGGAACAGAACCTTCTGACTGGTTTCAGAATGAAACTTCTAAATAAAATGAGCAAAAAAAGCCATTTCACCAGGTCTCTAAAGACATCATGAAATGGGCTTTTTCCTTGCTTTCACTTTTCCTCTGGGATTGATGGCATCTACTCCCGCAGCTCAGTAGCGCAGCTGTTTTTCTTTGTGTGTCTCGTCATGCAGAGAGAGAGGGAGCCAGTGCTGCTGACTGAGGCACGTTTATGTTACCGCCTTGCCTATTTCTCACCTCATTATGTTTTCAGATAAATATTTATTTATCTGGAGTAATGCACCGTCTGGACTTCATCTTGAGTTGGATGTGAGTTGGATCTGCTTCTTTTTTTTTTTTGGTAAAATCACAAATCTTTCCTTATGTGGTCACTGGCACGATATTTTCAGATGGGGTCCGTGGCCAAATATATATAAAATTGGGGGTCCTTGACATAAAAACCACAGCTCTTACAATATCTGAAACGCATATCTTTCCATTTCACAACGGCTTTAACCCATTAAGATCAGATTGCGTGATACTAATGATTCCGTGCTCTTTGTAAAACATTTCACCCCAGGCAACGATTGGCTGCTGGAGAGTGGGGGTGTGGTCACCGGGGACATCGCGAGCCTATCGGAGCCCCTCTCCGTCTCGACCAAACTCCCGTTGGTCCCCGAGGCTGCCTCCTCGGACCCCGCCCCGTCGCTGATGCTCAGCGTGTGGGTGTACTGCTGCCTGGCCGGGGGCGGGACCTGCATGATGAAAGCCGCCTCCTTCTCCCAGCCGCTCCGCTTCGGCAACCCTGGGGCCGCGCAGGAAGCCGAGGTTACCGTGGAGATGGCCCACGCCTTCTGAAGCCTGCAACCCTGGGGCCGCGCAGGAAGCCGAGGTTACCGTGGAGATGGCCCACGCCTTCTGAAGCCTGCCACGTCGCGACCCCTGAAAGTACATCACCAGACATTTCTCACTCTTTCTTTGGTGTTTTTGCCCAGGTGGGCGTGGTTGTATATGCCTGTCGCTAAGCCTAACCTAAGCTTCACAGAAACTATGCCTAAACCTGACCTCCAAACCACACACCAACCCGGGGCGAATCACCTGAAAAAGACGCTCTTGCCATTTCTCACAGTCGCCAACTAAAAAAAATAAGAATCTCTCAAGGTTAGGGATGGGGATCGATTACGAAGTTTTTGCGAATAATAAATCAACTTATCAATTCTAGCGGGACCTGAAATGATGTCACGTCATTGAATTCAAATCGCTGACACAAACATTTCATTCTAATACAGGAAGTTAAGGAACATGAATAGAATGGCTTGCATGCGCATATTGCTCTGCTTTTGATGGTCTGCAGAAATGAAATGAAAGACCGAGACCGAGTATAATAATGGTATTGATAAGCAGGATTGATGATCCAAATCAATAATGGTCAATGATCCCCATCCCTACTCAAGGCTGAATTGGTGGAATACCAAACGACTCGACCCTTTACCAACTCGCCCCCGTGAAAAGTGTTAATGTAGTTAACAGTTCATTTTGTGAAATCTGAAATTATCTTGTATACAGATTTATTTGATTGTATAGTAGTCGATCTCTATAATCTGTAAAATCAAGAAAGAATAACATGATACAGAGACGGTGACTGCTTAATTAAGTTAATATAGGACCTTCTAGCAGTTCATTTAGTTTTATTAAAGACATATCTTCCATGTAGCCCATGTTTTGTAATGGCATCATCATGCTATTATGCCCATGGATATACAGAGCGAATTTAACAATTATAAATGAATATGATAATTATTACCTTTTATATAATCACCAACATGAATTATGTTTGTTATTTACAGCTAGGTAGAGCAGTGGGGCGAGATGGAAAAGGGGTGACCGTACCTGTTACCAATTGGTGTCCCAAGCGAAGCCGATCCAAAATGGAAATCGTAATCATGTGGATTGGAGTGGCCTAACATTTAACCATTTAAGACCTCAGGCTGATTCTACAAATGCCTTGTAAATCAGTAGTACTGAAACTATTTTGTAACACTTACAAATAGCAGATGTACAAGCTTGCAGCGCAGCGCAAAGTGTCACGCTGTGTGAACTCTGCTATTTTTGACTAGCCAATGCAAAAATCTAAAGATTACACAGATGCTTCCCTTACTATTCCTTGCAAAACAGAGTTACAACAACTGTACTTTTTCTCACTCTAAATAGCAGATCTAAAAGCTCACAAGGTGTCGTGTTGCGACTCTTCGTGAGCTTGTAGTTCTGCAATTTGTTTGTAAATGTTTCCCCCCCGGAATAGGCATGCTGGGTGGGGTTCAAGTGGAAACTCTCATGCGGTAAGACCGAAGCCGGACGTAAAATGCTGTTGACTGTCAAACATGTAGTGGCTGTACACTGTAACTACACATCGGTGCTGATGTGGCGTTGTTGAAATGGTAACCAACGGTTCACCTTCCATGGCAACGGAAACTACCACCGTTTCTCCCAAACAATGGGAAAACTCAGGACCCATGTTTGGGTCGCAAACCAATTTGTATGGGTCACAAGTAAATATTAGCCCTTTTTTATTTAAAACTAAACTATTATCAAAATATTATGATGTAACTAAATAATAATAAGTTATATATTTCAAGGAGATTTCCAGCGGTTTACGAGATTAGCCCTGCACACTCCTCTTCTAGATCAGGGGTTCTCAACCCGTGGGTCGCGACCCCTCGGGGGGTCGCCAAATTATTTTGGGGGGTCCCCAAATTATTAAAAAAAAAAAAAAAAAAAGGTTTTTTTTCTTTTTGCAACTGAATGGCTGGAAAGTGGAAATGAAGAGTTTACATATAATACACATAGTACATGCATACACCTTCCCTAATGATTATATCTGGTTTCAGTATTTATGGTGTATTGTCTCTATTATTAAGGTTATTGTAGCAGTCAATTTATATTGGGGTCGGGAGGGGGCGGGGCGGGGGTCCCGAGACATTGCCAAAGCATTTCCGGGGGTCCCCGGCCAAAAAGGTTGAGAACCCCTGTTCTAGATGGATGCGGCTCCCACAGAGCCGGCACAAAAATGTCAGCTCAGGCATTTCAGGCAGAAACCTCATCTCTATATTTGAATTTTTTATATATACTGTATATAAATTATCACCCTACTTGATACTACAGCGTCACACAAAAGCGTCCAAAGTAGCAGGTCCCCAAGTTCGTTTTGAGCTTGTCGATCTGCTATTTATGCAATTTTTGAAAAGTAAGTTTTGCACATATGAGGTTTCCACCCAATAGAGACTATTTATATTTTCTAATATGTATCGTACCAAAGTATTGTCTTTATGTCATTATGTTAACGTTTTGCCTCGATTATAAAAAATGAAATCGGCTATGTTTTTACGCCACCATTGCACAGCAAAGTATAATAAAGGCTTACGTCTATTTAAATAGATTTAGTCGATTTATACAAATTTTAGTTGCATTACCATCAAATCAACGTCGATTTGTTGGTAAGAAATGTTATAAGATTAACCTCCGTGTTCATTAAGTTGGTTTCGATTAACTATTTTTGTCCAGCCCTCGTGTGGGTTCATGATAATGTTTACATTAAGCCAGAACAGCACAAGCATCATATAGGCTTTCACAAAGGATTGTGCACAAAACTATATCATGTGTCAGAGAATGGTTTATATTGTTTACAATAATTAATGTAAATCGGTGATATTCATAATGTAACAAAATTGTTGAGGTCTGGCTTATACAGTAGAGATTGTATACAGTTGGGTGCCACCGATATTGTCCCTTATCATTTGACCCATTTAGGCCTGACCTCAAAATTAAAAAAAAATCCTTCTAAATCCTCTGTTTTCTGAAGTAAATATTTTCACGATTTTTCAAAAATAGCAGACCTACAAGCTCGTAGCGCGCCACTCGGTGGCGCGCTATGAGCTTGTAGATCTGCTATTTTTCAATAGCTAAATTATAACAATGTTTAAAACACCAAAAGGGGTTCCGGCCCAAAATGGGTTAACTGTCCTTTTGCGCAGATCACGCAAACCTCAGCAAAAAGAAAAGGACAATATCGATGGCCTCCAACTGTACGTCCTGGTCCTTTTTGACTGATACAGCCAAATGTATACGTCCTTCGCCATATTATTGTTATCAGGCTGAAACCTTGTAATCTCCATATGTCATCATATTATGAATGTTTTAAAGTAAACGAATGGCGAATGAATCGTTCGAAACATTTTCACTGTGTGCGTACGTTTTATAAATGTTGAACCGATGAAAAGTATTAATAAGAGCTTGTGACTGAATAATGACTGCATTGGATCCATTAGAACTACGGCTTCTTTTTGTCCGTTTGCGCGAAAGTGTCCACCGGACAGTGACGATATGCAGAAACAATGAACAAAGTGCCTTGCACGGTGTCTCCGTTTTTAAATTGTAAAATACTTGTAACTCTGAGCATGTGCAAAAGCCATTTACACGAACAGATGGAGAAAGCAATTGATGACGGAAGCTGTCCCCCAGCATCCGTTGTGTGCACCGTAGCATGCAGTCTGCACCGTGTGAGGTGTGAATGATAAGCACATCACTGCAGTGTCACCTCTGCCATAGTCTCACATAGCCTGATGATCTGTTGATATCCAAATTCAACGAATGGGCTAAAACTGCCCGGGAAAACCATTCAGAGCTTTAAAAACAAACTATTTGAAATCTTATAGCGCCTTTCACGAAAGACGCTTTACAAAATGACAAACAACTGCAGTTGTTGCCATAAGCTTGAGACAATAGATTTATTTTCGAGGTGTAACGTTTAAAAAAAAAGAATCGATCAGATTGTTTTTTGTGCCGACTTGTGATATACACTCTCTAACTTCCATATAGTACGCACACATATCATTCAAAGTTAGTATAATGTCACGACTGAAAGCAAAACTATATCAATTATGCAAGTTGAACGTCGTCTGCAACAAGAAAACCAAACTGTTATAAAAGCTAATACTGCTTTATTATGTATGTTTATGTATCGGGCATTTTTACGACCCAAAGGGATAGACTTATACTAGATGCAGGGATCCTGTAATGAGCTCTGTATTTTGTTGGATAATGGATATTACATTAATATAGCTCTCAAATTGGATTGAGACCCTGTTGTGTTTTTTTTTTGTTTACTTGGTAAATGGATGAGGTGTTCTGGGGAGAGAAAAAAAAGCCTAATATTCACATTATAATCTTTTCGTAAGCTTCTGTTTGATGGTGGGAAACGGTGACGCGTTAATAGTATCCTCCTGAGCAATAAAGAATGTCTACTGTACGATGGAAAATGTATCAATATTTCCTCATTTATTTCCCTGGAATGGTGAGTTTCATTTGACCCCGTACTAGTGGTGTGTTTCTGACAAAAGGTGATTGATCAATTGCATTGATTGATCATGTCAGCGTTTTCTTCACATGCTTCTGCATGTTGGACGACAGTAGGGGTGCTTGTATACTAACCTGACTCCGCCAGATCGGGCAGCAGAGTGTACTCTCTGCTGCCCCATCTGGCGGAGTCAGGTTACTTGTATACCACGCAGCACCAAATAGCAGAGCTAAGAGCTCACGATGCAATGCAACGCATTGCACTTTACAATTTAGGCATTTAGCAGATCATTGAGCACTCTTATCCAGAGTGACTTACAGGCGCTCCACAGGCTTGGAGCGTCTGTTGCGCAACGTTCAATGTCATTTCCGGTTGAAAATGTTCCCCCCCATTTTAGCGGATGAGACCGAAAATCTTATAACATGAATCACTCTTGATCGAAATCATTCCGTCCAATTCTAAGCAAAGATTATGTGTTAGACGGCCCATCGCGGTCCCGTCGCTAGTCGTGTTAGAATTAATCATACCTCCCGTTGTTGTCGATCGCCTCGGGAGTGTTTTGGCTACATCAAGCTACTTCAGCTACATCCGGGATAGCGCCTGGTAGTTGCCCATAGTTGCCGCTGATTGGTTCGTCCCGGGGCTGGGACGGTTCAACGGCCAATCCATGTGCGATCCCAGATGGAGGCTGTACCGTGAACTTGTGAGTTCAATACCGCCCCCATCTGGCGGAGTCACGTTATAGGGCTAATGTGATTGGCCACAAAACTGAGGGTGTTTGTCTATGTCCCTCAATATGCCCAAATATGGAGATGACCGATGTCATAGTACTGATGTCAGAATTACTGGGGAACGAATCAAAAGCTAACATTTCAGCATAGTAGTTTTTGACAAATGACATTAATTCAATTTAATAATGTCACTGTGTCCTCAAAATAATGTCATTACGCAATGACATCACAACGTCATCATCACAGCCACGTTAATTGTCCTTTAAAATTAACTTTCCAGTGAACAAAGTGTCATTTAATTCGAGGAGCTTCCACTCAAACGATTTGCTTACACAGACACTGATTCACTGACACTGATTCACAGACACTGACTCACTGATTCACTGACTCACTGATTCACTGACTCACTGATTCACTGCCACTGACTGAAGGCCTGTCTGACCTGTGAAATGCTTCGCTGGACGCTACATCTGAAAGGAGAACCACATAGATTGTTCTATGCAGCTGTGGCGGTGGGGAACGAGGTGTACGCCTTTGGAACGGATGCCGACGACAGAGATCGGACTGAGGTTCTCGTCTTCAACACAGAGTCTCTGCGCTGGGTCAAGTTGACCCCAGAGACCCCTGGAAGAGGAGAACGTCCCTCCATGCGCAAGGGCGACAAAGCTGTGCTGATTGAATATACTGTCTACATCTGGGGAAGCAACCTGCTTCATGCCTTTGATCTCAACACTCACAGATGGTCCAAACCTGATGTTTCTGGGACTGTTCCAGAAGGGAGGTACTACCACTCAGCCTGTGTCTTGGGGAAGGTCATGTATATTCATGGAGGATGGTCCCCAGACATCTACAAGTTGGACACCACCACAATGGGCTGGACTTTAATTAACACCAGAGGGACTCCAACTACTGCTTCATGGTGTCACTCTGCTACCATCATCGGGACAAAGATGTTTGTATTTGGGGGCTGGGGGGGTCAGTACCCCCCCAGCCGACTTGACACCATCAGAGTGTTTGACACAGAGACCAACCTCTGGCTTCACACACCTTCTACACAGCTTCTACCAGAAGGACGTGAGGAGCATTCAGCCTTTACCTACAATGGAGAGCTGTACATATTTGGTGGCTGGAAACCAAATATTTTGGAAACACCAAATATGTACAGCTTCAATGATCAGTGGAAATTCAGTCCAGAGACCTTCTCCTGGAAGAAGGTTGAGCCCAAGGGGAAAGGCCCGTCCCCCATACGTAGCATGTGCTGTTGCATGATGGGAGATCGCATCATCCTCTTTGGAGGAAGACAAACACCTGGTGACCTGTATGTCTTAGACTTCAGTCTGAGCCTCAAGACATTATGTAAGCTAGCAGTTATTCAGTACGGTCTGGAGCAGTCTGGACTCCCACACAACATCAGGTGGGAACTGGCAGCCATGACCGCAGCTGATAAGAAATAATATACACCTAACATAGACCATACAAATATTGACAATTTCCCCAACAAATAAAAACTAGACACAAATGTTAGGGAGTGGACTAGTGGAGAAGACATCCAGTAGAACTAAAAGACAAGTCATTGTAAGCTTGGTTGCATGCTGAAAATAGCAGATCGACAAGCTCACAATGCGTCGGACTGCAACACGTTGTGAGCTTATCGATCTACTATTTACAGCATCCAACCCAGTGTAACATCTGCCATTACGACGCCATGAAGGCCTGCCGAAATACATTTTTGTCGACTAAGTCAACTAGATTTAGTCGACTAAAACTAGACTAAGACAAAAAAATGCACATGACTGAACTATAACTAAAACTAAATTAAGTTTCATTCAAAAGACTATGACTAAAACAAAAAAATGTGTTGTCAAAATCTACTCTAGTTTCAGCTGAGCTGTTTGTGCTGATAACACAGATGATGAGACGTCCAAGACAGCAACGCTTGATCCATGACAACCTTGACACATGTCAATCATTGTTGAGTGTGAGCCACGCCCCCCAGAGAGGCTGGCCAACGTTGACACATGTCAATCATTGTTGAGTGTGAGCCACGCCCCCCAGAGAGGCTGGCCAACGTTGACACATGTCAATCATTGTTGAGTGTGAGCCACGCCCCCCAGAGAGGCTGGCCAACGTTGACACATGTCAATCATCGTTGAGTGTGAGTCACGCCCCCCAGAGAGGCTGGCCAACGTTGACACATGTCAATCATCGTTGAGTGCGTCGCTAAATGTGCTCCGTTGCTGTAAATCGCGGGCGCTCTGATTTAATGGTCCTGGTTAACACCCCGGGCGTTCGTGGTGTTAACCACTTCAGCCCTATTTTATTAAAAAAATCTTGAAAATAGCATATCTACAAGCTCACAGTGCGATGCATTCTGAGCTTGTGGATCTGCTATGAAGGCATGAATTGTGTAACCGTGACCAGTGAATGAGCCTTTACTTATCCTCGTTTTGATCAAAAACGCAACCTGGGAAAATAATCCGAGAAAGTGTTTTCAAAATCCAGTTATTGAAGCAGGTGGAGCCTGACATTTTCAATTCCAGTTCACTGCCTTTGTTTCGATTGCCTATAGCAACAGAGACCTATTCGGACGCTGGTGAGGGGAGCGAACAAACTTAATTCAATATAAAACTAAAAACTTGTTTAACTCGTCCTCGGCAGGCAATGAGTTTTTAACGACTGTTTTTAGCGACTGTGGCTCAGGAGGTAGAGCAGGTTGTCCAATGATCCGTGGGTCGGCGGTTCGAATCCCGGCTCCTCCTGTCTACATGTCGAAGTGTCCTTGGGCAAGACACGTGCTGGTTGGTACCTTGCATGGCTTCCGCCGCAATCGGTGTATGAATGGGTGAATGTAATGTAATGGGTGAATGTAAAGCGCCTTGGATAAAGGCACTATATAAATGCACCATTTACCATTTAACAACCCCAAACTCAAGGGGTTAAAACCCAGGATTCACCGTTTGCATGCAATCTGCTCCATCTGGGTTCTATGAGCCACATTTATAGCACTCCTATTTTGAGAATGTCATTATCCTATATTAAAATGGTCTAGAGGGTTGGTCGACCCCCTGGGGGGCCCCTGGGTGCACCGTTGCTCCAATCCGTGCTGAAAATAGCAAGTCTACAAGCTCACAAAGCATAACTACGCGAGGCATTGTGAGCTAGTAAATCTGCTTGTATATTGGCTATTCATCACAACAGGGTATAGCGTTCCAGGTGGTCCCCAGCTAAATGATGGAGTTTGTAACCAAATGGACCCTTATACAGTAGATCTTTAACTCTTGAGAGCGTACAATGAAAGCAGGTCCATTTGGTTAAATTATTTGGAGTTCAATTATTGTTAAACATCTGCATTACTTAATTTAGTCTACAAAATTAGAGAATGTAAAACAATTAATATGTCGATTAACATTTGCCTTTGTAGCACCCAGCCAAGCCCACAACAGCACTGCCAATCAGGCTCAGCCCTATTGACACGATAGGTTTTGTGTCGGTCTGGCGAGTAGGAGACTGGGGTTCAATCCCCACTCCTGCGCATCACTACACCTGCTATCTCTCCTAGGGTACCACATCAATACAGCATGGAATTGTGGACAAAGGTTTATCCAACGACAACAAAATATTCTTTAGTTTTGGGTCTGAGAGGCTAAATCTCATCAAATGGTGGCTCAAATGCCAAATATATAATGGACCTTGAAACCACTCACCACAGGAATTCAGGTTTGTGTCTTACTCTGGCCCTGATGCCAGACTAGTAGAGCTGAAATGTTTAAGCTCTGTCTGTACCAGTGGTTCTCAAATATTTGGATGTCAAGGACATTGTTAAACTGTTTCACAAATTGGCGATCTACGCCAGCAGTTTTCAACCTTTTCCATATCACGGCCCATTATTTATTTGGCATTTGAGCCATGCACGGATCGACCACCATTTGATGAGATTTAGCCTCTCAGACCAAAAACAGATTTGTCTGTGTGTGTATGCTTGTGAGGGCCAGATGACCCAAAACTAGTAGTAGAATAATTAATTCTGGCCAAGTATGAATGAATACACCATTGTAAGCTATAAAGATGAAATCCATTATTTTTATTTTTTAAATGTTTTTTTGTGGCTTTCGCCTTTATTTTATATTTTTTATGGAGGGACAGACAGTAGGCTGACAGGAAATGGGGAGAGAGATGTGGGGGGGGGGGGGAGACATGCAGTAAAGGCCGTCGGGATCGGGAGTCGAACCCGAGGCACACTGCCAGACTGGATTACCAGCCAAGGTGCCTGGACCGCTGAGCCACGGCCCAGGCCGAAATCCATTATTATTATTAGAATGTGAGAAACCATCAATGCGAGGCCAATTTACCTACAAACAAAATAAATTGGTTGGAATCGGGCATTTCCCGTCAGTGTGTTGGTCGGGCACGTGACATCACGTGACATCAAGGATGGAGCATGTGACATCACGTGATATCATCAGGGATGGAGATCCCTGATGATGTCATCAATATTGGGCAGCAATATTAAGCCCATATATGGAGATCCCTGATGTCATCAACTCTACATCTGACCTCAGGCTCAAACCTCAAACCCTTAGATCTCCATATATGGAGCTGACCTGTTCTGACATTCCATAATTATATTGATCCTTCCCCATCCCATCCTTCCTCTTCGATGTCCCCCTTTTGACTGATCTGTCCATTTAAACTCTAGATGGGCCTGCCCCAACGTTATTAGTGCAGCCGCGCCCGGCAGCCGGCGAAAACTAGAGTTCTCAACAGGCCCGAAAATGAAGATCCTACCCCCATGCCAAAGCACCAGCGCTCGCCCAGCAGGCTGCTGTCACCCAGGCGGATGCGTGCACGCGACCTCGCCCTTGGCGTTGTGTGTGTGTGTGTGTGTGTGTGTGTGTGTGTGTGTGTGTGTGTGTGTGTGTGTGTGTGTGTGTGTGTGTGTGTGTGTGTGTGTGTGTGTGTGTGTGTGTGTGTGTGTGTGTGTGTGTGTGTGTGTGTGTGTGTGTGTGTGTGTGTGTGTGTGTGTGTGTGAGACCATTTCTGACCGAGGCTAAGTCATTGATTTGTTTTGCAGAGAATCATAGATTCAAATTGACATATTGGTTGTTCAGTTTTGGTTCACTTCTGTGGACTCTTAACATTACACCTAGCTACATGTTTAAGCATTTATTTCATATTTACATAGCTCTACTATGTGAAGAGTCTGCCTGTGCTATTAACTCATTTTGGATTAAAAAACAAACAAAAAAAACGTTTTTTTCTGAACAGTTAGTCTTGCCGCCATGACTGTCTCTGTATCAAAAAGAGTCTCATACATTTTTTTTACCGGCAGAGATGGTACCCCTCAGCTATTTTTCAGCTTTACCGTTCAAAATCTCAAGTATGGCAAACGAGTGGGTGCGTGCTTGAGGCAAGGCAATAAGGACAGAATGATGAATGAGGGCCGTTATTCAGAGACTGCATCGCAAGGCAAGTTGTCACACACACACACACACACACACACACACACACACACAGACACACACACACACACACAGTAAATCTACACCCATCAGCTCCCAGCCCCACACACACAGCTCCAATGCACAAAACCTAACAAAGAAAGCACACACTGTACTATATCTCACTCATTCCCGCGCGCGCGCGCGCGCACACACACACACACACACACACACACACACACACACACACACACACACACACACACACACACACACACACACACACACACACACACACACACGCTCATGACCCAAGTACATGTCATGCTCTCATTACCCTGTGTGCTCTGTGTCTAATAGATATATCCAATGAAATACTTCTAATTTACTTGTAATGACATGTGTCACAACAATGGCGGCATGAACGTCAGCTCGACCTGAAATGAAAGGCGATTTACTGTATCGTCCCCATCAGCCGGTCAACATAAACAATAAATCACAATGTATTTTCGTCTGCTTGCCAAAGCCCATAAAACAAATGCAAATAAGTCCAGTGTGTACTGTGTGCCTGTAGATACTAGATAGTGACAGTCCACGGTTCCTTGGCAGGGTACTGCGGGACATGACCCAGTCTAGGGGTTTTCAGACTTTATTTTTTATTTCAAGGACCCCTAATATGACATATGGAACCAAAGGGTCCATTTGGTTCCATTTGCACACTCCTGGAGCAACATTTGTCTGATTATGACAAATAATTGAATCATTTCAGCCTAGGAATGCGGTACAGTACAAGTCTGATTTGTATCAATCAGTTTACATACATTTATTTTATATTATTATTTGCTGTTGGGGGCTATAGTGTAGTTAGTGGTTAGATCATATGCCTTTCATGCGGAATGTTGTGGGTTCGAACTCTGCCTGGGGTCGATGTCAGCAAGGGCAATGCGGTCGCTACGTGTTCCTAACGCCAATTCAAATGGGTTCAGATCTGAGCCAAGTCTCCTGAGGAGGCGCGTCTGAAGCCTGTCCTGGACGGGGTATCTGGATGTAAAAACAAATCCATTATTATTTGCTGTTTCTAGATATGCCAAAATTCTGATTTGGGCCACTTGTTTAAATGACAGACGTTACTTTCATGGAATTGTAATTGTAGAATGTAGGCTACAGATTAGTACTGTATATCTTTTACAGTTAAGTGGTTCCCAAACACTGGGTCTGGACTCGGGACCCATTTGTGGGTCACGGACACATTTTCATGGGTCCCTTTATGTTTTAGTTTTTAATTATTATTTCAAAACATTTTCAAAAAACATTCCCACTAAGAAATAAAAGAAAAATCAAAGATTTTCCATAAAATTGAATTGTAGTGAAAATAGCTGATCTACAATCTCACAACAACGCAAAGCGACATGTGTTCTTGATCTGCTATTTTCACTAGTTTGGGTTAAACGTCTAATCTCTCGACCTGAAATGTTTGGGAACCACTGGTTTAGATGAGATATACTTTATTAATTATCCTCGAAGGGAAATGTATTGATTCTTGGTTTACAGTAGGCTACAACGATCATAGTTTCTTGAGGCAATACACCGTCTCTCTGCATTCGATGTACGTTTTTACCTTGCTTATTGTAAGTCGCACTCGATAAGACCTTTAGCACACTCAGCTGTGACCTTTAGGGTCAGCCACTGCCCATGGCCATTACGCATGCAGGAAATCGAGCCAGAAGTGTGTCATCCGTTTAGCAGCAGCGTGGACAAAAGGCCACGCAAATGACCCCGAGTCCTTTGAAGTAATCGCTCCTTTAAAATCGCGTTGGATTGGCTTTGCAGCATGTGCACAGTATAGACAAGTGGACTGTATCAATGGGTCTGTTTTTTCCCCCAGATGCTCAAACTTAAGAGACAGCGCCCTCATATATGTCTACTATTACTTAAGAAATGTGATCGTCACAGTCCCAAAACCACAACACCAGAGGGAATGGCCATGATCTGGTTCTCCCCAAATGTAGAACAAACATGGGAAACCTCTCATTCTACTACAATGCCGTTGTGGAATGGCCTGACGTGTGAAATGAAATGAAATGAAATGATTACTATATTTACCCAGGGTATCTGGGCTAAGCTCAAGAACTTGTTTCCAGCCAGGCCTGCTCATAGAACATTTCATCGTAGTGGTTCAATGCCTTGTTCAAGGGCACTTCAGCGGTGGTAATTTTAACGTGTCGGACCGCTGATTCGAACTGGCGACCTTCCGGTATCAAGACCGCTCCGCAATCCGTTCGGCCACTGCTGCCACCGCTGGTGTGATTATGAATCCCACCAATGTTCTAGGTTAGACCCGCCTTACCATGTATTGTATTGGCATTGTGTTAAGTATTCCATCAATCAATCAAAAGCACAATGAACTATACCACAGAGGAATGATGTGACTGTGGAATGTGTTTAATACAACACTGCACTTCTGGGTCAATTTGTTTTATTGATTGATTGAAAACTTTATTAACAATTTGTAGAATAAGCACAGGAAAGCACAGTTCAATACAAGGTCTTGTTTCCATTGTGGTCCTCCATTTTCACTTCAGCAGAACAGTGTCCACAGTTTAAAGAAAGATGTGCTGCTTTCTGCTGATTTGACATCTTCAGGACCCTTGACTTTGTTCAAGACTAGACAGGTATATAAATTAAAGAGGGTGAGGAATTCAGCACAATATTGACAGTCTGTCCCGGACACTCTAAATAACACTGATGAACTCTGATGGGGCCGTTGGGACCGGGATTTCTGTGAAAGTTTATTTGTAGCTTTCACAGAAAATCACATAATAAAAGTAGAGCGTCAATAATGAAATGAGACAAAACTTAAATGAAAATAAAACGATCAGCATTTAACCAAGCCGGTTAGTCGGCTAAAACTAGACTAAAACTTTTGATACATACTAAATAATGACTAAAACTAAAGTCGTCAAGATCAGGGTCATACCCAGCTGTACATTACATTACTGAACAACAGTGGTGTGATGTGTTCTCTGTAATACAATTATATATTTTGTGTGCGTGCGTGCGTGCGTGCGTGCGTGCGTGCATGAGATACAGACAGTATGGCCTATGTAGTATGTTTTGAAAAATAGACAATTTGTGAGGAATGTTTTCCTACTTTCCTAAGAGAAATGCTTGTTTGTAATTGTTAAACCAGATCTGGAGACTTACGCTTACAATTAGGACTAGTTCCAGGTAGCGGTAAGTTTTAGGAGTTTGGATTAGAGTTATACCATGATTTAAAATGACTTGCATGCTGGTGTCATGCACTGTAGATCGGCTATTTTTTTATGTCTCTTTTGGCCTTGGCCCTTAAAGGACCACTTCACCACTTTTCAACATCTCTTCATATAATTGGTCCTCACTAATGTTCATGATAAAACACCACAATCTTTTTCTACTCAGTCTGTGTCTCATAGGAGGGCTTTGGGCAGTTCGGACACCCGTCCACCAATGACATCATCATTAGGAAGATTTGTTTTTAAACAAGATTTGTTTTAAAATATATTTAGATTTTTATTATCGTGAGAACGATGGCTTCAACTTTTGCATTGCAACTTTTCAGGAAAAGAAAGCCTGCCGTTTCTATTAGCTTGGATTCACCATCGATGATGTCACTGGTGGACGGGTTTCTGAACTGCCCACAGCCCTCCTATGAGACACAGACTGAGTAGGAAAAAATGGTGGTGTTTTATCATGAACATTAGTGAGGACCAATTACAGGAAGAGAAGTTGAAAAGTGGTGAAGTGGTTCTTTAACAACGGCATTCCATTTTGGGTCGTTTAACGTGCTCATCTATTCAGCCAATGTATATTCTCATTTTAATTAGTGATAGATAGCATTCCATCTTGCTTTGGTTTTTGGTTGTCTCTTTCCAGTTGTCACGTAGCTTTCTTTTTGTTTACTTATAATCTGGTTATATCCAATGGGTTTTCCGTCTGGTAGTTGTGCTTGTGTTTATGCACAGCGTCCCTGGACCAGCTAAGGACATCCCTTCAGCTCAGTGGCCTTGTGGTTAGAGTGTCCGCCCTGAAACTGGGAGGTCGGGGTTCGATCCCCGGCCGGGTCATACCAAAGACTGTAAAAATGGGACCCAATCCCTCCCTGCTTGACACTCAGCATCAATGGGTTGGATTGAGGGTCAAATCTACTAATCAAATGATTCCCAAGCGCGGCACGGCTGCAGCTCACCGCTCCTTGGCTGTGGCTCACCGCTCCAAGAGATGGGTCAAATGCGGAGAACAAATTTCACTGCGGTAACGTGTGTGACAAATCGTACGACTATAGGTTTTCTTATGAGGCCTACATGTTATGGAGCGTGTCTGGGTTACTTTCTTTTAGGTGGTTAAAATGTAAGTGCTCTCTTCTTTACTGTGATTATGAGTGGGTATCATCCTAATTCTGCCCTGCAAGCATAGTTTGTAGTTTTCCGTTGGGTGCGAAGGATGGATTTGCAGAGTTCTGCGTGCAGAGTATCAGCTTGGAGTTTGTCCCATTTCTCAAGTTCTTGGTTGGAAAGGGGACCCCAGATCTCGAGGGAGATGGGTTCTATGATGGAACCAGATTTTTATGGGGATGTCTTGTTTGACTTTATCTCAGGTAGCTTGCCCCTTTGTTGAAGTTCCTGTGCTGCTGATGTTTAGGCAGGGGTAAGTGTCGTTTTTTTGGTCGTATTTAGAAAGAATTGTTGGTTCAGGTGGTTATGTATTTTTTGTGTATCACAATTTTTGTCTTATATTTACTATCAGGGCCCACGTCTTTGAGAATTTGTGCTGGAGGTCAAGATGCTGCTGTAATCCTTCTTTAGTGACGTTCCGCAAATAAGCATACTAGGGACTTTACTGTTCCTAATATATATAAGGACATGACATCAACTTGTGACTGCAATTTGTTCTTGTTTGCGAATGACTTGGCTCTGCTGGTCTTGGACAGTGACAAATTGCAGGTTGAAAAAGCCCAAAGCTCTGAACTCAGTAGTATCTGCAACTGGCTCACTGATAACATACTATCATTACACCTGGGTAAAACTGAAGGTCAAATAAAAACCTAAAGTGGGTCACAAGAAAATATGAAATTACCTACGTGGGTTCCACGTTCCAAGACAAATCTAGTGATAAAATGGCAACTAATGTATCAAAAGTCAACCAAAGAACATGATTTGTGTACAGAATCTCCTCACTGGTCAGTAAGAATACTCTAACAGGAGCACTCATTCAAGGTTTCTTCGACTATGCATGCACCTCATGGTACCACAGCACCTCAAAGGCCCTAAAAACAAGGCTCCATGAAACAAACTGGTCAGGCTACTTGGCCTCACTCCTACAACTCATGCACCTTACCCCTACTAATTTGATAGGTTGGGATGGCTTAGGGTAGACGACAGAGTACAGCAACTTGCAATGGGCCTGGCCTACAAGATACGCTACTACAGTACACCACAAAGACACCCATGTACCAGAGTCTAACTACTTCCTAAACGTCAACGGCGTCCACAATAACACCAGAGGGAGTTCCACAAATCACGTTCAAACCAGCTTTGGCTCAAAAAAGGGGTTGAATTCATTTTGCTCCTATGCCACAAAAATGTGGAACGCCCTACGAACAGTCGTAAAGGAATATGAATCCCTACTCTCCTTCAAAACCTCTCTCAAAGAGCACTTACGGGTGGCTGCAATTCAAAACTGTCCCCAGTATAAAAAAAAGTCAAAGCCCCTTACTGTACACTTACTGTACATAATATTTGTACTTTTGATTTCTAACCGTTTATATGATTTTAATGTTTTGCATAGTACTGTATAATTGTTTGCCATTAGATGTTCTGATGAATTGAAAATGGATGACCCCAATGGAAACAATCCTTAGTGCTTTCTTGGGTTTTTAATCCTCTTGTACTTTTCTGTAATTATTCTGCAAACTGAACTTTTAATCTGTTCAATCAATTGACCTCATACAGGAAAGGATTCCAAATAAGCCAGCTGGCTTCTTCCTTTCCTTGCATTGTATTTTTGTTTTTTGATATGTATTGTCTATCTTTTGTACTACATGCTAAATAAATAAACCTAAACCTAATCAATCAATCAATCAATCAATCAATCAATCAAGTAGGAGACAGATCATCTGCAAACACTAGGCATTTGACAGTGTGTCTGCCAGCGGGGTGCCTGGTGGTGTTGACTTGTCCTATAGTGTTTTTGCCAATTCATTGATTGTTAAAGAGGGTTGGGCCTATAAAATCACTGTTCTTGTTGATGTGCTCACAAGTTGTGTGTGTGTGTGTGTGTGTGTGTGTGTGTGTGTGTGTGTGTGTGTGTGTGTGTGTGTGTGTGTGTGTGTGTGTGTGTGTGTGTGTGTGTGTGTGTGTGTGTGTGTGTGTGTGTGTGTGTGTGTGTGTGTGTGTGTGTGTGTGTGTGTGTGTGTGTGTGTGTGTGCGTCTCATTCTTGCTGAGCAGGCCTGTGCTCTTACATAAAGAACACTTATTCTTTATTTAGCCTCCCTGCCAGGTCAATGGAAACACTGTAGCGCTCCTATGAGCTCAACTCACAGCCAGTGGTGACAAAAGTACTCCTATTTTTGAGTGGTGTAAACCACTCCTACAACTGGCTTTGTTAGTCTGTCTGTCTGTGCTCAAAAAATGAGCACGGTTGCTATGGTCACCCAGTTCACACGGGTGTGATTTCATTACGTCAGACATTACGTCAGACCACAGCTGATCAGTCTATATAAGACCTTACACCACTCAGTTCACACGGGTGTGATTTTTTTACTTAAGTAAAAGTATCAATACAGTAATATAGAAATACTCTGTTACGAGTAAAACTCCAGAATTCAAAATGTACAAACGTGTTGGCATCAAATGTACTTTAAGTAGAAAGTACTCATTATTCAGATTGTCCCATTAGCACACGTTTTCAAATGCATAAAAATATTTTGAAAATATTCAATATATAAAAACAGATCTATGAGCTCACAATGTGTCACAACGCAACGTGTTATGAGCTTGTAGATTATTATCTAGGTTATTTCCAAGACTTGCATCGCGACACATTGCTTGTAGATCGGAAATTTTCAAATGGTCGAAATGGGGCTGAAGTGCAAATGTATATTTTGTATAAGTAAGTAAAAAAAGTATAATATTTGACTCTTAGATGTAGTGGAGTTGAAGTAAAAGTACCAAAAATTGGAAATACTCAGGTAAAGTTAAAATAGGCCTATGTCAAAGTTTTACTTAAATACAGTAGGCCTACTTTAATTACATGTTACTTTACACCACTGCTCACAGCTCTCACAAGGCCCCCACGGGACACGATGTCTGGGTTGCCGGTTTCACACGGTGACGCCCCTCCCTCCACTGGTTTGTTTGTTTGTATGTTCAGAAGAAAATGTCCAGGCAACAAGATGTTCTAAACTCTGAGGATGAGGTCTGTGGGTGTGCAAAGTGGACAGCATAATTCTCCTTGTTTTACTTTAGTTTAGTTTAGTTCCCAGGGGTCTTAAACGCTTTTCAGGCCAAGGGCCCCAAGCTGAGAAAGAGGCGAAGCGGGGACCCCCACCAAGCTGAGAAAGAGGTGAAGCAGGGACCCCCACCAAGCTGAGAAAGAGGTGAAGCAGGGACCCCCACCAAGCTGAGAAAGAGGTGAAGCGGGGACCCCCACCAAGCTGAGAAGAGGTGAAGCGGGGACCCCCACCAAGCTGAGAAAGAGGTGAAGCGGGGACCCCCACCAAGCTGAGAAAGAGGTGAAGCGGGGACCCCCACCAAGCTGAGAAAGAGGTGAAGCGGCATTTTTTCTGGGCTTGTTTTCATAGACCTGGCAACATGTGAGTGTGTGCGTGCGGGGGTGTGGGTGCTTGGGGAGATATTGTTTGTTGTGAAGAGATACAATGCCGGCGTGGGTGTGGAAGGGAGGCAACGTTGGTGTCAGTGCAATGAGTAATGTTCCGCGGGTGGTGTTGAGGGTCGGCGTTCGGCGCGATATGAGGAGATAGCGGCCGAACGACGCGGAGGGTAAGTGTGTGACGTCACTGCCGTGTGAGTGTAGTGTGTTGCAGTGTGTCAGTGACGTGTCAGTGATGTATGCAGTGTGTGACTTTGGGTCCCTTTTCCTGGGTTGGGTACAACTTCTCACTTGTACCAGATTTGACTGAGAGACTGCCATCGCGCAAATTACAGCTTTTCACAAGAGGAGAAAAACTTTTTTTTCTTTTTTTTTTTCAAAATGAGTTAATATCACAGGCAGACTCTTCACATAATAGAGCATGTCTGAAATAAGTGTCAGAGCTGAAATCGACATGTAAATATGAAATAAATGCTTAAACATGTAGCTAGGTGTAATGTTAGAGACCACAGAAGTGAACCTTTCAAGCCTGTTTTCTCAACTCGCTGTTTTCTGCAAGACATTAATCTATAAGCCATATCTCCAAAACTGGTGGGTCAAACTGAACAACCAATAGGTCAATTTGAAGCTATGATTCCCTGCTTTCAGATGACATGAGAAAACGAAAATTCAAAAAAATTCAATGGCAGTCCCTCAGTCAAATTTAGTCACATAGATAATTATGTTGCAGATTGAACTTTTTCAGATTCCATAGATGGCTTCATAGACTTGTTTCTCCTCAGTGTTGTGTCATGTTTTGTTGCGTCTCTACTATTAAAGGAGAATTCCATGCTAGAAGGCTTTCTTACCTTTTGTTACGTCCCCCCCAGGTGGTCCAGGTGTTATTTTGTGCAAAAGTGCATTATTGGCTATTTCCCCTAATATAAGCCCTCAATGGAGGTTGGGTTTTTGTGCTAATTCGCTTATTTCCATCGAAATAAGTAGTAAAGTGTGCCGCTTCATGGGATACTATTTACATTATGAAGAGAGGATAAAAAAATGATTTTTGAGCGATGGAAATAAGCAAATTAGCACAACAACCCAATGCCCCATTAAATTCAATGCAATTCAATTCAATTCATGGAGGGCTTATGGTAGGGGAAATAGCCAATAATGCGCTTTTGCACAAAATAACACTTGGACCTCTTTGGTGGGGACATAACAATACCAAATAAAGGTGAGAAAGCCTTCTAGTCTGAAATGCTCTTTTAATATGTTGGATTCATCTTAATGTGTATACTCTCAGACATTTAACCACTTTTTAAAACTAAAACGATTGGTAATTATGTAATAATTGTGACAGGCCTTATAGGTACTGCTATTTTTGAGTGGTGCAACCACTCCTATAGACAGCTATATGTGTCCCTGGTGCCTGCATGGGTCCCTGGCTGGCTGGTTGGGTCTGTCCGAGCACGAAAATAGCGTTTGGTTGGTTTTCACAAACCCCCCGGGGACCCCCACACAGTAACTCTGTCATTTCTCCACCGTTTCAGATGCTGGGCATGCACACCGGAACCCGGCCGGCACCCTGGCCGTGTTCAAGTGGGTCTGGAACTTCCGGGGACCCCCCGGAGACCCCCACACAGAGTTGCACCACTCACTTCACACGGGTGTGATTTTTGTAATACAGTGGTACATACTGGTACATAACGCATGAAATGCAAATTGTGTTGCAGATTCAACTTTTTCATGTTGTAAAAACTTACTTGAGTATAGTCACGTTTACCACGAATGAGCTGAATGAATGTTGCCTTGTTTTGAGCAATGGGAGACATTTTGGCTCTGGTCAGTGCCAAAATGTCTCCCACTGACTCAGTGGGACAAAGAACTCAACCACAGTAGGCCTACTTGAGTAGTAGGCCTATTACCTATATAGCCTAAGTAAGTAGGCTGTATCCTATTAAAAAATATATAATATTTTGTATTATTTTAATAATAATAAACTTAAAGCTATGTAAAAGCAAAACAAATACATAAATACAAT
Source organism: Electrona antarctica (assembly GCF_951216825.1). Taxonomy (NCBI): domain Eukaryota; kingdom Metazoa; phylum Chordata; class Actinopteri; order Myctophiformes; family Myctophidae; genus Electrona; species Electrona antarctica. The sequence goes on from NC_136805.1 coordinate 26,545,724, forward strand.
AAAAAAAAGAGTCCTACTTCTTCCAACCATTGGCTGAGGCAGGGCAGTGATGTCAACGTGCCCCCCTCAGCCCGAGCATTACGCACGCATCATCAGTGTTGTTGGGCACACAGAGTGCGCTGCCAGCGTGCCAGATGGAGGCAGAGAGCAGATGGAAGTCGGTTATATAGCAGCACTCTGCTTGCATGGCTGCCGTGCATCACCGCTCACCCCAGCTATAGCACTGGTCCATAGCGTTATAGGAGTTCTGTGGACCAGCAATAACTGGACTTATTAAACCCAATTTTCCTCCTCTCTCTTTTTACCATTTTAGACAACATTCGAAAATAGTTGACCTAGATCTGCTATGTTCGACTTTGTTGTGTGTGGCTTGCAATTTCCATCCGGACTGTTCCGGAGCATTGAACAGGATGAGGGACTCCTGCCGACATATAGTGCTTTGATAATAGGCCTATATAGACAGTCACATATGGTGACATGAATTTGGCTATATTTTAACTGTGGTGAGAAGAACAGCGGGACAGTCTTTTGGCAGTGGTCGGTTGAAAATCGGGACATTTATTTTTTTAAATGTTTCACAGACATTCGTCGGGAGGACTCGGCGGCGGGAGGACAGACAGCTTGGAACGGGGACACTCCCGGGGGACAAACCGGGACGTCGCCGGCTGCTGCTGCTGCTGCTCCTCATAATAGAAGCATGGATGGGGACATGATCGGCGACAGCAGCGGCGCATCAGCATCCAGCCTGCCGGGGGTGAACGACACGGACAGCGGCGGGGCTACGGCGGGCTCCTCCGGCTCCGCGCCGGAGCCCGGGCACCAGTGGGCGGCGGGGATGAGCGTGGTGATGGCGCTGATCGTCGCCACCATCGTCCTCGGGAACATCCTGGTGATCGCGGCGATCGCGCGCACCCAGCGGCTCCAGACGCTCACCAACGTGTTCATCATGTCGCTGGCGTGCGCCGACCTGATCATGGGCGTGCTGGTGGTGCCGTTTGGCGCCGCGCTGGAGGTGCGCGGCGCCTGGCTCTACGGAGACTTCTTCTGCGAGTTCTGGATCTCCGTGGACGTGCTGTGCGTGACCGCCAGCATCGAGACGCTGTGCGTGATCGCCATAGACCGCTACGTGGCCATCACTTCGCCCTTCAGGTCAGCAGTCAGTGCGTGGTGAGGTGATTGATTGATTGATTGGTTGGTTGGTTGATTGATTAAATTCCTCCTATAACAGTACCATACGATTGCTAAAAGGATATCATAAAAAGCCCCAGGGGCTTGTTTCCATTGTGGTCACACATGGGTATTCAATTCATCGAGACATTTAAAGATATAGCCTGCCCTATATAGGCACTGCTTCCCAAACACTCGGTCAGCAGTCCAGGACATGGGGTCACGATCACGAACCAAAGAAGTAGTGAAAATATCCGATCTACAAGCTCACGAAGCGGTGTGAAGCTATACAGTTGTGAGCTTGTAGATCTGTGTTTACACCTTTTGGTCCTGCGCAAACGCAAATAACATCCCTTTTGGGTCTTGAGCTAAAACGTTTGGGAGTCACTGGCCTACATCATTAGACATCATTAGCCTAGAAGCAATTAACATTGATGGAACTCATGGAAGAAGTAGGCTACTCACATGTTTTAGCAGTAGGCCTAACAGGTCAAGTGGGCACCTCACCTTGGACATCTGGGCACCTAGATGTAAAATTGGCTATTTTGTCCAAAATGTTAAAAGTAAAATATTTGAAATATGGTCTCAAGTAAAAGAAAGTAGGCTACATGATCATTACATAAACATTCGATAACTAAGGTCGAATATTTCTACAATTGCTACAAAATAGCCAATTGTCCACTTGACCTGTACATCCGTTTTGGCATCAATATTGCAATTATGTAGATATAGGCCTACTCTGTTACAAGTAGAAGTCCTGTGGCTATAAAATGTAGGATATTTAAGTACAAAAGTATTGGCATCCAAGTATACTTATACCAGTAAGACGCCTGAGGGCGAGAAGCGACCTAAAGGGCGAGGTCCCGTGCACGCATGCACCTCGTTAACGGCAGACATCGAAGAGGAAGGATGGATGGGGAAGGATCAACATATGGAATGTCAGAACAGGTTCTGACATATATCCATGTATGGAGATCTTAGGGTTTGAGGTTTGAGGTCAGATGTAGAGTTGCTGGCCAATATTGATGACATCAGGGGCTTAACTGCGACAGCAGGTCGCTTTACTACATCAGGGTCTCCACATCTCCATCCTGATGATGTCACATGATGTCACGAGACCTGGGCACCATATAGTGCCCGACAGGCCGACACACATTGTACCTTCAGTCGCAACTAAAAGTGCCTACTCATTGTGCAGAATGTCCCTAGTGACTAGTTCAAAACTTGAAATTAGCAGATCTAGTGCGAGCTTTTCTCAAATATCCGAAATATATATAGAGGTTAATTTGTTTTGTAAAAACCAAAATCCAAAATAAGCAGTAACTAAAGTTTTCATGTATTTAGTGGAATAAAAGTACAATATTTAGTAAAAGTAGGCCTATAGAAAATTGTAAATACTGAAGAAAGTTAAAAATAATTAAAAAATCTAAATCAAAATTATGCTTGAGTACATGAACTTATAGTTACTTTACACCACTATGAGTAAGGATACATCATTCCCAGACTGACCACCTGTGCACCTCAATGTGAAATAGTTTTTTTATGCTTTTAATGTGAAAATGTAAAGAATAAAAGTATGCTTTCTGTATGGTAGTCCAGTCTGATGGTAGTTAATACAATATAGCCTATAACTTATACAATGGGTTATTATGTCTCCCTGCTGTTCTATTGAGACATTTAGATCGGGTCAAAGGTCATGTCTCACCTAGAAACAGGATCTGACACTAATATCAAGATGGTCAAGATTCAATTCATCCACTGAGCAAGCAGGCAGGCTCTATTAGTAAATACATAGACAGCAGGCTCTCATTTTGGGGGTTAGAATCGGCCTCATCAGGTCTTAATGGGTTACGTATAAAAACAATCAAAGTTCTTCTTTCTTCCACACACCCCATTGTTTGCAGTTACCAGAGCCTGCTGACCAAGCTTCGGGCCCGTGTGGTGGTGTGTGGCGTGTGGGCCATCAGCGCCCTGGTGTCCTTCCTCCCCATCCTCATGCACTGGTCCCGGGACCCCCAGGACACCGCCTGCTACAGGGACCCGCACTGCTGCGACTTCGTTGCCAACCGCGCGTACGCCATCTCCTCCTCCGTCATCTCCTTCTACATCCCGCTTGTCGTCATGATATTCGTGTACGCGCGCGTCTACTGTGAGGCCAAGAAGCAGATGATGAAGATCGACAAGTGCGAGGGCAGGTCAGTATTGCATAACAGTTATGGAACTTTAATTGACGATCAACCAATTAAACAACCCAGCCGATCGTGGACGCCATCTTGGAAAATGATGCCTTTCCAGACATTTTTAGTATGTTATTTATAGATAGGCATACCCAATCATAACAGAATCCTTTGAAAAATCTCTTCAATTATTTGGGGTGCCAACCATGTCCGACAGGAGGGGCGACGGGGGCGAAAACGTCTGGGAACTGAGATGAACACAATGTTTTGGGCCGATCAAATAAATAGTAAGAAGAAAAACAAAACAAAAAGTGTTGGACCCTGCCTTTTTGAGTGGTGCAACCACTCCTATAGACAAATTCAGAAACGGGTCTCATGGTCGCAACTTACGTATTTCCTGTAGGCGGAGCCGACATAACTGCGGGGTAAACCTGCCTCTTAAAAACCTCTTCTACTAAGGTGAATGGTAGAGTGACTGATGTACAGTCTGCCTCAAACGTTACTCTTTTACCTGCTTTTTACTAACACTAACATTACAAAGATGCCCAGAACATCGGGATGAACCTGTGTAGTTTATGGCTGCTCCAACAGTAGTGGCAACATTAAAAAGAAAAGAAAAAAGGAATGTCAAAATATCCACCGTGGTGGCTGAGAGCAGAGCCATAGAGTAATGGTTGAGACGAAGCAGTCAAAGGTCCTGAAAGATACATAACGCCAGTCTTACCCAATACCCAATCTTTCTGTTTTATGAACACAATGCTGCTGTACTTTATACCTCATACTTTAAATGCTTAGTATGAGGTATAAAGTACAGCAGCCTTGTAATGTTAGTGTTAGTAAAAAGCAGGTAAAAGAGTAATGTTTAAGGCAGACTGTACATCAGTCACTCTACTCCACTTTGAAACGAAGTGGAAAGTCACCACTCTCCAAAAAATGCAAGTGAAGTCCAGAACACATGATTTAAACACAACACACAAGTAAACTGGTACTTCCTTTCATGTTGCCGTGCAGGTTCCACCACCCCAGCCCGAACGGCGTGGACTCCAAATGCAAGAAGCGGCCCTCCAAGATCCTCTTCCTGAAGGAGCAGAAGGCGCTGAAGACGCTGGGCATCATCATGGGCACTTTCACGCTCTGCTGGCTGCCCTTCTTCATCGTCAACGTGGTGCGCGTCTTCCGTGCCGAGCAGGTGGACAAGAACCTGTTCGTGGCCCTCAACTGGCTGGGCTACGTCAACTCGGCCTTCAACCCCATCATCTACTGCCGCAGCCCGGACTTCCGCAAGGCCTTCCAGCGGCTGCTGTGCTGCGGGTCCGGGCAGGCAGACTACCGGCTGCACGTGGTGGTCAGCACCTGCGACCTGTCGCGCTGCCCTGGTGCCGGCAGGGGAGGTGGCGGCGGGGCTTTCGCCCGGACCGACACCTGCACCTCCCTGGGCCTGGAGGAGCCCGGAGGAGGAGGCGGGGGGACGTGGTCGGACTGCGAAGGGCTGAACCACAGCAGCGACTACAGCCTGAACAGCAATCTGTCACCGTCCGAGTCACACCTGTAAACGCCCAAACCACACCAAAGGGTCGAGACGGGACAAGACGTTTTTTAAGGTCAACCACACCAATGCAATTCATTGAGCTGCAATGAGTTGCATTGGTGTGGTTGACCTTCAAACGGTTTTGTCCCAAGGAGTCCTTGCCGTTGTGGTTTGGGCTTAAGACTTATTGTATTGTTGCAGTGGCTCTTTTTTATTTCAAGGACCTCATGTAACTCTGAGCGTGTGCAAAGGGTCCATTTGGTTCCATTTGTACACTCTCAGAGTTACAGACTTGTATGGGTCCATTTGGAACCCCCTCGAGGAACCCCAAGGATGCTGGATTGCCACTTTGAGATTAATCGGCTCAAGCCCCACTCTTAAACGTTTAAATTTCAAGGACCAACCCTGAAACTTCTGAGTGAAAAAGTGATTGAAAACGCCTTTGTGTGCATGCCAGGTAGCTAGGTGGCAGTGTGACGCTGCCATGCAACAACACAGATAGACAACGCACCTGCATACTTCCTAACCCATTGATGCCTGAGGCTGAATCTGGGAACGTCTTCTAGGGCCTGACCTAAGGTTTCGGAAAACCTTCAAATTCTGATTCATTCTTTTTTTTAAATAGTCATGATGCTACATGTATAGCAATAGCTGATGAGACACAGAGAACGCGCCGGCATCAACGGTAGAACAACTTATAGGTTGCACCAGGCGTCAACTGTATGTTGAGAAAAAAAAGCCCTCAGTTTGCCATTGATTGAAGAGCCTGTCATTGGAAATGTGTAATAGCGAACGCAATGTGAGCTGCGTTGTCACGCGTTTTATGTTTTGCCCAGTTCAGCTTATTTACAAGGAGACGCAAGGCGGAACGTTTTCAAAGATTTCCACTTTGGTGGGGGATTAACCTTTTTGGCATTTTCAACCCCCCAAAAAACACTTGGAAAAAAATTAATACAGGAGCGTTGATGTGTAAACGGGTCCTGAGAGTATTTCAAATGAACCATGGATTGGTTTGGAGTCCCGGCCGCGGTCCAGACTCACATATGACACTTTTACGTGGTTTAACACGTACTTTGAAGACGTTAAGTTACTCTGTTTCACTCGTTACTCTTTCCGGCGTTTTGTGTTTAAAAATATTGAGGCAGTTGCTAATTAAGGCAGTCCAAAGTAGCACAGATTCAGTATTGTACAATTACTGCAGGTGTTTAAATAGGCTGCTTGCACCACAGGCATTATTGGAAAGAAATTGGGTCTCTTCCTTCCTCCACTTTCTTCACAGGTGTTACCAATGATACTAATGAAGACTCTGTGCCATTCTCTCACTGGGAATTGTGGGAAACACTCTGCTACACCAGTGGGTCTCAAAGTGTGGTCCAGGGACCCTCATGGTTCCTTGAAGGGGTTTAATGGCCACTTACGGGTGTGTAACTCTAAGAGTGTTACAGGTCCATTTGGTTCCATTTGTACACTCAGAGTTGTTATGGGGGGACCTTGAAATTACCATTGGTAAGACCTGTGAAGGCCCAATATGGCTTTCCAATATGGATGCTGTGCATAGAGCCTAAGATTTACACAGTGGGCAACACAGTCTCTCTGCTTTAAAGAGCATGTCACCCATTCTCAACCGTATCTTCACATAATTGAGTACCACAGACGAAAAACAGTCTTAAGTCCAAATTTCATTCTGACCCCTCCACGAAAAGGCCTCGTTGTCCTGAACCCTTATCTATCATTTATACATTATGGATCAATAGTGTGGACTTAGACTGTTATTCGTCTGTGGCATTATTGATCCTCACCTAATGCTCATTATAATATGGCACCATTTCCGTCTGCTCACTCTGGGTCTCACTGGTGGACCATGGACAGTTCAGAAACCTGCCTACCAGTGACATCATCGATGGGGAATGCATCCAAGCTAATAGAAACTACAGCCTTTCTCTCCCTGGAAAGTTGGCATGCTGAAATAGAAGCCAAGAACTTCCATTGTTAAAATAATAATAATAATTGCGACCACAGGTCGCATTTAGTATGAAATCGTGCATTTCCCGTCAGTCAGTCACCCCCAGGGTGACAACACTAGAAAACTAGAGTTCTCAACAGGCCCGAAAATTAAGGCCCGGCCCTACCTGGGCCCTCATCAAACCCTGTACACTCAAGACGTTGCCACCCTTAGATCTCCATATGGAGCTGACCTGTTCTGACATTCCATATGTTGATCTGACCTCATTAAACCCTGTACACTCAAGACACACTCCATATATGGCCAGTACAGAATACATTATATATGTTGATCTGTCCGGATGCGTGCACGCAACCCTAAAATAATAATAATAAAGTTTAAAATGTCCAAACGTGCCTACCAATGATGTCACTGGTAGGTGAGTTTTTTAACCTCAGAAAAAAGTACTGCCGTAGCAGACAACCCGCAGGACTCCAGGTTAAAACAAAGTCCTTCTAGATGCAAGGCTTGAAGATATAAGTTGAGGTGAAGAAAATGCCAGCACTCATTGTATGTCCTTTTGCATGATTTTATTTACCTCTGACGGGAGTGAACAAACGTACACGTTTCGGCCTGTATGGCCTTCCTCAGCGGTTTTTTAACCTCCTCTGAGACAGACTGAGTAGACAGAAATGGTGGCATCTTATAATAGGACCAATTTTATGGAGATGTGGTTGAAAATGGAGACAAGGTTGAAGTTCTCCATTAAGGCGTTTATTATTTTCCATAATAGTGTTCATTGTACCACTTACAAACACATTTGTTTTGAACATTGGAAAGGTATTTTGTCGGCGTTACTGTCTACAATGTGTCTAATGCTGGGCTATAGTGTCGTAGCCGCATGACCAAGTGCAAATTGTACGAAGGTGAATTTGTTTATATTAAACATGTTTATGTAAATAGACTTAATGTATTTATTGAGCGCTTTTTACAAAGGAAACAAAAATACGGGCACGCGTGGTACTGATGTGAAGCTATGAGGGGCCCAACCCCCATGTCCCTTATACCTGACTGTTATGTGCACTGTTGTGCCTATAGCTCTCTCTCTCTCTCTCTCTCTCTCTCTCTCTGTCTCTCTCTTTCCGTGTCTCATTTGAGTCATATGGTTATTGTCATATGGTGTGCTGACTGGAGAATAATAATAAAAAAGCAGACGTCATTCATACTTTACTGTGAAATTTGTTACAATTTACTTTTCATTATATGTATTTGATAGGAAAGTTTTTGACATGAGAATGTGAGGGTCACACCAGTTATTCATGCTTTTAATTCGTCAATAGCCTCCAGCCCATTTACAGCTTTTATAGGTTAGCTATTTATGCGTTTTTCTTGAAAATCATGTTTTGGCCCTGCCTATACATGGGCGTATCGGGTTTGTTTATGCTTATATGCCTGAGTCAGAGTGATGTGACCGTGGTCCGTCCGGCCCTCCCAGTAGCCAATTTTAATAGGATGTGTTCGCGGACAAAACTGACACGCATTGCAAAGCTGACACGCATTGCAAAACAAATCCAAAAGAAAGATTTTATTGTAGTAATACAACAATAGCAGATCTACGATCTCAGAAAGCGTTGCAACGCAACATCTTTTGAGCTTGTTCGTCGACTATTTGAATCGTAAACTGAGCGCAAAATGTTACCTTGGGGAAACTTTGATTGGCTCATATGTTGCTTAATTGACAATTAATTGACGTCTTAAAAGATTAGAGTCTAATCTTTTACATCGTTAATTAGTCCACGGTCTCTAATCATTAGACCAAAGTCATTACCAAACACAGATTAACGGCATGTTTGCGTCACCATCAGATACTTTTGTTATGCATTTTAAAGCGTGCAGGCCATGTTCATGGGCGAAGTATACTCACAAAATTGTTACTTAAGTAAAAGTATCAATGTACCCAATGTAGAAATATTCTGTTACAAGTAATATCTGGTATTCAAAATTGACATGACTAAAAGAACAAAAGTGTTGGCATCAAAATTATACATAGGTTTCGGATGTGTAAAAATCTTTTGAAAATAGCCAAAGTATATACAGGCTGACATGGTTATGCATGTTTTGTAATAATGATAACAATCTACAAAGTAACTAAAAGCATTCAAATAACTGAGTAAAAAAGTGCAATATTTGTCCCTGGGATGTAGTCGAGTAGGCAGGCAGTATTGTAAATTGCAAATATTGTAATATGTACTTTATACACATTCACATTTCATTTGACCTCATCCTGTAACTCTTTAAATGCTGCTGCTTTAAACAAAGCCATACATTTTTAATTGACTTCACACAAAGGCTGTGCAGGGAATGATCAAAGCTCTTTAAAAACCCATTGATATTCACCTCCATGTCTGCTGCATGCAGACGTGCATGCACACACTCCCTAAAGTCAGGTTTCCTTTATCCTTGGCTAATACACATAATAGTTCTATTTTTTATTCATTTTTTAAATAAATAAATTTCACTCAAGGGGGACAAGTTGATTATGTCATAGTGTATGTCAATTGCTTCCAGCAACCCTCAATGTTCTCTGAACGCCCATCATTGAGAAACACTATTGTAATGCCTGAGGGGGCCAAAAACACCTGTGTGTGTAAGTGCGTGCGTGCATGTGCGTGCGTGCACGAAAACAGCATGGTTGTTCTTCACCACCTGTGCGCAACCTAACACACACACAAACACGCACATATTAACTGTATATATGGTGATTTCAGGTGTGCCAGTACAGTACAGTGACAGTAGAGGGTACAGTAGAGGGACCCCCACACGGTAACTGTCATTTCTCAACCGTTTCGGACGCGGGGCGGCTCGCCGGAATCGGGCCGGCACCCTGGGTGCGTTCCTGTGGGTCTGTTCACCCATTCCCAAACGATGGCAGAGGAAACCATGCAAGGCATCAACCTGCACATCAGGAGCAATTAGGTGTTCAGCATCTTGCTCAAGGACACTTCGACACTATCTAACTCTAGTCCTTAAACTGTGACCTTTGCACTAGTGATCTGTGAGATAATGATTACACATGAACTCTGCATTATGAACGGAACTGTGACACATGAACTGTTTCTTTTTAATGCTGTTTTTGTATGTTGCTGCTTTTAATGGGCACGTGCAATCTCAATGTATATGCAATTGCTTCTTTGCACTTCAGGTTTTCATGAATTTTAGAGTCCTTATGCAAAGTTTAGTGTATTTAGGAAATGTTTAGGTGTGGCTTTATAGCCTGACCAGGACCTGGGTAAACACATTTTGTTCTGTACTGTATGGAATGACAATAAAACTCCTCGTCTTGTCCTTGTCTTGATACAAAAAAGACGAAAATAATGCTTTTCGACAACATGTATGTCGTTTTTTGACATAGTATAGTATGTTGTATTTTCATGGTTTTCGATGATTAAAAAGAAAAGATAAAAAGCATGCTTTTCGATGGTGTTTCTAGGTGAAAGTGATTTTTTGACGTGCCAATAGCTGCCATTGAGCCCCATTATGAATTTCTCAAATTTGAAAGCACAATATTTCTAAAACTATGAAACATTTCAAAGATTCCTTTTCAGGCAAACATGTCTACCATAAGATGAACCTAAATAGGGTTGAATGGGGTTTCTAGGTGAAAGTATGTAGGACTAGTAGCATGCCAAAGTTTGTGCTATTGCAATTGAGAATGCATTGGGCGTTTAAGTTAAATAACTCAGAAATTACAACAAATTTCAAAGTAAAAAGTTCCAGCATGTGTCTCCACAGTAAGCTGAATTATAAAAAGTGTGAATGGAGTTTCTAGGTGAAAGTGATTTTTTGACGTGCCAATAGCTGCCATTGAGCCCCATTATACATTTCTCAAATTTGAAAGCACTATATTTCTAAAACTATGAAACATTTCAAAGATTCCTTTTCAGGCAAACATGTCTACCATAAGATTAACCTAAATAGGGTTGAATGGGGTTTCTAGGTGAAAGTATGTAGGACTAGTAGCATGCCAAAGTTTGTGCTATTGCCATTGAGAATGCATTGGGCGTTTAAGTTAAATAACTCAGAAACTACAAAACATTTCAAAGTAAAAAGTTCCAGCATGTGTCTCCACAGTAAGCTGAATTATAAAAAGTGTGAATGGAGTTTCTAGGTGAAAGTGATTTTTTGATGTGCCAATAGCTGCCATTGAGCCCCATTATACATTTCTCAAATTTGAAAGCACTATATTTCTAAAACTATGAAACATTTCAAAGATTCCTTTTCAGGCAAACATGTCTACCATAAGATTAACCTAAATAGGGTTGAATGGGGTTTCTAGGTGAAAGTATGTAGGACTAGTAGCATGCCAAAGTTTGTGCTATTGCCATTGAGAATGCATTGGGCGTTTAAGTTAAATAACTCAGAAACTACAAAACATTTCAAAGTAAAAAGTTCCAGCATGTGTCTCCACAGTAAGCTGAATTATAAAAAGTGTGAATGGAGTTTCTAGGTGAAAGTGATTTTTTGATGTGCCAATAGCTGCCATTGAGCCCCATTATACATTTCTCAAATTTGAAAGCACTATATTTCTAAAACTATGAAACATTTCAAAGATTCCTTTTCAGGCAAACATGTCTACCATAAGATGAACCTAAATAGGGTTGAATGGGGTTTCTAGGTGAAAGTATGTAGGACTAGTAGCATGCCAAAGTTTGTGCTATTGCCATTGAGAATGCATTGGGCGTTTAAGTTAAATAACTCAGAAACTACAAAACATTTCAAAGTAAAACGTTCCAGCATGTGTCTCCACAGTAAGCTGAATTATAAAAAGTGTGAATGGAGTTTCTAGGTGAAAGTGATTTTTTGACATGCCAATAGCTGCCATTGAGCCCCATTATACATTTCTCAAATTTGAAAGCACTATATTTCTAAAACTATGAAACATTTCAAAGATTCCTTTTCAGGCAAACATGTCCACCGTAAGATGAACCTAAGTAGGTTTGAATGGGGTTTCTAGGTGTAAGTATGTAGGACTAGTAGCATGCCAAAGTTTGTGCTATTGCCATTGGGAATGCATTGGGCGTTTAAGTTAAATAACTCAGAAACTACAAAACATTTCAAAGTAAAACGTTCCAGCATGTGTCTCCACAGTAAGCTGAATTATAAAAAGTGTGAATGAAGTTTCTAGGTGAAAGTGATTTTTTGACGTGCCAATAGCTGCCATTGAGCCCCATTATACATTTCTCAAATTTGAAAGCACTATATTTCTAAAACTATGAAACATTTCAAAGATTCCTTTTCAGGCAAACATGTCTACCATAAGATGAACCTAAATAGGGTTGAATGGGGTTTCTAGGTGAAAGTATGTAGGACTAGTAGCATGCCAAAGTTTGTGCTATTGCCATTGAGAATGCATTGGGCGTTTAAGTTAAATAACTCAGAAACTACAAAACATTTCAAAGTAAAAAGTTCCAGCATGTGTCTCCACAGTAAGCTGAATTATAAAAACTGTGAATGGAGTTTCTAGGTGAAAGTGATTTTTTGACGTGCCAATAGCTGCCATTGAGCCCCATTATACATTTCTCAAATTTGAAAGCACTATATTTCTAAAACTATGAAACATTTCAAAGATTCCTTTTCAGGCAAACATGTCTACCATAAGATGAACCTAAATAGGGTTGAATGGGGTTTCTAGGTGAAAGTATGTAGGACTAGTAGCATGCCAAAGTTTGTGCTATTGCCATTGAGAATGCATTGGGCGTTTAAGTTAAATAACTCAGAAACTACAAAACATTTCAAAGTAAAAAGTTCCAGCATGTGTCTCCACAGTAAGCTGAATTATTAAAAGTGTGAATGGAGTTTCTAGGTGAAAGTGATTTTTTGACATGCCAATAGCTGCCATTGAGCCCCATTATACATTTCTCAAATTTGAAAGCACTATATTTCTAAAACTATGAAACATTTCAAAGATTCCTTTTCAGACAAACATGTCCACCGTAAGATGAACCTAAGTAGGTTTGAATGGGGTTTCTAGGTGTAAGTATGTAGGACTAGTAGCATGCCAAAGTTTGTGCTATTGCCATTGGGAATGCATTGGGCGTTTAAAGGACCACTTCACCACTTTTCAACATCTCTTCATATAATTGGTCCTCACTAATGTCCATGATAAAACACCACCATTTTTTCCTACTCAGTCTGTGTCTCATAGGAGGGCTTTGGGCAGTTCGGACACCCGTCCACCAGTGACATCATTATTAGGCAGATTTATTTTAAACAAGATTTGTTTTGACATATATTTAGATTTTTATTATCGTGAGAACGATGGCTTCAACTTTTGCATTGCAACTTTTCAGGAAAAGAAAGCCTGCCGTTTCTATTAGCTTGGATTCACCATCGATGATGTCACTGGTGGACGGGTTTCTGAACTGCCCACAGCCTTCCTATGAGACACAGACTGAGTAGAAAAGAATTGTGGTATTTTATCATCAACATTAGTTAGGACCAATTATAGGAAGAGAAGTTTAAAAGTGGTGAAGTGGTCCTTTAAGTTAAATAACTCAGAAACTACAAAACATTTCAAAGTAAAACGTTCCAGCATGTGTCTCCACAATAAGCTGAATTATAAAAAGTGTGAATGAAGTTTCTAGGTGAAAGTGATTTTTTGACGTGCCAATAGCTGCCATTGAGCCCCATTATGAATTTCTCAAATTTGAAAGCACTATATTTCTAAAACTATGAAACATTTCAAAGATTCCTTTTCAGGCAAACATGTCTACCATAAGATGAACCTAAATAGGGTTGAATGGGGTTTCTAGGTGAAAGTATGTAGGACTAGTAGCATGCCAAAGTTTGTGCTATTGCCATTGAGAATGCATTGGGCGTTTAAGTTAAATAACTCAGAAACTACAAAACATTTCAAAGTAAAAAGTTCCAGCATGTGTCTCCACAGTAAGCTGAATTATTAAAAGTGTGAATGGAGTTTCTAGGTGAAAGTGATTTTTGACATGCCAATAGCTGCCATTGAGCCCCATTATACATTTCTCAAATTTGAAAGCACTATATTTCTAAAACTATGAAACATTTCAAAGATTCCTTTTCAGGCAAACATGTCCACCGTAAGATGAACCTAAGTAGGTTTGAATGGGGTTTCTAGGTGTAAGTATGTAGGACTAGTAGCATGCCAAGGTTTGTGCTATTGCCATTGGGAATGCATTGGGCGTTTAAGTTAAATAACTCAGAAACTACAAAACATTTCAAAGTAAAACGTTCCAGCATGTGTCTCCACAGTAAGCTGAATTATAAAAAGTGTAAATTAAGTTTCTAGGTGAAAGTGATTTTTTGACGTGCCAATAGCTGCCATTGAGCCCCATTATACATTTCTCAAATTTGAAAGCACTATATTTCTAAAACTATGAAACATTTCAAAGATTCCTTTTCAGGCAAACATGTCTACCATAAGATGAACCTAAATAGGGTTGAATGGGGTTTCTAGGTGAAAGTATGTAGGACTAGTAGCATGCCAAAGTTTGTGCTATTGCCATTGAGAATGCATTGGGCGTTTAAGTTAAATAACTCAGAAACTACAAAACATTTCAAAGTAAAAAGTTCCAGCATGTGTCTCCACAGTAAGCTGAATTATAAAAAGTGTGAATGGAGTTTCTTGGTGAAAGTGATTTTTTGATGTGCCAATAGCTGCCATTGAGCCCCATTATGAATTTCTCAAATTTGAAAGCACTATATTTCTAAAACTATGAAACATTTCAAAGATTCCTTTTCAGGCAAACATGTCCACCGTAAGATGAACCTAAGTAGGTTTGAATGGGGTTTCTAGGTGTAAGTATGTAGGACTAGTAGCATGCCAAAGTTTGTGCTATTGCCATTGGGAATGCATTGGGCGTTTAAGTTAAATAACTCAGAAACTACAAAACATTTCAAAGTAAAACGTTCCAGCATGTGTCTCCACAGTAAGCTGAATTATAAAAAGTGTGAATGAAGTTTCTAGGTGAAAGTGATTTTTTGACGTGCCAATAGCTGCCATTGAGCCCCATTATACATTTCTCAAATTTGAAAGCACTATATTTCTAAAACTATGAAACATTTCAAAGATTCCTTTTCAGGCAAACATGTCCACCGTAAGATGAACCTAAGTAGGTTTGAATGGGGTTTCTAGGTGTAAGTATGTAGGACTAGTAGCATGCCGAAGTTTGTGCTATTGCCATTGGGAATGCATTGGGTGTTTAAGTTAAATAACTCAGAAACTACAAAACATTTCAAAGTAAAACGTTCCAGCATGTGTCTCCACAGTAAGCTGAATTATTAAAAGTGTGAATGGAGTTTCTAGGTGAAAGTGATTTTTTTACATGCCAATAGCTGCCATTGAGCCCCATTATACATTTCTCAAATTTGAAAGCACTATATTTCTAAAACTATGAAACATTTCAAAGATTCCTTTTCAGGCAAACATGTCCACCGTAAGATGAACCTAAGTAGGTTTGAATGGGGTTTCTAGGTGTAAGTATGTAGGACTAGTAGCATGCCAAAGTTTGTGCTATTGCCATTGGGAATGCATTGGGCGTTTAAGTTAAATAACTCAGAAACTACAAAACATTTCAAAGTAAAACGTTCCAGCATGTGTCTCCACAGTAAGCTGAATTATACAAAGTGTGAATGAAGTTTCTAGGTGAAAGTGATTTTTTGACGTGCCAATAGCTGCCATTGAGCCCCATTATGAATTTCTCAAATTTGAAAGCACTATATTTCTAAAACTATGAAACATTTCAAAGATTCCTTTTCAGGCAAACATGTCTACCATAAGATGAACCTAAATAGGGTTGAATGGGGTTTCTAGGTGAAAGTATGTAGGACTAGTAGCATGCCAAAGTTTGTGCTATTGCCATTGAGAATGCATTGGGCGTTTAAGTTAAATAACTCAGAAACTACAAAACATTTCAAAGTAAAAAGTTCCAGCATGTGTCTCCACAGTAAGCTGAATTATTAAAAGTGTGAATGGAGTTTCTAGGTGAAAGTGATTTTTTGACATGCCAATAGCTGCCATTGAGCCCCATTATACATTTCTCAAATTTGAAAGCACTATATTTCTAAAACTATGAAACATTTCAAAGATTCCTTTTCAGGCAAACATGTCCACCGTAAGATGAACCTAAGTAGGTTTGAATGGGGTTTCTAGGTGTAAGTATGTAGGACTAGTAGCATGCCAAAGTTTGTGCTATTGCCATTGGGAATGCATTGGGCGTTTAAGTTAAATAACTCAGAAACTACAAAACATTTCAAAGTAAAACGTTCCAGCATGTGTCTCCACAGTAAGCTGAATTATAAAAAGTGTGAATGAAGTTTCTAGGTGAAAGTGATTTTTTGACGTGCCAATAGCTGCCATTGAGCCCCATTATACATTTCTCAAATTTGAAAGCACTATATTTCTAAAACTATGAAACATTTCAAAGATTCCTTTTCAGGCAAACATGTCTACCATAAGATGAACCTTAATAGGGTTGAATGGGGTTTCTAGGTGAAAGTATGTAGGACTAGTAGCATGCCAAAGTTTGTGCTATTGCCATTGAGAATGCATTGGGCGTTTAAGTTAAATAACTCAGAAACTACAAAACATTTCAAAGTAAAAAGTTCCAGCATGTGTCTCCACAGTAAGCTGAATTATTAAAAGTGTGAATGGAGTTTCTAGGTGAACGTGATTTTTTGACATGCCAATAGCTGCCATTGAGCCCCATTATACATTTCTCAAATTTGAAAGCACTATATTTCTAAAACTATGAAACATTTCAAAGATTCCTTTTCAGGCAAACATGTCCACCGTAAGATGAACCTATGTAGGTTTGAATGGGGTTTCTAGGTGTAAGTATGTAGGACTAGTAGCATGCCAAAGTTTGTGCTATTGCCATTGGGAATGCATTGGGCGTTTAAGTTAAATAACTCAGAAACTACAAAACATTTCAAAGTAAAACGTTCCAGCATGTGTCTCCACAGTAAGCTGAATTATAAAAAGTGTGAATGAAGTTTCTAGGTGAAAGTGATTTTTTGACGTGCCAATAGCTGCCATTGAGCCCCATTACACATTTCTCAAATTTGAAAGCACTATATTTCTAAAACTATGAAACATTTCAAAGATTCCTTTTCAGGCAAACATGTCTACCATAAGATGAACCTAAATAGGGTTGAATGGGGTTTCTAGGTGAAAGTATGTAGGACTAGTAGCATGCCAAAGTTTGTGCTATTGCCATTGAGAATGCATTGGGCGTTTAAGTTAAATAACTCAGAAACTACAAAACATTTCAAAGTAAAAAGTTCCAGCATGTGTCTCCACAGTAAGCTGAATTATAAAAAGTGTGAATGAAGTTTCTAGGTGAAAGTGATTTTTTGACGTGCCAATAGCTGCCATTGAGCCCCATTATGAATTTCTCAAATTTGAAAGCACTATATATCTAAAACTATGAAACATTTCAAAGATTCCTTCTCAGGCAAACATGTCCACCGTAAGATGAACCTAAATAGGGTTGAATGGGGTTTCTAGGTGTAAGTATGTAGGACTAGTAGCATGCCAAAGTTTGTGCTATTGCCATTGGGAATGCATTGGGCGTTTAAGTTAAATAACTCAGAAACTACAAAACATTTCAAAGTAAAACGTTCCAACATGTGTCTCCACAGTAAGCTGAATGATACAAAGTGTGAATGAAGTTTCTAGGTGAAAGTGATTTTTTGACGTGCCAATAGCTGCCATTGAGCCCCATTATACATTTCTCAAATTTGAAAGCACTATATTTCTAAAACTATGAAACATTTCAAAGATTCCTTTTCAGGCAAACATGTCTACCATAATATGAACCTAAATAAGGTTGAATGGGGTTTCTAGGTGAAAGTATGTAGGACTAGTAGCATGCCAAAGGTTGTGCTATTGCCATTGAGAATGCATTGGGCGTTTAAGTTAAATAACTCAGAAACTATGTCTCTATATGAAACATTTCAAAGATTCCTTTTCAGGCAAACATGTCCACCATAAGATGAACCTAAAAAAAGGATAAAACTACAGGATAAAACTATGACTATAGGATAAAACTACAGGATAAAACTATGACTACAGGATAAAACTACAGGATAAAACTACAGTATAAAACTATAGGATAAAACTACAGTATAAAACTATAGGATAAAACTACAGGATAAAACTATGACTACAGGATAAAACTACAGGATAAAACTACAGTATAAAACTATCGGATAAAACTACAGTATAAAACTATAGGATAAAACTACAGGATAAAACTATCGGATAAAACTACAGGTTAAAACTTTAGGATAAAACAACAGGATAAAAATATAGGATAAAACAACAGGATAAAACTATAGGATAAAACTACAGGATAAAACTACAGGATAAAACTATAGGATAAAAAGCGTGACGAAAAAGCGTGACGAAAAAGCGTGACGAAAAATAGGGTTGAATGGGGTTTCTAGGTGAAAGTATGTAGGACTAGTAATATGCCAACGTTTGTGCTATTGCCATTGAGAATGCATTGGGCGTTTAAGTTAAATAACTCAGAAACTATGTCTCTATTATGAAACATTTCAAAGATTCCTTTTCAGGCAAAAAGCGTGACGAAAAAGCGTGACGGAGCCACTTAACACATTGCGCTACCAGGCTGTCTGTGTCCTGTCATGGTTTCTCCTCTGTATTATCTGATTAACATCCACGATAACACTTAAAAGCACTAAAGACACCTTTGATGCACAGCACCATTCAAATGCTCTGTACATGATCCCAAGGCCCCATTTGAAAAGTGACACCAAGAAGAACAACTTACAACCTAAAATCACTGAGAGCTCAGTGGCACCCTTGTTAAGATGACGTCCATGTGAGCCAGAGGTTGTGAGTTCAAATCCAGCTGAGTTCCTCCTACTTTCACTCTGCAGCATGTTTTGCAGAAGAACACTGGAAAGAGATGGAAAGCTGAGGAGATTCTCAGAGAGCATGGTGGCACTCGGTGATAAGCTGCTGTCTATGAGCCACAAGTCATGGGTTCAAGTTCCAACCCATGGCCTCGGACGGCATACTATAGCATGCCGATTTTCATAATTTTTGAGGATTTGAAAAAAAGACGAAACACTATATTTCTAAGACTATGAAACATTTCAAAGATTCTTTGATACATGTCCACCGTAAGATGAACCTAAATAGGTTTGAATGGGGTTTCTAGGTGTAAGTATATGTAGGACTAGTAGTCAAGGTGCTGAAATGTGGGTGGTGATCCACCTGACCTAGCCGCACCCACAGCTGTTGCTGTATGATAAAGGGGGACGGGATGATATTGTGATGTCACTATATCAGTATAATTTCCATTGGTTCTTTTGAGAAACCAAAAATACACAGGGAAGACATATTTCAATATTCTAACCACACCTGGGAGTCTATTAAGTAATGTTAACTCCATATACAAAACAGTAACAGTAAAAAAAAAAAGCACTCCATCTTCAAGGTAACATCTGTCTTCATTGTTGCAACAATTTAATACAAATCATTCATGCTTTGTTTATTTGTTTTCTGAGGCTGTGCTGCCAGATTTCCACAGACCGGCCCCTGTTAGTCGAGGGCCCCCGCAGGGGCCCCCGCATGGCTACTGCATGGCCCCATTGGCCAGTTCTATCTCTGTAATCTGTCCATCACAAGCTTGATATATGTTGATTATAAAATTTGCATGCGTGTGCATCAGCGGGAGGCGCAGCATGTTGGCCAGGTTAAACCAAGGGTAATGGTATGATATCAGTGTAATGATCCGTGACACGCCATTCGTTCGTTCATCATCTTTCTAGACCAACCAGAGCTAGAGGACTGCATTTCCCAGGGCTGACGGTAACCTTCATTTATCCGTAGGGGGTTTATGCTGAGAGCAGCAGTATATGGTGGTGGAAAAAGTACTGACATTTTTTACTTACATAAAAGTATCAATACCGCAATGTAGAAATACTCAAGTAAAAGTCCAGAATTCAGAATTTACTCGAGTAAAGTTACAACATTATTGGTATCAAAATGTTTTTAAAGTACCAAAAGGAAAAGTACTCTTTGTGCAGATGTCTAATTTAAAGTTTTCATATGTATAAACATCTTTTGAAAATAGCAGATCTACAAACTCTGCATTGACCTATCTCTCCCTCTCCCTCTCCCTCTCCCTCCCTCTCTCTCTCTCTATATATATATATATATATATATATATATATATATAAGCGGTGATCTGCCTCTTTCCCACCAGAAGAACGTTGGTTCTAGAACTGGTTCCGTTCCAGATTCTTGGAACCTTGGTGCTTTCATGGAACCGACGGTCATTTTTTGGTTCTGAACCAACATTTATGGTTCTGAAGCAATTCATTTTCAGTGGAAACAATCAGTAAAAGGCGGGAAAAAAGAACTGAAGCGGTTCAACCCCGGTAGAAAAGTTTCAGCAGAGATGTGATTAAGAACCAAAACCCCCACAGGGGTTCATTTTGACAATCTGGGTTTTACAGATACTACAGTATGTTATTGTTAAGCTGCTGATATTGCTTCAGGAAGACATCAAGCTGATGGTTTCTATCCAAGTGTGTGTGTGTGTGTGTGTGTGTGTGTGCGTGCGTGCGTGCGTGCGTGCGTGCGTGCGTGCGTGCGTGCGTGCGTGCGTGCGTGCGTGCGTGCGTGCGTGTGAACTTGGCAGCGTGACCCAACCATCTGTTGTTACATTGATTACATACGGTGTAGTGTATTCCACTGGCTCTCTCCAAGGCAAGACATGTTTTATTTGTAGAGCACATTTCAACAAGGCAATTCAATGTGCTTTGCTTGACACAGAACATCAAGCAAAGGAAAACGCAAAATGACATTAGTATACATAAAACAAAACAATTAGAAATGAACATGTTCAGAAGAGAAAACTCAATCAAAGGCAGTTGCAAACCTACAGTTTCCTGGGAGTTTGTTCCAGATATGTGCCAGTGGTGCATAAAAACTCAATCATTTGGAGACCCCACTTTGAGAACCACTTCTTCATCTTCATCTGCAGCTCACAGAGTGCATGGGATCTTTCCTATACCTGTCCTCTTTGTTCCCAAGAGAACAACTTTCCCCTGAATCAGAGGGTTAACCTTGGACAGAAGCAAGCTCCTACAGTAGGTAACCCACTGAGCCACATAGTGTTCTTATACCAGCAAAGTAAGTTCTCTCTGAGCTTTTCACTGCTTGACTTTCAAACTTCATGCAGTAAAAAAAGAAGCCCCCCCCCCCTCCCCTTTAAGTAAGGTATCAATACTGCAACATAGAAATACTAAAAGTACAATATTGGGATCCGAGATGTAGTGGCGTAGAAGTAAAAATACTGAAAATTACTCAAGTAAAGAAGAGCTCAAAATTGTACTTGAGTACAGTACTTTCCACCTCTGGCGGTGGGTTCCTCCTCTCGTCACGTCATTGGCTGCAGCTGGTGAGCAGAGCCACGCTCTTATCTGGCTCTCCCAGGCAGCCATAGTGTCACTGTGACTTCAGTGTGCCTATAATATTCAGAACAACAAAAGGTTGTGTGTGACTGCAGGCTATATCTTGATGGGGAGAAATACAGTAAACAGCAGGGGGTCCCTAGGGGTGAGGTGGGGGTTGGAAATCGGGAAAGTCTTTGTGTGATGGGGACTTTATTTATTTTCTATTTCTACATTACATTAACCACGTAACCCTCACATCCCTATTCTGGGGGGAACATTAGCCAACTAGAAAAAGTGCCCTTCTGGGCACAGGTCTCCACCAGGAGGATAGGAGTGTGTGTGATGTTTGGCAAAATATTTAGGAGTAATATAAACAGGTTTTTTTGTTTGTTTGTTTTTTGCAACAATTTTCTTCATTTTGTTGAAGAAATGCAGAGCCAGATCACTCATAGCATCTCTGAGGATAGAATTGTGGATGAGCAGGACATGTGCAGCATTTTGTACAAAACGGGCCACTCCTGAAAACTTTAGAAGGCAATGTTAGCCAATCAGTGTAGAATCTGATAAATCCAACAGACTCGTCTTGATCACATGACTACAGAGATCATGTGTATCGATTTGCGTGAGATTTGGATGAAATCTGTGCGACTAACATAAGCAATGTGTTTAGCAGAAATCGGCCTCATGGTGGCGCTATAACCGGCAGATGTGGAGGGATGCAGAGACAATGTTTTTATATGGCCTCTAGGGAGTGCGCATACATAAGTTGTATACAGATTGATGAAGTTATAGCTAAACACAGGAATTGGCCTGTTATAGCGCCACCATGAGGCTGATTCGGAAAAGAATGAGTGGCATGTCGTCCTCGGCCTAGTGGAAATGTGCGTGTATAATTTCACGGAAATTGCACACTGTGTTTGTGATTTGTGGCATTTTGTTCGAAACGGACCAATCATGTGAGCTTTGGAAGCCAATATTAGCCAATCAGGATGGAACATGGGAAATTGTGCAGATCTGTGTTGATCACATGACTATTGAGATAGTGTATACCGAATTGTGTGATGTATGGATAAAATGTGTACGAGTAATCTACAGAAATGTGTTTTGCCTAAATCGGCCTCATGGTGGCGCTATAACGGGCCGTTGAGGAATATTTGGGGCAGAGGTTCATCGTTGGCATCCATGGAGTGTGTGTGCAAAGTTTGGCATGGATCGGGCCAACGGTACCGGAGATTAGCTGATAACGGACGGACGGAAGGACGGACGGACGGAAGGAAGGACACACGGACGGACGGACGGAGTGCAAACTAGAAAAAGTGCCCTTCTGGGCACAGGTCTCCACCAGGAGGATAGGACTGTGTGAGATGTTTGGCAAAATGTTTAGTAGTAATATAAACATGTTTGCCTTGTATGGCAATTGGATGATTTGAGGCATTTTGTTCCAATCAACCTGTTTTGCAAAAATCAACCTGTTGGTGGCGCTATAACAGGCCAATGTGAAAAGGGTGGGATATATTCCTCAGCCTAGTAAGAAAATGTGTGAAAGATTTCACGTAAATTGCATGCTGTGTTCATGATTTGAGGCTTTTGTTCAAAACGGGGCAATCTTGCAAACTGTGAAAGCCAATTATAGCCAATTAGGGTGGAATATGAAATATCGGACAGATCCGACTTGAGCACATGACCATAGAGATACTGTGTAACGATTTGTGAGATTTTTGGACAGAATCTGGAGGAGTAATATCCAAAAATGTTTTTCAAAAGTCGGCCTCCTGGTGGCGCTATAAAAGGCAGATGCGGAAAATGCAGGTCAAAGGTTTGTCCTTGGCCTCTACGGAGTGTGCATGCAACGTTTCACGCAGATCGGTGCAGTTTTAGGTAACAAATGTGAAAAGCTGCCTCATGGTGGCGCTATAACAGGCCGTTCTGGAAAATGCGGGGCAGAGGTTCATCGTTGGCATCTAGGGAGTGTGTGTGCAAAGTTTGGCATCGACCGGGTTAACGGTGCCGGAGATTAGTTGGTAACGGACGGACGGAAGGACACACGGACGGACACACACACACACACGGACGGAGTGCAAAACATACTCTCTCACCATGCCTTCGGCCTGGTGGAGACAAACATACTCTCTCCCCATGCCTTCGGCCTGGTGGAGACAAAAATAGGCGATCTAGATAAAGCTTATGAGATTTCCAAATATATTTATTTAAATTATTATAAGCATGGAACCAAGCCATCCAGGCTCCTGGAGAGTCATACAACATTTGATTATGTGTATAAAAGAATTAGTTGAATATTAAATTATTTAACTATTTAATAAATACCCTTTTTTGCATTTCCGGCTATGCACTCTATGCCTTATATTGTGACCAGGCTTTTCTCATCGCAGATGAGTAAGCCTGGGACCGAGGCTACATGCCAATAAAGCTCCTTTGGATTGAATTGATAAGTCTTAGAAAAGACACGAGATACTATTGGCCAGTACTCACTTGAGTGGCAGTGACGCAGCATGCCTTCCGCTTGATTTCCACCTTACAGTGCGATACAGGTTGCTCCAATGAACTGCAGTGGCCAACTAGAAATGCACTCTGTCGAGGTGCCAACTTGCGCCTTGCACACAAGAAGGCCATACATGGCCATGATGGCCTGGCTATACTTGTGAGCAAGCAGAGCACGCAAGTACTGCTACTAACTAATGTCTAGATACAACTGCTGTTCTAAATCCTTTATACCCGTTATTGACCTTATACCAACATTTAAACGTATACCTATAGTTACCAGTCACCATCAACAGCCAATAAGGGACCACCATTCTTACCCCGACATATACATAAATACATATACCCAGCTGATCACCCAACGTATTGGTGGACAACACCGACATACATACATACTTCTGGCCGACATACATACATACTCAGCCGATCGCAGTACTTGCACGCTCTGCTTGCGCAAGTAATGAGACATCTAGGATTTTATATATATGTAATCCTGAAGGTTACTTGCTTACGTTAGGTTCATATGCATTAGAAATGAGACACGGAGACATTAAACTCTTTACAGGTCACAATGTATTCCCTCCTTTTTCAGTACACCACCCCAACACAGAACGCGCGCATCAGACCTGGTGTCACCTCACTAAAGGTCCGACTATCCCCCCAGACAGACAAATAAATCAAACATGCCCTTTCTCTTCACAGTGTACCCAATGAATATAAAACCTCTTACATATATATGCCCTATAGCAAAGAGCTATAGTTCTGACCTAAATCTTCTACGGTACTTATAAGGTCATTGTATTTGACCCTGCAGTGCAGAATGATTAATTATGTTGAGCTCATCCCACCATCCTCATACAGAGACGATACAGTATAGGCCTATGACAAACTAATTATTCCAAACATTACAACAATGATATTTTATTATGGACGGAAGTCCAGTAATGATATTATTTTGTTAGCGTACTATAGCTCTATATTCTGATCATAATCATAATTGGAAGTGATGACACAAAGAGATGAGCAGACACAATTGGAAGGGGAACATTATAAAATTGAAGCTGATAAATGGGTTTTCTCTCCTGATTGGATGAAATTGGCAACCCGCCTGAAATAATTATGAAAGAGCTGGAGAGACAAGGATATACTCCTGTTTCTGAATAAACTCTATATCACAATGATTATAACCAGAATATAGAGCTTTAACCGTTTAACAAAGAACTGTTTGTTTTAACCGTGTTTAAGTTTTACCCCCCTTGTGGTCTCTTGACAATCAGGAGACCACAGTCAGGAGACCACAAGAGGAGGTAAACTCACTTTTCCCATAGACATGAGATGGCATTCACTGCTGCCATTACACCCACCCCCCTTTTCCACTTTGTACTGTACATACTGTACTAGTGGTATATTTGATTATTTGTGGATGATGTTATTTTTGAGTGGTGTAAACCACTCCTACAACTGGCTTTGTTAGTGCAGAAAAAATGAGCATGGTTGCTATGTTCACCCTGTTCACCCGGGTGTGATTTCATTACGTCAGACATGATTTCATTATGTCAGACAGGTTATATAAGACCTTACACCACTCAGTTCACACGGGTGTGATTTTTATGCTATGTGTGTCAAAGTTTTAGCCCAAATGTCTTGTGCAGTTTACATTTCTGTCCAATAAAGCATTGAAACAAATGAAACATGAGTCAATAACCAAAATAAATACTTAATTAAAAAGTTTCCATGAGTAAAAGGAGGATTGTTGTAGCCGTGAATGATTTGTTCAAGTGAGCTGTTTTCAACAAGTCGTTGCCAGAAGAAGATTATAGCCTTCCCTTAGCTTCCCTGCTCTCCATCCAACTCGCTGGAATTAATATTGGCGTCATATTTTACTTTTCACTATTGCCAAGTGAATTAGGTCTTCCGAGGATTATGAAGTACCTTAAATCTTGATGGTAATGTAATCTAATGATCAGATTGACAAAACATATTATCTTTAGGGCACAGAAGCCTGCAGAGCTGTCTGGTCAGGACTTCTCTCCACTGCTTGATTTGTGTAAAAAATTAAATCAAAATGATTACAAAAATGTCCAAACATTTACATTTAAATAGATAATAATAATAATAATAATAATAATAATAATAATAATAATAACAGATGTACAAGCTTGCAGCGTTGTTACACACTGTGAGCTATTAGATCTGTTGTTTTTGAATAGCCAAATGGATAAAGTGCATGCGGTTAAATGATTGTGATGCTATATTAATTTACAATTTAGGGATTTAGCAGACAATCTTAATCCGAGTGAATACATCAAATGCATAGAAATAGTCACCCAATTAAGAACCTATCGTCAGTCAAAGAAAATCAATAATCTGTACATTGAAACTATAAACACTATAGGATGCCAGGTCAACAATGACCTGGCATCGGCCTACACAAAACATGCCATCTACTGTAAATTATGTTTTTAGCCTTTGCATAAGCCGGCAAGGTCGTTGAGGCTGGGGCGAGTGCTACAGGTTAAGGTGGAATCTGAAGAGGTGAGTCGTCAGACTACGGCTGAAGATTGGGAGCGAGTCTGCAGTTCGAACTACAACGGGGAGTTTGTTCCACAGCTTGGGGAGCCAGAAGGGAGAAGAGTCCATGGGACATGGAGAGCGTTGTCCTGGATGTTTTAGCCAAGGTATACCCTGTGTTGTAGGGTTGGCAGGGTGGTCATTCATATGGTGCTGCTGCTGGATGGATGGAATGTGTTGTTATCAGGGAGCTAAAAATAGGACGGTCAGTAGGCTATAGCAGATGCAGCAGCAGAGCTATAGTGGCCTTAAGGGGACACAGTCAGCGGGCCAGCGTGACCTCAATGAATGCCACCAGGAGTGACAAGAAAATACCAAATGTCACAAGAGAGACTGACATATATTCTGGAATTGTTCATTACTGTATATCATCTGATGGCCTGTCAGTACATGTGTGTTGTGTTGTATTGTTTCACACACAGGTGCGTGTGTGTGTGTGTGTGTGTGTGTGTGTGTGTGTGTGTGTGAGAGAGAGAGAGAGAGAGAGAGAGAGAGAGAGAGAGAGAGAGAGAGAGAGAGAGAGAGAGAGAGAGAGAGAGACTAGAACAGTGTAGCTCGTCTGCGCCGGGGGCCCGCAAACTTTGGAAGTCCTAGCCAATTGGAATGGGATCTAAAAAAAATCAAATCATACTCAAGAATACGTTTGATCAGATGAGCCCAGAGATAATGTGCACCAATTTGTGAGTGTTTTGACAAAATCTAATAGGGGTGTTTTGAGAAAACACAACACGGCGGAAAATGATATCTGACACATATTATGACACTTACAGTATGATTCAAGTAGGCTAATCCAGGGCACAACATGATTGCAAATGAGTGAGTCTGAGAGACATGCGGTGAGAGACTAAAAGGATGAATGAGAGGAAAGATTACCGAAAACGCATTGAACACTTTTTAAATTTCAAATGTAGTTTTCTTTTAAGTAAGAGATGATTTCACTCTTACAGGAGTAGTTCACCCCAAAATATCAGTTACACAGCTGTCTTTTTAACGCATTCCTAAGACAATCATTCTTTTTTTTTTTCATTGATATTTTTATTAGAAGTTAGGCATCAGTATATGGTGTCATTTCAGTCACATCATATATACAATAGTTATTTAGGTATACTGTACATGGAATGACAACCTTTTATAATACTTCCGATTAGATTGCTTTGCCCACTCCATTTTCCATTTCTAAACCCATACACAAACAAACATAACAGACATCAGAAAGTAATAAAATAAAAAGTGCATAAAGAACATGGTACCATGGCTCATTCTTAACCAGTTCTCTTTGCACGCTTTTCAGTGAAAGATGAGAGCCACAGACACTTGGAGATAAAAGTCATCCTCAGTTCTGAGATTTGAACTTAGGCCTACAGCCTTGGAGGGCCTTTAATCTTACCAACACAACACACACGTGCTCTTCAGTGAAAGATTAGTCAGGCACAGATGCATACCTTCGGCCTGGGGTGGGGTGGCACCAAGGGGGCAGGCAGGCTTTCCAACGTTGAAGCTCTAGGTCCTAGTGGTAGGACGAGGGACTACAGGCGGACCCGTGGATTCATGACCGGGAAACCCCGTGCAGCTGGGCTTTAACGTTGAGCGCTCAGTTGCCCTACGTCACTCAGGACCTCAAAGTTGAGGTCCTGGGAGGGACTTCCGGCAGTCTTCCGGGTGCTTCAAAACGCCACTGAGCAACTTCCACTGACATGAATAGCTGGGGGGGCGGAGCTTCGCGCTAGTTCAGTCTCTATTATATATATACTCTATGGGTGGCACCTGCCAGGGGCGGGAGGAGTATAGAACAAAAGACTGTGTCCTCGACTCCCCCAGGAGTGTCCTTGGGGGCTCCGCCAGGTGAGTCAGGATACAACAGCAGTGACAACACACACACACACACACACACACACACACACACACACACACACACACACACACACACACACACACACACACACACACACACACACACACACACACACACACACACACACACACACACACACACACACACACACACACACACACACACACACACACAGTTTCAGGCCAGGGAACCGTTCCAAATGCAACCGATTCCCGGTTCCTCAACCCCAGTTGTTATGAGTCGCGGTTAATATAGCGTGCGAGTGGAGATGTAGGTCACACGTCAACAGACATGTTTGTTTTGGGTGTTGAAGGCCTGGTCTGACGCAGGTGTGTGAGGGGGGACCTGCATCATGTACTGACCAGTGGTGGAAAGTAACAAAGTACATTTACTTAATTGCTGTACTTTAGTACATTGTTTAGGTACTTTTACTTTACTGGAGTGTTGCCCATTTTCAATACTTTATATTTTTAGCAAATATTGTACTTGTAGATCTGCTATTGTCAAAATATTTTTGATGCATTTTATATAAATACCTTGTGAAACAGGACATTCTGCATAATGAGTACTTTTACTTTCTTAATTGCAGTATTTATATTGTATAACAGTAGTTGGAAGTAGTAGTAGTAGTTGGAACCAAATGGACCCCTGTGGGTCTGTAACTCCATTTGGTTCCATTTGTACACTCTCAGAGTTAAATTAACATAGATTTTACAATATAAATTGGGGTCACAGATATAGAAATGCCATTAAATGGGGGTCCGTAGCCTAATGCATGTCAAACTGGGGGTCCTTGAAGTGGTGCATACTTAGTTTAGACTAGTCATTGGTTAAACATGGGTTAATGTTAGGTTTAGGTGTGCTGCCCCATGGGAGGTTAGGGTTATGGTTTGAGATAGGTTGTAGTTGTAGGAGTAGGACTAATGACTGGTCTAACCAATGACTAGTCTAAACCAAGTAATGTCTAAACTAAGTACTGCACCCTCCTTGACATTTAAATGAGAATCACTGCTAGTCATACAAATCTTCTCTTATGGGGGTCCCTGGTATATCTCTTCAAATGGGGGGTCCGTGGGCCAATTAGTGTCAATGTGGGGGTCCTTGACATGGAAATGTTTGGGAACCATGCTGTATAATGTAGTACTTGATAATGTAGTACTTTAACTTTGTCCACCATGCACTGCTTGGGACGCAGGTGTTTCAGCCACTCTGAGGGGAGGAGTGTCCCCTCAGGTCATCTCCCCCACTGCTGACGTTCAGTTTTGTGACACGCACCATGTGACCAGTGAAAAATGTATGAACGGATTGCACAATGGGAAGGTACAGGTCAATACAAAAACTGCTAAGAGTAAGAGGATTCAACCAGAAAAGACTTACATCATCAGGTTCCTCAGTTTTGAATTCATCAAAACATTTAAAGACAGACAAAATTTGTCTTATATATAGGCCTACACATCTATGCAAAATAAAAATCATCAAATACGTGAACAGAATAGAGGGGGGGGGGGGGCTTTTACCTTTTTACAAGGGCCATTTCCGAATCGCAGCCGCCCGTAAGTGCTTGTTTTAAAGGAGGCTAGGGATTCATATTTCTTAACAGCTGTTGGTATCAGGGCATTCTAGGGATGCACGATAATTATCGGCCCGATATCAGGAATTATGACATCATCATTATCGGCCAGATAACATTATATTATCGGCCTGATAATATATTCTTTATTTTATATATTTACATATGCTTGTATCTGCTGACAACGCACCCTGCATGTCATAGGTATGATATACTGTATTTGCTTAGGTTAGGGGTGTTTTTCAAAGGGGTCCATATTGGAAAACATTAAAAACACCCAAGGGCCAACTACATTTCCAATATAACCATACGTCACATGCAAGGTAAAAATGAAATAAAATAGACTTTCTTTGACCCCTTCAGAATGAGACAACAAGGAACAAGGAATACTGACAAATTATATCTGAGAAATGCCCAGGTGAATAAAAAAGTTCAATGTAAAAATGTCCGTGTTGGGTGAGCCGTTCATAATACAATTCAGGTATGAAGCTGCGGGCCGCATAAAATCCTTCCCCGGGCCGCATTTTGCCCGCGGGCCACACTTTGGACAACCCTGGCTTAGGTCAAAGCTGTGTTACATTACGTTAATCACTAGCAATCTAGCATGTCTTTATGTCAAGAAGCAAGAAGTTATCGATATCGGTTGCAAAAAATCTATATCGTGCATCCCTAGGGCATTCCATAACGAATCTTGTAGACCAGGCCCATTGCAAGTTGCTGTACTCTGTAGCCATTCCAGCCTATTCATAGCCGAGGGCCTTTTCAACCTGCAATCTGTCCCTGTCTGAGACCTGTCCATTCACCTCCACCATCTGTTCTCTCCCCTCCAGGTAGGATTACATCCACTGATGTGCCATCAAAACAAATTGGAAATGGAAAATGAATTAATTATCGTACCGGAGGCTTAAAATGATCGTAGTTGAAAGAAAACTATCGTACACAAATTGAGAAACAACCTTGTTTGAGACTCCTGTGAGACAAAAATGGATCACATATGCTGGGTGGAAGCAGGCAACTTCCTGGACCTTACACAAATAGAAGGCTGAAACTGGACTGGAAAGACACAACCTGTGTAATGAATGCCTCCAAGTAGCCTACACATCTACTGTAGGGTCACATTTCCTGATTTCCTGACTTATTTTGAAAAGCCAAACCGGATCCCGAATCAGCAGTCAGGGAATTTTGTGATATGGCAAAAATAATCGTGCATTTGGGCATTTTTGGATTTTATATCGCACATCGTACGGAGGGTAACACTATCGTATAAATACGATAATTATCTGGCAACACTGCACGTGACAAGCACAACGCGAATCACGCAACGTGTGTAAAGCTGAAACTCGCCCCTCGTGTTTCCGATTTCTAGGAAACCTTAGTGTGTGTGTGTGTGTTTGTCTGGAGCTAATGTCGCAAAGCTGTCCACACTGCCAGTGGACTATTGTGGGAAATTGGAATTACTCAAGTACAAATACCTAAAAATTATAGTTAAGTACTGTACTTAAGTAAATGCACTGCTGAACAGGATAATTCACAACTGGAGTATGTGTGCAACTGTGCATAGTAATGACATGAATAACGTAAAACACCACAATACAAACTCAATTTGAGGGCAGAGAGAAGGAAAAAAAACACACAAAAGATCAACAAAATAAATTAAGATTCATCTCCTTTTTTATTCCCTGGAAATACCATATACACATGTACATATATATATAAACAGAATCCGCAATTTGACTATTCTTTTTTTAAACATCTGATCATTTTCTTTTTTCTTTACAGAATAGCATAATTATGTACAGATGTGAATGACGGTCAGTTTAAAGGGAGGACGGACGGACAGACAGACATACAGACAGACGGACCAACAAAGCCAACGACAGACGTGTCCATTGTAATGGCGGTGTCACATTGAAGCATAAAACTGCATTTCTTCACGGCTGTAATCGACTGAAACAAGAGCTTCACAATCCATCTAACACCAGTGGTTCTCGACCTGTGGGGCCGGGCCGCGAGGATATCACAAGTGGGCCCCAAACTAATCGGCAAAACATACGATTTTAATAGTAATTTAACATTAAAAAATAAAGAATAATGCAAATAATAAAGATGCTCTGAAAATGCACGTGGCCCACCCATATGACCACTAAAAACTGGATTTTAACACATTAAACCAACCTAAGTTGGCCGGAGTCACTCCAGGCTCTAATACCAGGCCTCGATATCCCCCCACATCCCTCTCTAGCTAAAACGGGCAATATTTATCGAATGTTTGCCCCCCAAGAGGGATGTTAGAATTCCTGTGGTTAACGCTGCTAGACCCATTCTATTTATAACAAGGTAATTCAGTTTTTAAAAAGGTCACAAGGAGTGCTTAAGTGTGATAAAAATTTGCCCCAAAAATGCATTTGTTCCAAACTGCTGGCTAACAGGATCACCGACTCACGGCAGGACCCCCAGTTTTATATGCGTTAGACCGATTTTAGTTATTTTTTTTAATTCTTATTGGGACCCCATTGTATACTGTAAAACCCTCAGAGTTACAGATGTGTAAGGGTCCATTTGGTTCCATTTGGTACACTCTCTACATTCATCACGACCCAGGGCGGTCCCCGGACCAGACGTTGAAAACCAGCAAACCTGATTGCATGGCGGGGTAGGTGTGGCAGGTCGAAACGATGGATACGGGGACGCCCGTTATCGACCAATAGAAGGCCAGTGGTGAGACTTGGGGGAGGGGGAATGATGCTGAAACCGGTCGGGCGGCTTTTCGAGTCACTCTCCATAACTAGAGGAAGGATAAACAAACCGAACATTACCACTGTCTACACAACACCGTCTGTCTGTCGGTGCACTGGAGCACAATGACCCAGTTGGAGTGAAGTTCTCACACACACACACACACACACACACACACACACACACACACACACACACACACACACACACACACACACACACACACACACACACACACACACACACACACACACACACACACACACACACACACACACACACACACACACACACACACACACACACACACACGATAATAAATGACCAGCACAGGCACACACACACACAAAGCATCAACACTTGCACAGACAACATGACAAAGGAAGACAAGGAAGGAACTAATTAAATTAATGTCTAGTAATCAAAGAAGAAAAACGGCATAAAATGTTGACATCAACACCAGTGTGCTTCCACTTCCACTGCCATTGACTCTTTGATGTATTTCCCCCCCCCAATAGCGGAATCCACATTATCTGTCAGTGGTTCTCAAACCTTTCAGGGCGCGATCCCCCCAAAATGTTAATATTAGAACTGGGAACCCCCCCTCCACCCTGACAAGCACTTGGAATTGTAGGTAGTTGAGACATTCAGTTTTGCTTGACTTGGTTCCACAGATACATATTGTGTATCCCCGCCAGGAGCCATTCGGAACCCCCTCAAGGAATCACGAGGGTCCCTGGACCCCAATTTGAAACCCACTAGTGTAGCAGAGTGTCCAGTGAGACAACATGCAGCAATATCAACACCCTGACTGTTTGACCAGAATGGAACAGAGCCTTCATTAGTATCATTGGTAACACCTTTCTTTCCAATGCAGCTGCTGTGCACGGAGCCTGTCGTGCCTCGTCACACTCAAAGGAAAATGCAACGCTGAGTTTAGCAGAGAGGCTGGAGGGAGGGGGAGCTCTTATAGTTTGTACTGCAGACACGGCAGATAATGCAATGAGACACGCATAAAAGGAAAAAAAACTAAAAGGAGTGTGCTACTGGGTATGGGTAATAGCTTTAGATGTACGTTTGTCCTCACCGTGTGACCATGACTTTGTGTCGCACTGTGCGGAAAACGGTTAGCAGCTGGCCTCCCTGCACCCCCTCTTCATGTCAAGAACCACTCCAATTAGTACATATTTTGTACTGGGTACAAAAGATTTGAAATGTTTGCATTTCTTTCTTCAAGATATTTTTTTAATAGCCGATGTGTATTTCAACGCCGCTATTAAATAATGGGACCCCACTTTGAGAACCACTGATTTAAGTAATTAAATCAGGGAAATCCGGAGGATGTTTTTTACAAACTACCCCCCCGCCCCCCACACCACAATTTCACTGGCAAACATCTTTAGATGTTGTAAATGTAATTTATCTCGATATAAATATACAATGCAAACAACAGGACTGCACTCTAGCGAAGTGGTTCTCACCCTTACACATCTGTAACTCTGAGAGGGTACAAATGAAAGGCTTGAGAACCACTGCTCTAGTGGCGCAAAGCGACCAAATCCAACATGTCAACTTGACAAACATGACTCTAAAAA
This sequence comes from Electrona antarctica, assembly GCF_951216825.1. Lineage (NCBI taxonomy): Eukaryota > Metazoa > Chordata > Actinopteri > Myctophiformes > Myctophidae > Electrona > Electrona antarctica. The sequence goes on from NC_136805.1 coordinate 26,579,827, forward strand.
CAAAGGCCAATATTCCACGTTTCAAAATCACGTCCACTCGACAAAAGGATCATTCCCTTTTCATTACATGGATTCGGAGCTCTTGAAAATCACACTTAAGTGTTTAAAAATAACAAATACAAATTTCTTCCAAGAAGAACGGATAAAAAAATAAATTAAAAAGAAAAATCACATTCAAAATGGACTATCCACCAGCCTCAGATTCAGACATTAAAGGAATATTTTACACCAAAAATGATATATAAATATTTGATTTGTTGATCACACTGTGAGAAATGTTTAGAGTTTACTTTATATCATTATTTTATATAGCATAGTTTAAGTCACCAAATATATTGAATTTTTGGCTCAGGAATGCCACAAAAATGCAAGGAGTCATGGGGTGAGCAGTTGATAGAAAAAAATAAAAAGTTGTAATGTTTTGGGTGAAGTATTCCTTTAATAACCACTTAAAACTCCAGCAGCTGCATATCGTGCAGAAAATAGCAGATCAACAAGCTTGCAACGAGTGACACTGTGGCGCATTGCAATCTTGTTGATCTGATATTTGCTGATATCTTGGCAACTACTATTTTCTGCGAAGGCTTTCCCCTACAATAACAGAAAACACACCAGCATACAGTATAGCATAGAGCCTCGAGGGACTACGCTCAACCACACCGGGGGTTCAACTTCGTATCGTACGTTTCCTCTTCCCTCGACCGTCCAAGTGTTCCTGTCAGGCAGGCAGGCAGTCAGTCAGTCAGGGCCACCTGGACACCTCGACAGCGGAAGCGCTCTACTCGGCTGGGTTTGAGGCCGCGCCAGGCAGAGATAAAGAAGCACTGTGGCCTCCTATATATAGCACCAATGTCAAGCAGAGGGGGGTGGGGGCCCTGGGGGGGTTGGACTGCACATTCTGGGGTGGGGTGGGGTGGGGGGATTGGGCTGCTGTGATGTGGCGAGCTCGTTAAGTGCCTTGCCCGAGCAACCGTGGGTGAAAACTGCAGCGCTTGGCGGTACGAGGTGTTTGGTCTCACAGGAGAAGATGGCAAAAGTGTTGATAGTGCAGATAATTGTAGTTTCTCCTGTCATGTTTCTCCATGTGTTTTTGTAGATCTATTTCATTCATTGTCTGGCTCCTGTCAACTCGTAGAATGCGTCGTTTTCTCCTTTCGACTCCGAGAAGGTGAGGACATGTTGGAATGCGTTTGGCCGGAGGAATGTTGGTTCATTCACAATACATTCGGTTGATTGGCACAAGGGGCAAGCTGTGGACAGTGTGTGTGTGTGTGTACTGTATGTGGACAGTTAAGAGTTTTCTATTTACCACTTAAAGGAGTAGTTCACCCCCCAAAAATAATTACTTGTTGTCTATCAATTACACATGAAACCATGAATTAATGGAGATTGTTTAGTTTTAGTTTTTTTTGGGGGGGTTACATGCCGTAACGCTTGTAGATCGCAAGATCTTCACAGGATTATGTATAAAAACCCACTTACACCCTCATTGTCTGGTGTTGCAAGGTTTCGCAGGAAAACAGCAGATCGACAAACCTTGTCGATCGTCTGTTTTTGGTGAAAGCTTTCCCCTGCAACAACAGAAAACGGAATAGGCCAAGTACAGAGCCCTGAGGGACTCCGGTAAACCATAGGGTTCAAGTGGGTTAAGTGATTGATGACTAAAGCACAGAAACAAAGACTTCGGAATTCAGCTTGCCAAGACGGATATTTCTGTGGAGACTAAATCATGGCCTCTGGCCTTTCACTGAGCCGACCTGCTAAAGAAACCTCTAAGCGTAGAGTAGGACAAGGGTTCCCAAAATAATCATTATTTGAACTAGGGACCCCCCCCCACTCCACTGGAGTAGGCTATACAGGATGGGGGAACATCTGTGGATTTTTGGCCAAACGTAGCAGCGTGGGCATCGATGTGTTCCTTCCAGGAATGGGAGGAGAGGAGTGGACAGACGGACGGGTCAAAGTTCAAGTACGTCCAAAATGATGTCCCCCGTTCAAGAGCTCGTGCAAAAAAACAAACAAAAAAAAACAGACTGGCACTTCTGACATACAATTGTCTCCTTCATTTATGTCGGGGTTGGTTGATGCATTCCTCGGGTGTCGGGCAGAAACCTTGTTATATCCGTAATGTCCGTTTCATTATTATGTTGCAGAAAAAAAAGATCTACAAGCTCATGACGTTGCGAAACAATAGACATTGCGAGGACAATTTGCGTGGCGCTCACGAGAGTACTACTTTTCGCTTGTTTTGAAACATTTTTAAAAGTGAAAGTAGTGGGTATTATAAATATTAATTTTGTAATAGAAAAAATGATTAAATGTGTCCGTGATTTTGACGTGTAAATAAACAGACATACAAATTGCAATGTTCCAATGCAAAAAACACTATTAAATCGTTAAGCACAATTATCTGTGTGGCAATTAATCGTCAACTTAAATGTGCAATGGTATGGCCCTAATCGCCCTATGCAACACAGGTCTCGGACATACAAGGTTTCCACCCGACAGTGACGATATGCTGGGATGGTTGACACACTGATACACACAGGTGTGTGACTGAAGGTTTGGCTACCCCCATCATTTCACCCATTGGTTCCCCCATAACTCAGAGTGCGTACAAATGGGAACGGAATGGACCCGTACACCCGTACATTTGTATGCTCTCGCCTCTCAGAGTTACAGACCTGTAAGCGTCCGATTGGTTTCTAACCATCAGTCAGTAAGCACGAGGAACAATCTCACGGACCTCTGGGGGGGGGGGCCGCAGTTTTTTTGAGAACCTCCACATGTTTTGGTTCAAGGTTTCTCCGCCCCTTCCTTCCCGTGCCTCGGCGATGTCACTTCATGCGCACTCCGTGCTCCGGAAGACGCTGCTCTTTTATGAGTCTCTCGATCTCTGCCCCTAGTGTCTGGAGGTTGTCCTGCAAAGAATAAATAAAGAAAATATGTGTTTTACTGCCACCTAGAGTCTGTAGGAAGTCCTGCAAAAAAACAAAACAAACAGAAGAATCATGTTTTTAACACACCGTTGACAGAGATCTCAGTCAAGTCTAATTCAACGCTTCACCGCCGAGAAAAGGTGAGAGTGGTCAATTTAGCCGAAAAATAACGTCAGGCATGGTATGACGGTGCTTAATTTCATATTTAGAAAATGTTTCAGATGGGGAAAGAAATAACTGATGTGATTACATCAAATAATTACCAGCTGCTGCCTTATATCCCATGGCTGAGAGGTCGGCTAGAGGCAAAAAGTGTGTGGTTGCCTGGAGACGAGGCAGCCAATCAAACATTGACCAGCTGTGCTTATACAGCAGCTGGTAAAAAGTCTTGGAAGGGGAAACTTCTGAGAGCTTCATGAGAAAAGATAATCGACTTCAAAATCTGGGTCAGGAAGACTGCTTATACACATATATGTTGTAGGGACCCTTTTCCTGGTCCTCACATGAGAAACGCATGCTTTTTTATGGATGAAAAACAAAGTATAGTGTTACAATTATGAAATGATTGAGTAGGTTGGGATTAGACATTTATGGGTTTGGAATTGGCGTTATGACTGATTTATAATTTGGTGCGTGCCTGTGCCGAAAAATAGCAGCTCACAAAACGTCAGTGCTATTTTTGGCTTTTGGGCTAGGGATAAAAGAATGCTAAAAATGCCATTCATGAACTTCTCGTCCTCACAAGTGTAGTAACAAATAAGTGTAGTAATAAATAAATTCATGTGCGTGTGTGTGTGTGTGTGTGTGTGTAGGGGAGATTGATTCACTGCTTGGCTCCCGATTTGTCTTTCTATTTTTATTGACTGACCTTGAACGATGATTAAAAAAGTAAAATAGCGGGTAGGAGGTACTGTACGCTCTCCTAAACACACTGTTGTCCCAGACCGCACACGCACACGCACACACACACACACACACACACACGGCTGGTATGAAACACTTCACTCTGACAAGACAGAAGGGAACAGTAAAACCCTCTGCGTTAAAGGGTTTATAATTTATATTAACTTTTTATGAAACCTACAGTATAATGAAAAAATAAATAAAGCTCCCACTAGAGTTTTTTTTAAAGGCTACTGTGAAAAGCATTTTACACAACTTGCTGTGCGAGTCAAGGACATTTTTTAAAGTCATAGCATTTTAAATTGGCATGGCATTTTAGCATTGTCTATTAAAAAATATCCGATATACTGTACAGGCTCATAGCATCACTGCTGCGAGCTGTGAGCTTGTACATCTGCTATTTTTTAACATTTTGAAAAAAGTGTAAGAACTACTGATTTAGAAGGCATTTGTAGAATCAGCCTCAGGTCAAAACGCTTTGTGTGCCCACACAACACTTTCAAAATAGTAACCCAGGGTGCCCACTTTTTACATTCATTTTTTATAAAAACCTTACCCTTAACCTGTCCCGTCCCCTCTGGGCTATGGGATCTCTGGACTCCATACACACTGATCAGAGAATCAGACAGAATCCGAGAGAGAGCGAGTGCATTTTCCGGCAGTGGCGGCATCATTACTCCGACACCCTAACAACCCTAACCCTAATCCGACGGCGCTGCCGGAGAATGCACCCGCTCCTTCTGCAGAATTCATTGCAAATGACTGCGGATCGGAATTCAATAAGGTTTTGGCCTGTCAATTCTCTTCAATTCTAGCGGTGCGTGACGTCATGACTCGAGAGACGAGTCATTGAAATCAAAGCACTGGGGGCTAGAGGGTAGCACGGGTTTACCCAGAACCGAATACCCAAGCCGGTTCGGGGCCAAAATGTCCTTGTCTTTCGGGCACAGGTCGGATAAGTTCCAATTGCCACGGGTCTCGGTCGGATTCTTTTGAAATGGATGGATCCGTATGGACTTGTGAGGACCCGATGACCAGCCTTTCATTATTGTTATTTTATTAATCTCTTTAACCTTTAAAATGAGATATGCGTTGTAATCATTATCTGCGGGGACAGGCGGTATAAAGTCAGTGAAACTGTTCTCTGCGAGACAGAGCAGAGCGCTCACCCTGCAGCTCTTTTGGGCTTGGATAATATTGTGATATTGGATAATATCACTTCAGTTAAACCACTTAGATCCTCTTAGCATTCTTTGTTCGATCTTTGCCGAATCTCTCAAGAGATTTATACAAGCTCACCATTATCTCTGTGACCTCCAAATCTACACTGTAAAATGTGCTGTACCTGTAAGGGTCCATTTGGTCCCATTTGTACACTCTCAGAGTTACAGACCTACCGGGGACCATTTGTACACTCTCAGAGTTACAGACCTACTGGGGTCCATTTGGACCGGTAGCGGTTCCTGGACCCCACATTTTGCACCTTGGTGGTTTACTTAAGACTTTCAGGAGACATGACCCAAATGTCATGTAAAAATAACATGCAGGAGCAGAGTGGATGAGAACTGCACTGACAATTAATGTGACCTGAACTGAACCGCATACACACGCACACACACACACACACACACACACACACACACACACACACACACACACACACACACACACACACACACACACACACACACACACACACACACACACACACACACACACACACACACACACACACACACACACACACACACACACACACACACACACACACACACACACACACAAGACTCATGCAACGTGGACATTTCCACTCCGTTATAGCCACATGAACCCCAGCATCCCTATTCCTCCTGGCGTTCTAAAAGAGACGAGAAGGGCAGGCAAAGTCATAACAACTAAGTTTGTCCAGTCCCGTGTGGGGGTCCCTGTACTGTACTGTACTGTACTGTACTATACTGGCACACCCAAAATCACCATATATACAGTTAATATATGCGTGTGTGTTTGTGTGTGTGTTAGGTTGCGCACAGGTGGTGAAAAACAACCATGCTGTTTTCGTGCTCAGACGCACCCAGCCACCCACCCACCCAGCCACACACATAGTCAATTAAGGAAGTGGTTGCACCACTTAAAAAATGCCCCCCATGCCAGCTGCTATCCATGCACTGTCACTCTCAACATGGAGTATCAGTATATTACCAGTAGGACGCCTGAGGGTGCACTGGCCATATATGGAGCGTGTCTTGTGTGTACAGGGTGTGATGAGGTCAGATCAACATATGGAATGTCAGAACAGGTCAGCTCCATATATGGAGATCTAAGGGTGGCATAATAATATAATAAACCCTCTTTAGGTGGGGATAGTTTCTCTATTTGGACATATGTGAGACTGTCGGTCTGAAAACAAATCACACCCGTATGAAGTGAGGGGCGCTAATATATTAAAGCAGGGGTGTCAAACTGGCGATCCACGGGCCGCATGCGGCCCGCGGAGCCGCCCAATGCGGCCCGCCGGCCATTTATAAAAAAAATGTTTTTTTTAAAGTGGTGTGTGGGCACACAAAGTGTTAATTGCTTAACAATGAACAGCTGAATACCAGGAATGTGTGTGTGTGTGTGTGTGTGTGTGTGTGTGTGTGTGTGGGATGGAAGGAAGGAATAGCTATGGTCTAAGCCAGGGGTGTCAAACTGGTGATCCGTGGGCCGGTGCGGAATGTTGTCACTGATGGGCTCGTTAACAGTCTATTCAACTACTAGTTGAGTTGTTGTGGATTACTCTCCTCACTCTCTGATACAGCAGGACATGGAGAGGCTAACCATAGTTGTTACAGCTCAGTAGAGTTTCATTTCCCTTACCAAGTGAGGAATATAGTCTACTTACACACGATAGTCAAAGCAAAGAGATGCAAAGTGTCAGATTTCATGATGGCTACATGTCAATTTGCCATTTTGGATATTTTTGATAAAATAATGATTGCATTTTTAACTATTTTCGAGTGGTTTATTGGGTCTTTTTTCCACATATCATACCAAACGTCTTGTAGCCTACAACTGTAATACAAATAAAGTCAATTTATGTCAATAAACAGTCTAGAAAACAAAGCCAAGTATCAAGTAGTGTAAGTCAACCCATGTGAGCTGCAACTGGCCGCGGCCCTCATCAAGTCACCTTTCGCGCAATGTGGCCCTTGCCCCAAAATGAGTTTGACACCCCTGTATTAAAGTCTAACTCTTGCTATGATTAGGTGATGTAATGGTGATATAAAACAAGCGGTGACAAGGCATTTAATGTTTGTGTTAGGGACAAGATGACGTAAATTTTCCCTTCATTGTCAATGGCGTTTTTAAAACAAACATTGAACTGAAAACAAACAAACATGTATATAGGAGGGGCTAGCGCCCCTCAAAAATATATATTTAAAAAAAAGGGGGTCAAAAATAACTTGGGGCCCAGTTTTGGCCCGCGGGCCGCCTGTTACCTACCCCTGCGCTACACCCTGGATTTGACTTGAAAGACCAGCACATCTTCAAACACTAAAAGGCCTCGAGCAGCGGGAGCGCTCATTTCATCCGATTAGTTCACAATTAATTTAGTTTGTTTGCCCCAACATGTGGAACAACCAAGGCATGGATGTGACTGTAATGCCAACTAATAACATTCATGGGGAAAATAAATAAAATTACCACAATAAATAGCATAAAAGCGATATGCTTATGGGCTACAAACTATGCTATGAGGGCTGCTGGGTTCTGCTGGGGTTAACTGGACGACAGTTAATGTCATTTAGTGTGAAGTTGTCCTTAATATCCATGATGTGTTGTGAGCTTGTAGATCGTCTATTTTTAAATATGGATGCTGAGGTTCAAGTGGTTAATATAATATACAAAAACTGTATATAAATCATACATTTAAATACAGATATTTTAACTGCATAACAATGATGTCACTGGTAGGCAGGTTTCTGAAGTGTCCACAGCCGTCCAATTTAATTTGTGAGCATCAGCATTCATTAGTGAGGACCAATTATATGAAGATTGGTTGAAAATGAGTGAAGTCGTCCTTTGATATAAAACAGCTGTGAACATCGCAGTTTTGATCAGCGACTCAATCATGGAAAATAATCTGAGATAAAAGGGTTTTAAGATTTCAGTTAACATGGCAGTGACCGGGACCACAGCCATGCCGAGCGTTGCCTAGCAACAGAGAGCTATCCACACAGGGGTAAAGATTGATCTCAAACCGAATCAATAAAAAAGAATCAAAAAGACGTTAAAACGCTTTTGTTGCTCTGGGTGTTCAAGAAAAAGACAAATAAAAAAAGATGAATGGAATGAAAGGTGAATGAGTGAAAGGGGGGAAAAAGTTTTCATTCTGATACCAATAAATAGAAACTCAAATTATTAGCTTCATCAAACCAAGCCAAGGACACAATAGATTGACAGACACCAGGTGAGTTGTGATTTATAAGGAGTTGTGAACTCGCTTAGGGCCTGCAGGCAGCTATTGATTACTTACTGTGATTATTTGATCAATTAAGTTGTTATAATCTTCAAGCGACAAATTCGATTAGTCTATACGTCATCGAACACAATGGTGTCGTGCGAAAATAGCCGATCTAGAGGCTTGCAAATGTTGTAGCTTGTAGATCTTATAATGTCGGTATTTCTGAAAAAGAAATTAATTAAATAAATTAGTTCAATTAACCGCTGTGTCCGGTTGATCGGCAGATCTGTGCATGTGTTTTGCCTGTTTCAAGATGGCGGTGTGCACACGATGCTCAGGCCGCCAGACCTTTATAGCCCTTTATCTCTGAATTACGGCTCAGATTGAGCTGGATTGAACAAAGCGACAATGTTAGCGGCTCAATACTAAATCCCCGGTTAGCGCACAGATACAATATTAATGCTTCTAAAGACTCCTCTTAAGACCTGAGGCCGATTCAACAAATGCCTTCTAAATCAGTAGCTCTCAAACCTTTTCTTGCCGCGGACTCCAAACATGATATGCATTTAGCCTTGGACCCTCCATCTTGTCTTAAAACACGTGGTCTTACTTTGAGGGTGATGTTCTTGAGCAGCGTGTCCTCCAGCACGGCCTGCAGCTTGCGGTTGATCTCCAGGGACAGGTCCAGGGTCAGGCCGCTGTCGGCCGGGTGGGACGAGTACAGAGACGCCATGATGCCCCCCCGGCGGCTCAGGTTGGCTTTGTTAAAGTCTGACGCCTCCGACGACAGAGCGCCCGACTCCTCTCTCAGCACGTAGCTCTGGAGGATTCTATGGACAAACACAGACAAACAAACAGACAAATAAATACATCAATGATTTCTGCTCCGTTTAGACCGGTGGTTCTCAAACGTTTTAAATGTCAAGGACAAAATGTTCCAATACTTTCAAGAGAAAAACAAAAGACAAAAATAACAAACAAATTTATCCCGCACTGTATTATCTGTAAATTTTTAGTAGACTGCTCTTATGTATAAAATATGGATTAAGTGGTTAATGATTGTGACTGGGTACTCCCTGGACCCCCATTCGTCGAGTGTAGGACTAATTATTTCACGCGCACACACACACACACACGCACGCGCATTGCATGTGTGAAAAAACAGGTCATGTTGCTTCAGTAGTAGTTTCGCCGGGAAGGTGTTGAGTTAATTAACTTCTGATTGATGTGTTGAAGTCATTAGTGTGAGTTATGCTGCGCCTGCGCATGGACAGTACAGTACGGTACAGTACAATATCCCACGGTGTGCTGAACTGATTAGTGTGAGCTATGCTGCAGCACATGGACGATACAGTACGGCACCATGCAGTGAGAGAGAGGTTAAAAGGTTAAATCGTTTGCACGTTAAAACATTTCTTCAAAAAACTAGACCACGATAAGGCGAGGCAAACGTTCCGAATGCCAGGAACTAAAACAACGGTTACCTGAGCATACAGCACATGCTTTGATGCGTATGAATGGTGTTGAGCCCTCTTAACCGCATTGCATCTCTTACTGTAAGAGCTTACTGTACTGTGTAGTGACCATGCAGAAAAGTGTGCTGCAGTGCCTTTGCCTTGCAGTGGTGTGAAGGTCAGAGCACAGTGATAGGTGCTGCTTCACGAAACTTCAGCACAACATACTGTACAGTCAATAGCAGCAGATCATCAGGAAATATAATCTGTGCACGCTGCACTTACGAAGGGTCATGACTTCACAGATGAGTAGCTGATACCCTTATATCAATGAATGAATGAATCATTTCATTTAAGTCAACAGTGTTTTTGAGCGGTGCCTCCGCTCCATTAAGGAGCTATGTCCGTCCATCCGTATGTCTCCGTGTGTCTGTATGTCCGAGCACGGAAAGCTGCAACACGGTAACTGTCATTTTTCGTTTCGGACGCAGGGCGGCTCGCCGGAACCACTGTTGTGGACACTGTATGTAAGTGTTGAACATCTTTTTGATTGTTTGAGCTGATTACCATGTTGTGTTGTTCCATCCACTGATTGATAACGTGACCTGTGGGTGTCTATTTAACACCACAAATGCCCGGGGCCGGGGGTATTTAGGACCATTCAATCAGAACGCCCAGTGATTTGCAGCAACGGAGCACATTTCGAGATGCACCAGGCGCCATCTTGGATGTAGCTGAAGTAGCTAGATGTAGCCAAAACACCCCCGAGGCGATCGACGACAACGGGAGGTATGGTTTATTCTAACACGACTAGCGACGGGGCCGCGATGGGCCGTCAAAAACATAATCTTTGATTAGAATTGGACGGATTGATTTAGAATTTTAGATCAAGAGTTATTCACGTTTTAAGATTTTCGGTCTCATCCACTAAAATGGGGGGGGAACATTTTGGATGACGTCCCAAGCGGAAATGACATCGAATGTTGCCCAACAGGCGCTCCCAGCCTGTGGAGCGATGCGCTTGTTATGATATCAATAAAGTAGACGGAGACCTCCGTTTATGCCGCCCAGGGTGTTAAATGTGTGACAATACATATGAATCCAACATAAAAATAGAAAAGATAGTGTAAAATAATAACATTAATTCACACGACAACACCGATGATAGTGCTGTCAAACAAGTCTATGAATGGAGCTATCTATAAAATGTAGTGGGGTACCTGCTTCATCTCTCGCACTTTTACTTGTAACAGAGTATTTCTACATTGCAGTATTGATACTTTTATTTAAGCAAACAATGTGAGTACTTCTTCCACCTAGACTCTTCGTCTTCCTGGCTCCCAAACAGTGGAATGAACTCGGTTTTTGACCGATGCTCGTTTCGAATTTTAACTGGTATCATAGTCACAGAATATTGTAGCTTATGCAACTTATTTTCTTCTTTTTGTTTTTTGCTCTCCATTACGTGACCATTTCCCCTGTCAGTTGGTGACCAGGATTCATGCCATTTACTCTGATCTTACACAATGCAAGTCGCTCTGGATTAGAGCGTCTGCTAAATGCCTAAATTGCAAATCCTGTTGCAATTATCAACCATAAAGTAATCAAGAGATGATTCTCTAATGGATGAGGACAGTGGCAACGGGGTTGCGTGGTGGCTCAGGCAGTTAACGCACCCGACCATATGGTCCCAAGTTCAAATCCAACTCCCGCCCTTTAAATAAAAGGCATGGAATTCCAAACATTTAAACAAATAATGTTTACTCCCCTAATGCAGGGGTGTCCAAACTTTTTTCAAAGGGGGCCATATTAGAAAATATTAAAACACCCAACTAACTATCATCATCAATATTTAATATCAATGGTCTTGTAAGGCAGGGGTTCTCAACGTTTTTGGCCGGGGACCCCCGGAAATGCTTTGGCAATGTCTCGGGACCCCCTAAAATAATTTGGCGACCCCCCGAGGGGTCGCGACCCACGGGTTGAGAACCCCTGTTGTAAGGTGTGTGCTGTGAACAAAAAGCGTATTCTCAGCCTTTTTTCAGCCTTATGTCACATTACCAAATGTAACCAAGAAAGCAAGGTAAACACTGACAAATGATACTCTGGGAAATGCCCAGGTTAAACAACTTGAATGTAAAAATGTCCCATACTGTTGGGCGGGCCGTTTATAATGTCCCATACTGTTGGGCGGGCCGTTCATAATGTCCCATACTGTTGGGCGGGCCGTTCATAATGTCCCATACTGTTGGGCGGGCCGTTCATAATGTCCCATACTGTTGGGCGGGCCGTTCATAATGTCCCATACTGTTGGGCCATAATGTCCCATACTGTTGGGCGGGCCGTTCATAATGTCCCATGCTGTTGGGCGGGCCGTTCATAATGTCCCATGCTGTTGGGCGGGCCGTTCATAATAAAATTCAGGTATGAACCTGAGGGCCGTATAAAATTCGCCCCAGGGCCGCATTTGGCCCACGGGCCGCACTTTGGACACAGCTGGCCTAATGGGTTTCATCACATTTGTACTGGAACCGGTTTTTATCACACTGTCAGAGCTGGTATGTGCACTTCACGAGTTCACGTCTGCTTTACAATGACAATACCAGTGGCTCTCAAACTATTTATTGTACTTTGTATATTTAGCGTTGTGCTCGAATCTGATTATTCTGCAGGTGACGTCTGTGACAGGTGCAAGGATAGGGATCATGTCATGCATAATAATAACTAGAACAGTACCCGTTGGGGGGTGATCAGGTGTGCTCAATTTGCTAATAAAGGGCGAGGTCGCACATGTGGAATGCGTGTGTCAAATGAATGCCCCCCCACCCAGTTATTATGTCTGTGTCCCTTTTATGCCCATATATGGAGTTCTTTGTCAGGCATGGCCAAATATGGTGTCTATGCCGATGTCAGAACACATCGTGATGTCTGAACAGGCCCTGTCCAGAGGCCGGGCAGAGGCCTTTTTTGGCGGTTCTGGACAACCGTGGGTCCGACTGACTCGATCTGTCTGAATAATGTGTTTTATATGAACTGTACAATATGTGAAGACATTGAGGGCAGGATAATAAACCTAGACCCAAGGCAGAATAATCTGGGGCAAGTTGGGAGGCGAAGTGGAGTGGTGGTAAACTCGATCCTAGCAACCAGACACCACATCGACCCTATTTTAATTCTGGTAGTGGGATAATAATAATAAGCATGCTTCTTCTCATTATCTGGAGTTTTACTGTATGAGGAATTCAACCCACAACTCGCATACAAGAGCTTTAGTGCACAACAATGTTGTAGATGTAATGGTATCAAACTAAGACATGACAACTAACGCTATGGAACAAAGCTATAAGCACTCCCAGAAGAATAAGGGCCGGGCTACACTAGTGATGGAATTGGCTCCGCGGGGGTTACACAGCCCTTCGCCTCACCTTCAGAAAAAAAAAAGAAATAGTAAATACGGAACTCCCCGCGGGGCGAACAAATTGTGGATGCAGCCACCTAGCTGCGTACGGTTCCGTCCCCAGTGTAGCCCTTCCCCCGTAAGAAGCCACATACAGATTACATCCACACACAGCAAAACCCTTAGTAATCATTTAACCACTTAAGCCTGACATACTTCGTCGTATGGCGGTGTCGTGCACAAATTGCACTGCAGTCATGGACTATAAAAAAAGGAAGGGAACGGTGACGTCATCCATTGTTTTCTAACGACGCTTTTTGAAGCCACTTTTTTCCAAATCTTGGAACTTCCGGACCCGAAAAGCAACTTTGAAACGGATGCTATTGGCTGCAACCGCAAAGCATACCCTACTATTTTCAATTGAAATGGGACCATAATTTACAAAAATCAAATGTCATGGTAAGTTTGGGAAGCTATGCTTTAAAGACTTTAAACTAACGATGAGCATACAGTATTTATGACAATATTTACTAAAGGTAATGAAATCAAGTGTAAAGTCCACTCAAACCCCCGTTATAATATATAATACAAGCTCACAATGTATCGCAAGGCATTGTAATCTTGTAGATCGGCCATTTTAAAAGGGCAACATTTTTTATAGGGTTGAAGTGGTTAATGTATGTAAAGTTATAAGAATTGGTATGCATTAACTTTAAAACACACAAATACATTGCTGGCACCATTATGATGCCTGTGTCATTTTGTCAATACAAAATTATTTTGAGAAGTTTGTCAAAATATATAATAGCAATTTGGCAAATGCACGTGGAAGGGTTATTTTGAAAAACATACGAGTAAAAGATTGTATTAAAACTATAACTTTTTTTCAATTGAAAAAGTTACACGGTATGACTTTAAGCATTTAGAAGTACTGTAGGCTATTGTTGAGAAAGTCCGCCTACACCTACAATGACGTAAAATACAGACAAGGGTTAAAGCGGTTAAAATTAACTAAGGAATTTCATGTGCACAAAGCATAAGGCCAACATGAAGGGGACTTACCTCTAACTAGCCTGGCAGGGGGTCCGTGTGCACAAAGCATAAGGCCAACATGAAGGGGACTTACCTCTAACTAGCCTGGCAGGGGGTAATAAGGCCAACACGAAGGGGACTTACCTCTAACTAGCCTGGCAGGGGGTCATAAGGCCAACATGAAGGGGACTTACCTCTAACTAGCCTGGCAGGGGGTCCGTATTTGGACCCCGGTTCCATTGCAAACGTGTTTAGTAAAACAAATAAAAAATAAAAAAATTTAAAGGTGTGGCTTGATGGTGGTGATAGCCTTGCAGGTACCTAGCATATGCTAAAGAATGAGCCATGGATGGATTTACTTCCGTGTGTGTGTGTGTGTGTGTGTGTGTGTGTGTGTGTGTGTGTGTGTGTGTGTGTGTGTGTGTAGGGCTGTCACGACTATGACATTATACGTGACGATTCATTGTTACACAAATAATATGATTTAACAATGTAATAGTTTTTTGGTCGTTGAACATTAGAACATATGAATCCACATTACATTGGGTTACATTCCGGCTTTTCCAGATGGTGGCATTCCCGTTTTCTGTTCCGGTTAGTTTGTATGAATTGAGCTCTTTCTTTACAATGTTGTCCTACAATTGTTATGTATAATTTACAGTTACAATTTAAGCATTTAGCAGACACTAGGATGGTAGGTTAACCAAGAACCTAGTATCAGTCTAAACAGTATAATATCAACAAATAATAATATGCACATTAAAACTGTAGAAACTATACAACGGTCTCCAGAAAAAACGGCAAAGCCCTGTTGCGTTCTAATTTTGTATTCAGCTTTTACACGTAGACGCACACTTACTGAATATGCTGTAGTGTGCATGCCATGCCATGCCAGGACGCTAGGTGGCGGTGACGGACTGCCAGATAGACCAGTCAACCATGTGCACTTCCTATCATACGGTCACTTACATCTGAATTCGTAGGATGAGCGGGGCGAGGAAGTGCTTGCTAATTCTAGGAACTCCAAATATCACCTACGGCTCTGCATCAATGTAATAAACATATGCGTTGTGAGCCCACGTGAGCCATGTCACAAGTTTTACGGATTCATCATTTTGCCTGTTTACATGGAGACAGGAGGATAAGATTTACACTCTGGAAGGTGTTTTCACTTTGTTGCGATTTCACCTCCTGAAAACACCGTTCTCGTCTAAAGGGACACCAGCAAACAATACTTTATCCTTCCGTTTTCTATGAACACCGTTCTCGTGTAAAGGGGGTGTGAAAAACATGCTATCTAAATGAACCTTTGCCTAAGACTGCAAGGTCGTCAAGGCTAGGTCAAGTGCTACGGGCTAGCACTTGACGTGTCTTCAGACGTATAGTAATGTAGGTGGGTGCGCATGCGTGTGTGTGTGTATATGTGCGCGTGCTCAAATGCGTGTGTGTGTGTGTGTGTGTGAGAATGTTATCAGTTTAGCAGTTTAGTTCGTCTGGACTCGAGTTTGGGGTGAAACAAATGGAAGATATGATAAAATGGATGAATGGCTCCTTCAGCAGCAGCGATGATGGTGACGATAACGGAGACTATGATGGCAGCGACCGGCCCGAACGCAGGTCGCTATTCCAAAAAATAGCAGTGCTGCGCGCTTGTACATCTGCTATCTTTTGAATAGCCATCGCTAAAATCTAAAATGACACAGATGCTTTCCTGGTTTTAAAAGGATGTTTCACTTTCAAAAAAATGTTTGGGTCATTTCATCGTCTACTCCGGCTTATGTGAACACGACGGACACAGTTTTTAAGTTGGAAGTACAGTAGGAAGAGTTATTCTGTGTGCATAGAGAGTCCATGGCTCTCCTGGCGGAGAGCTTTTTTCCCCCCCAACTCACTTGGTCTTCTTGCGAATCTCCTCCACCAGCTGCTTGATGTGGTCCTCCATGAACTCCATCTTCTCCTGTTTGCGCGCCAGGGCCTTCTGCAGCCGCACCACCCGCTCCACCAGCACCGCCTTGTCCACCTCGGGGAAGCTGTCCACCACCGCCACGGGGCCCGACGACGACATCATCGACTGGCCCTCGGGGGACCGCTTGTCCGCTGGCCCCCTGTCCCCTACAACGTGATGTGTGTTTAGAGAGCCTGTGGGGGGAGACAGAGGAGAGTTTAGCCAGACAATGGGTCTCATTCACAAAGCATTCTTCTTAACCACTTAAAGGACAACTATTTTTTATTTATACATTTTATTTTTTACTGCTTGCTTTCATTTTAGTAATTTTTGTCATTTTTTGACAGGGGGGTGGGGGCATTCGCGCAAGTGGCTAAATATGACGGTATTTTACGGCGATTTCTTTATTATTATTTACTATAGTCCTACTAGACCCCAGGAACTTATATATGGCCACAAAAGATTATAGACAGTTGCGTCCCCTCTCAAAGATTATAGACAGTTGCGTCCCTTCTCAAAGATTATAGACAGTTGCGTCCCTTCTCAAAGATTATAGACAGTTGCGCCCCCTCTCAAAGATTATAGACAGTTGCCTGGTCGGGCAACCTGAAAACAAACTCCACCTGATTGAGAACCACTGGTTTAACCCTTTAAAACCCAGCATCCTTAATGCTGAAAATAGCCCATCCACAAGCTTACAAAACATCGCATTGCAACGTGTTTTGCAAATATTGTTCACACACAAAAAAAATCACACCCGTGTGAAGTAAGTGGTGCAACTCTGTGTGGGGGGTACCCGGAACTTCCAGACCTGCAGGAACACGCCCAGGGTGCCGGCCTGGTTCCGGCGAGCCGCACAGTGTCCGAAAAGGTTGAGAAATTACAGAGTTACCGTATGGGGATCCACAGGGGGTCCCTCTACTGTACTGTACTGTACTGTACTATACTGATACACCTGAAATCATCATATATACAGTCAATATGTATGTGTGTTAGGCTGCACAACAGTGACACTTGGTTTTGAAAACCAACCAAATGCTATTTTCATGCTCAGACCCAGGAAGCCAGGTAAGGCAGGCACACACAAAGCTACTTAAAGGGGCATTCCACTCATTTTCAACATTTTACTATGTCATTAATATACCTTAGAGCTGTTGTGTGGAAATAATAAAAAAGTCCCCCCATTCAGTGTTTCCTAGAATTAGAGGTCTGAAAAAAATCATTAACATGGTGAAACACATCTTGATGATGTCATCAAGATGTGTTTCACCATGTTAATGATTTTTTTCATACTTACAGTTCTAGGAAACACAGAATGGGGGGACCTTTTTATTATTTCCACACAACAGCTCTAAGGTATATTAATGACATAGTAAAATGTTGAAAATGGGTGGTTTTCCCCTTTAAGGAAGTGGTTGCACCACTTAAAAATAGATCTACAAGCATCGCAATGTGATGTGCAGTGAGCTTGTAGATTGGCTATGTTCAACTAGACAAAGTATAAAATAAGTCTTTAGTCATTAAAACAGTCATTCTGTTCGGTTCCGGTTCCAACAGCTGTCGGTGCTTTTCGGGCTCGGAGCCAGAATTCAAATAATAGCAGCGAGTCCATCCGGTCTTTTTCGGTGCGGGTAAGTCAAATTGGACCGGTAAAGACCTCGAATGTATATAGCACTTGTTTTTGTTTATAGAATCAGGTTCAGCTCTACATGGGTTAAGAAGATGTGTGTCATCTGTCTCAGCAATGACTATATATATATATATATATATATATATATACATATATATATATATATATATATATATATATATATACATATATATATATACATACATACATACATACATACATACACACGATTTAGAGAAGCCAATTTGTGTGTGTGTGTGTGTGTGTGTGTGTGTGTGTTGGGTGGTAGGCATTTTGATTACACCAATTTTATTCATTTTATGTTCATTTGAAGGTTGTTTTCATAACATGCAAAATGTATCCACGTTAAGCCCACCTGAACGACCAAGGCAAACGAGGGGAAACAGTGATAAGCAACAGCAGAACAGAATCAAAGAGATTAAAAAAGAAAAACGTAAACACAAGGTTCCAAACAGCTTGTGTCCTGTTTAGACGGTGGTAATCAGCCTGTGATGATTAACAGTTTTGCCGTGAGGAAAGTACTCCCCATCCCACTGTCTTGTCTTTACAAACATGTGCTTGTTAAATTGGATTCAGGCAGGGATTACGCAGAGAATGTACTGTTCTAACTATAATGGTCTATTTGATGGTCCCATTTGTTAAATAAACAAAGACAAATTAACAGTGTGGATGTCCAAGAGATGATAACAAAAATAGCATCAAATGGAGTTCTGGAGTATAATGCATAATATCAAACTGGTCCCTCACATTAAAAACACGTTTTCCAGATTGGAACCACACTGCATTCAACACAATACAAATCATATGGAAATGTGAATGATATTGGATCCTAGGCAGTTTGAAATGCGATTGAAATCCGATTACTAATCTGAAGTTGTCTCTCAGTCAGAGACTTTGTCGCATGGCAGTGTCGCTCGACCGAAAATAGCTGATCTACACACTCACAACGTGTCATAGTGCGACGGTGCTGTGAGCTTGTACATTCGGCTGTTCTCCGGTGTCCTAAAGATCAGATTTGAGAAACGAATGGCACTCGCATGCAGTTGGAATGATGTCTTACAATAAGTTACAAAATAGTTAATTTGTCTTTTGAATAAAATGTCATTTAGTCATATTTTAGTCATCTGTAAGTTTTTGTCTAGTTTGTGTCGACTAAATATCATAAGATTTGAGTCAACTTTAAATATACAGTTCATTTTGTTGTAAAAAATGCATTTTGGCAGGTCTTGATGGCGTCGTAATGCCCGATTTTACACTTGGCATGCTGAAAATAGATGATCTTCAAGCTCACAACGCATCGCAGCATGAAACGTTGTGAGCTTGTAGATCCGCTATTTTCAGATTGCAACTCCCGAGCGCAACCAGTCCCTCCCTAAGATTTAATATTCGTATTGTTCCGAATATAAGACAAGATTTTTTCACAATGAAAATAGCCTAAAAAATTAGATCGTCCTATAATCGGGGATTAGACATTTTGACACGTCATTACACATCCGGGCCACTAGATGGCACCAGTAGAGCTGAAACTGGTGTAATGAATAGTGCATTGAATCAACAGAACAGTTACAGCTCAGCTGTAATATGAATGATGTGGTTCGACAGAGCTGTCCAAGGTAACCAAACAGAAGAGAAGATATAATGCCTTCTTTATTCAACTTGAACCAACACAACCGCGCATTATCTTCATAACAGCGTCTGCACTTTAACAGAGCGGATCTGGCTGTCCCCCTGTAATGTTAGTTTCTACACTAACAAACATGACTTGTAAATGCAAGGGCCTGGACCTGAGATATACTATAGTCTGATTGTCACTGGTATAAGAAATATCAATAGACTACAGTCTGTTTTCAATTTTGTTAGTGTACTTTTACTATGGTACCCTATTGTGATATGAAGTGATCGGCTTAGTTTTTCTGGGTACAGGCATAAGTTCCGACATACTAACAGTCCGACAGCCATTAGACCGACACCCTACGCCAAACCCTAACCGCAAGCACGACGCAATGCATGGGTGCAACGGGTGATTTGCACACCCCAATTTTTATTTCATTTTTTCGTCAGTGAAAAAAGGTGGTCGACGGAACTTTTTTTTCTGTCTTAGTTCTAGTTGAGGAAATGAACACTGCTTACAGTGGCGGTGGTGAGGTGGAGGTAGTGTGGAGTTACCCGAGGAGCTGGATCTGCTGCCCATGCTGCTGACGTCTCGGTCACAGCCTCCGTTCTCCGTCTGATCCAGTCTCTTACGAGCTGAGAAAGGAGTCAAGGACAATTACAACCGAGCAGACGCTCTTACTCAAGAGTGTGTAATCACATAAACGCAGAGAGAGAGAGTTGGCTCTAGAAACCAGGATACTAGGTGTAGCATCGGCCTAAACCACAGGTTCCCAAACACTGGGTCGGGATCCATTATGGGTCCCTTTATTATTTTGATTCTTAATTTCTTACATTTTGTTTTTAATTATTATTATTTCAACGCCTTTTCAAAATGCATGGTGGTGATAGCTTGGTCAGTCACTAGCATTAATTGAGGCAGAAAGGGGTACGGGGAGAGTGATTACTGATATTCTAACTTATTTTTTCTCGTAAATTACTGCCCTACCTCATCATACTACAGCGTCACACAAAAGCATGAAAAGTAGCAGATCTACAAGCTCGAAAGTAGTCTCGAAGCGTCGCGTTTTGAGCTTGTAGATCTACCACGTTTGCTGTTTTGGAATTTGAAAAGCAATAAAAAGCATTCGGCCTCAATTTAAAATTTAGGCATATAGCAGACGCTCTAAATCCAGAGCGATTTGCAGTAAGCAAGGACAACACAAGGTAAATACATCAAATGCATAGAAATAGTCATCTCGAATCATAAGTAAACCAATAACCTATCATCAGTCTATATCCAAAGAAAATCTATAATCTGTACATTGAAACTATAAACACTATACTAGGATGCCAGGTCAATAACCCTGGCATCCGACTACATAATATGGTATCTAAATGACATTTTAGCCTTTGCATAAGCCTGTAAGCTACGGCAAATGCTGGACGTGGAGTCTGAAGAGGCGAGTCTTCCGACTACGGCGGAGCATTCAGGTCTTAATGCCTGCAGCCGTCCTCCTTTGCTTTGCTGCCTGGATACCGTTCTACCTTTTCTTTCCCTCTTCTTTTCACTAACTACCCGTCTTTTTCATCCCTCGCTCCGACCCTGAACTCAGCCATTGTGTGGAGGAGAGAGGGGGGGGGGTTCTTTGGGCCGGCGTCTCATGGCACACATGTCCTGAATTCCACTGAAATGGGACAGCCGCCACATTGTTGAGGAGCCGCCGGACAATTTATAGCCCTGATGCGTGACCGGGGTTTAATGCAGGTCTTTATGTCATCGCTATCTCGTAGAAACCTCGTATGTCCACAACTTCACTTTACAGCAGTTTGTTTAGCAAGTTTTTACTAAAGTATAAGTTTAAGAGACACGTTTTTACAATAAGTAAAAGTATCAGCTCTTTGCTATTGTCCTATTGTTTTAACTGCATGCCTGTTTTAATGCCGTTTTGTTTTGCTTATGTTCTGTTATTTCTTCTGCTCTATAAAGCACTTTGAGCTGCATTTATGTATGAAAGGTGCTATATAAATAAAGTTTATTATTATTATTATCAATACTGCAATATAGAACTACTCTGTTACAAGTACAAGTTCGGAATTCAAAATGTACTTGAGTAAAGGTACGATGAAAGTATTGGCATCAAAATGTACCTAAAGTACATGCAGTTTTGTAATAATAATCAAAATCTACAAAGTAACTAGTACACTTTTCAAATAAATTTAGTGGAGTAAAAGTACAATATTTTGTCCGAGATGTAGTAGAGAAGTAGTGGAAATTGGAAATCCTCCAGTAAAGTAAAACTAACATACAGTACTTGATTAAATGTACTTACTTGTACTTTAATGTTACTTTCCACTACTGCTTTTCAGAAAAGGGAAAAACATTTTTTTATATTTGGATTAAATGGATTAAAGCTAAATCAAATCTCACGACTGAAGACAAAGTGTATGGCCAAGTCCTATTATGAAATCTGTGAAACAGATGCACTAGCGCTGTCCCCTGAACAATTAACACAATATGTAGGATTATGATGCTTTAGTAATGTTGTTCCTACACACTGGTGAAGAAATCACAGACCGAGGCTTTAACCTTTGATTTTATGAAATATCTGAGAGGGTTTTATGGGGAATGGTTCTAAACATAATTGCTACTTTGACAACTTTAAATGCACTAATCTCTGAAAAAGAGAGAAGCGTCGCAGACACATTGAGAGCTTGTAGATTGCAGTTTTTCGCTGCACAACTATAATAATATAATACTTTACTTTGGTTCAATTTGTATAAAACCCACAGACACACTTCCACTTCTCGGGGGGGAAACATTAAACAGTTGAAAATATGGACATAGAAGGTTTCTGGATTAGAGATCTTTATATGCATGGATGACTGGTAAACTCAGCAAACTGATTATTTATTCATGAGTTTCATTTTGGACCAAATGCTCACCTGAAAGTCAACTAAAAGTTGGATGCAGGCACCAAACAGCATCACTGCAGAAGTACTTTTTCTTCTGTTGTCCTTTTAAATTCAAAGTCAGCTCTCCCGACTACGCACTTCTAGAATTAATATTTCTAATTAATGTAGACACCTTTATTGATCCCGATGGGAAATTCAGTCAACATAACGGCACTGCGGTAAGGATGGAACAACGGTACAGGTAGGGTAAAGAGTGCATTGTGCTTGGGTGGCACAGTGGCAGTGATGCAAATAGCCTGATCCTGCATCTTTAGACTCACTAAATTGAGAGATGACACAATCATGTCACCCTCCGGGGGTCCTGGGATGCAATACTGTAACTCAGTACTGTACTTTAAGGTTGTTGAAGTAGGACTCATAAAATGTACCCGGGACCACTCCTGGGTCCCGGGACCCATTACATTGAAAACCTATTTACATCACTGAGTGGTGAAGTACAGTAGCTGCCCACCACTGCAGAGTCTGTGGGTTTTAATCCACCATGGAGCATCCGGCTTTGTCGAGCATCCACGAACACAACTGGCCCGTGTTCGGGACAGGGAAGCCGGGCGAGTAATATTTGTCACCACATGTACTCCGGGCGGGGGGCGGAGCCGGTCAGTGGGCAGTGTTGGGGCGGGAGGAGTGAGACGGGGGCTCCTCACTGGCATGGGTGTAGGAAACTGGCTGTGTGTGGGGAGGTGCTAATTGGCAAAACAACTAAATTGTGTGGAAAAAGCGGTCAAAATAATTGGCTACTCTGTTGAAAAGTTGCTAACCTTGTGTTAGCTGCTTGGTCAGGTCTTTAATGTTGATGTTAATGCTACTGACCTTGTGTTAGCTGCTTGTTCAGGTCTTTAATGTTGATGTTAATGCTACTATTACTAACCTTGCGTTAGCTGCTTGTTCAGGTCTTTAATGTTGATGTTAATGCTACTATTACTAACCTTGCGTTAGCTGCTTGTTCAGGTCTTTAATGTTGATGTTAATGCTACTATTACTAACTTTGTGTTAGCTGCTTGGTCAGGTCTTTAATGTTGATGTTAATGCTACTGACCTTGTGTTAGCTGCTTGTTCAGGTCTTTAATGTTGATGTTAATGCTACTATTACTAACCTTGCGATAGCTGCTTGGTCAGGTCTTTAATGCTGGCAGCTTGCTTCCTCTTCTGGGTGACCAGCTCGTCTCTCAGCTCCTCCACGCGGGTCTTCAGCTGCTCCACCTCCCTCTGCAGAGCCTCCCGCTCCTCCTGCAGGCCCTGCACCTCCTGCTGCCGCCGCGCCTGCTCGCGCGTCAGCTGCTCCGACTGCACCATGGAAGGAAGGACGTGCGGTGCCGTTAATAATAAGCCATAGAGCTCAGTCAAAACGTGCCATGATTCTCAAACATTTTCATGTCAAGGTCCCCCAAACTGATTATGGATTTGGCAGACGACCTGATCTGAATTTCTGAAAAAAGGGTTGTGTATTTTATGTCTGGCTGCGTGTGGGTGTCACACTCTAAAAATACATACATGCTCACAACTCGTCTGCAACGCTTTGTGAGCTTATAGATCTGCCATTTTCGATCTACAAATCAGGCATTACGACGCCATCAAGGCCTGCCAAAATTACATTCAATCGACTAAATCAAATGTAAAACGCAATTTATCTCGGATCGCGCTTAGTTCTGGCTAAAGGGACTTTTTAATTTTTAATTTCCACACAACAACTCCAAGTTATATTAATAACATAGTTCAATGTTGAAAATGAGTGGTATTCCCCTCCCTTAGAACACTGATTAGTACGTCCTCTCACCCGGTCAGCCAGCAGCGCGCTGATCTCCCCCAGCCGAGCCTGCAGCTCTGCGTTGCAGACGGTCAGCTGGTCCAGGCCGGCCTGCAGGCTGTTGCTCTCGTTCTGCAGCTGGGCGTTCTTGGTGCTCAGCTTCTCCGTGAAGCCCAACAGCTCGGCCTCGCGCTCCCGGCTGCCGCTCACGTCCGCCTGCAGGTCCACCAGCTGAGCACTCAGCGAGGACACCTCCTCGCGGAGGAACGCCATCTCCTGCTCGTCCCTGAATGGGAGCCAAAAAATAAATACAAAATGCGGTTTTAGTGCCAACGAGATTTGAAGGCCCTAACGTGGCCCCTGGGGCCCCCCTGCTAAAGACTGTTGCCATGACAGACCCATGAACAGTGTTTGTGCCAAATGTGGTGCAGATAGGAGACACGGTGTGTAGGGCTGTCACCATTACAAATTTAAATTGACGATTAATCGTCACACAAGTAATTGCAATTAGTAATGTGTTTTTTTACATTGAACATTGGAACTTTACAATTTGTATTTCTGTTTGCCTTTTAGGCTTTGTAATCACCAATTACATAGGGCAGATATGAGTGTGACAAATAACGTAAATATACAAAGAAACCATTTAATCACTTTTAATATTTTTTTCTTTCCATTTTTTGCTCTCCAAAATAGCGGAAATAGTTGATCTACAAGCTTTTGTATTTGAGAACCACTGTCCTAATGCACCTCTCCTTAGTCAATAATAATCTCTTAATACTCCTAAAACGTATTAAATTAACACCACGAACGCCCAGGGGTATGTAGGGCATTAAATCAGAGGGCCCAGCGATTTGCAGCAACGGAACACATTTAGCGACGCACCAGGCACTATCCTGGATGTAGCTGAAGTAGCTAGATGTAGCCAAAACACCCCCGAGGCGAACGACAACAATGGGAGGTATGATGATTAATTCTAACACGACTAGCGACGGGACCGCGATGACCCGTCTAAAACATAATCTTTGATTAGAATTGGACGGAATGATTTAGATCAAGAGTTATTCACGCTTTAAGATTTAAAAATGCTTTTAAAATGGGGGGGAACATTTTGGATGACGTCCCAACCGGAAATGACATCGAATGGTGCCAAACAGACGCTCCCAGCCTGTGGAGCGATGCGATCGGTTTTGATATCAATAAATCTCCGTCCTTTAATTAATCTCCGTCCTGAGCGCTGGGCGTTACTATTTGATAGGACGGAGAACTCCGTTTATGCCGCTCAGGGTGTTAACTTATTTTATTCACTACAGTATCTGTCCGTTTTAAACTTAATCTTGTTTGTTTTATTATCACCTACATTTCATCTGTGACCTCCCTGTCACTTAATGTGAAGCACATTGTACAGTATTGCATTTTAATGTGCTACAATTAGAATGAATTAGATTTAGTCAAGATTTAACAGCTTTCCAATGTGACTTTGTTTAAACCACTTAAACGATCGATTCCCGAGCCTGACGACCTTTGCTGCGTGTCACTCCCCGTCTCTCTTGCCCCCATCATATCAATGAACACAGAAAAGCCCCCAAAAAAACCTTAAACTATGTAAAAAAGTGCACCTCTGAGCGCAGGGTCGAGTCAGAGTCGAGACTGGCGGGAGGCGAGAACGAGTTGAGACCGAGACCAGATTATTATTATTTTCTCATTTGCTTTTAGTTTTTGAGCGGGTGTCCCCATGTGTCCGTGTATGTTTGGGGTATGAACAGCTGCAACACCGCTGGGTGACCAAAAGTGGCACTGTTGAGCAGCCTACAGGCCCATTCACACTGAGCACTATGACTATAACAATATAACTGTACCATGCAGTACAGTACAGAGTACAGTAGTGTAACTTTCACAATAAAAGTATAGTTGCACCGCTCTGTGTGTGTGTGTGTGTGTGTGTGTGTGTGTCTATCACAGTTATTACATAATCACAATTATGCAGCATAAATCGTCATAATAGTTTCCGTGCTGAAACGTTTTTAAACATTTTTCAAAAATAGCTTACTAATAGCTTGTAGATCAGCTACTCCTGCTTATATTTTGTTTTCAGCAATTTCTTCGTATATTGAAGTTATTTGTCATATGTGGCCTCTGCCTTTTGAATCATGAAGCCTAAAACCCAAACAAAATTACACTCTATTCATATGCCCAAAGCACAATGAAATTGTCTAATCATAATTACTTGTGTGTGATGTGTATGCCTGTGTGTGTGTGTGTGTGTGTGTGTGTGTGTGTGTGTGTGTGTGTGTGTGTGTGTGTGTGTGTGTGTGTGTGTGGCATCGTGGTACCGTGTGTGTAGGTCTTGCAGGGTGTGTGTGTGTGTGTGTGTGTGTGTGTGTGTGTAAAAATAAGAAAAAGGCAGCACACTCGTAGCCACGATGCTGTATATTTATTGACCAGAATCCAACGTTTCGAACTAGGATGTCTTCTTCAGGGAAGACTGTGTGTGTGTGTGTGGCATGGTGGTACCGTGTGTGTACTGTGTAGGTCTTGCAGGGTGTGTGTGTGTGTGGCATTGTGGTACCGTGTGTGTAGGTCTTGCAGGGTGTGTGTGTGTGGGTGTGTGTATGTGTGTGTGTGGCATGGTGGTACCGTGTGTAGGTCTTGCAGGGTGTGTGTGTGTGTGTGTGTGTGTGTGTGTGTGTGTGTGTGTGGCATGGTGGTACCGTGTGTGTAGGTCTTGCAGGGTGCTGATCTCTCCCAGCTGCTCTCTCTGTCGGCCAATCTCAGCCTTCTGTCTGTTGATGATCTCTCTGTACTTGGTCAGTTCATCTTCCCAGCGAGGACGCTCGTCTTCCAGACACTTTAACTGCACCGCACGCAAACACACACACACTTCCATTAAATGCATTCACTGGCCACAAATAGGCTCTATGCACACCAGCCATATTGGAAAAGTAATTGGGCCTCTTCCTCATTTCCTTCACGGGTGTTACCAATGACGCTAATGAAGGCTCTGTTCCATTCTGGTCAAACAGAGTCAGGGTGCTATTACTGCATGGAAACACTCAAATCTCAAGTCTCAAATCCAGGGGAGGGTGGCTGGGTGTGGGTGAGTGTGCTCGCCCGCACATGTTTGCAAGCGTACGTGCGTGCGTACTTGCACGCAAAATGACAAATGTCTGCAAGTATAGAATGGAATTTGAAAAATAGGCGTTGTGAGAACCATCTTCACAGGAAACAGGGGGAAAAAATATATAAAGTGTGTTTATGGTTGAGATACGTTTACAATAAGAAAAAAAAAAGATTCTGATTTAGATTTGCTATTAGACAGTGGGGAGTTTAATTAAAGGACCACCACCACTTTTCAACTTATCTATAGATAAAATAGAGATATTTTACGATGACTTCCATTATCCCATTGCAACTTTTCAAGAATAGAAAGCCTGCCATTTCTATCAGCTTGGATTCCCCATCGATGTCGTCACTGGTGGATGGGTTTCTGAACTGCCCACAGCCCTCCCATGAGACCCAGACCGAGTAGAAAAAATATGGGGCATTTTATCATGAACATTAGTGAGGACCAATTATATGAAGGTAGGTTGAAAAGTGGTGAAGTGGTTCTTGGGGAAGGGATTAGAGATACGAATAATAGCCAATGTTTTCCACCCAACAGAGACGATATCTAGGTCACCTTTGCTGTCCCACCCACCTTCAAGGAGTTATTTTAGAAACATGTTCAGCTAACAAGGCCAAGCTAGAGGCGTTCAGCTGTAAAGCCCAACACACACAGGTTGCGCAGCGTAGCAGCACAGTATCGACGCGCGTGAAGTGCCGCCCATAAGCACCAACAGGACGTGGCGCTCTGCCGCGCGGCTGCCAACTTTGTAGGATCGGAGTGCCGGGCGAGGCGTTAACGCATGCCTGACGCCGGCGTTGTGGGATAGGTCCATTGAAAATAATGGAGGCGGCTGTTTTGACGCGCGCCATTTGCAGCCTGTGTGTTGCCCTTTAGAAATTAAGTTTCATGGCCGCGCTGCGTGCACGCGCACACACGCACACACACACACACACACACACACACACACAGTGACAGCACTGCTCACCTTGGTGCGTAGGGTACACAGTTCATCCATGCCTTCTTTGTAGGTTCTCTTCAGGTCGTCTAGCTCTTTGGCCTTCAATCTGTGAACCTGTGTAAAGTGACGTCATCATCATCACCATCATCTAACTTCACACTAGCAGGTGGTTTAAAGATGGAGTGCCGTGGTTTTTGAGGGGCGCTAGCCCCTCCTATATTCAGCTATAGTGTAGATTCTCGTCCTAACACAAACATTAAATGCCATTGACAATGAATGGAGAATTTACGTATGTAGACAAGCAGATCGTCTATTTTCGTACTACACAAAGATGAAATTCCCATTGACAATGAATGGATGATGTACGAAGATAAGAGCACCGGTGTGAATTTAAATTTTCTTTCCAGTTTTTCATGTGTTTATGAGGTGACAGTACTTCAATGTATTTGCCACTGCTGTCCTGCATTTTTGCCATGAAGATAATTCTGTAAGTGTTGTTACTGTTGTTGTTGCTGTTTTTTTTTTTTTACTGTTGTTGAGACTGAAGACAAATTTCCACACGTGGACAATAAATGAAACTAACTAACTAACTAACTAAACTAACTAGACCCCTTGGTGTGGTTGTTGTGCAATGATGTCTTCCCTTTGTATTTAGGGTTTCCTCCTGGAGGCTGAACTTGACAGTCAAACGTGCCAAACGTAAGATAGTGCTAATAGCAATAGCGTTGACAGCAAATATTGATGCAGCTTTAGAGTCATAGTTTTTTGAATAAGATTCAATATAGTTTTAGTCACATTTTAGTCATCTGAAATGTTTTAGTTTCAGTGTAGTTTTAGTCCATATCATGCAAATGTAGTCAAATCTGTTGATTTAATCGACCAACATGTATATTGGCAGGCCTTGGTGCCATTGTAGTCATAGAGTATAGAGACTGAACTGGCGCGAAGCTCCGCCCCCCCAGCTATTCATGTCAGTGGAAGTTGCTCAGTGGCGTTTTGAAGCACCCGGAAGACTGCCGGAAGTCCCTCCCCGGACCTCAACTTTGAGGTCCGGGGTGACGTAGGGCAACCGAGCGCTCAATGTTAAAGCCCAGCTGCACGGGGTTTCCCGGTCATGAATCCACGGGTCCGCCTGTAGTCCCTCCTCCTACCACTAGGACCTAGAGCTTCAACGTTGAATAGCCTCACTGGCCCCTTGATTGTAGTGCCTGATTTATACTTAGCCGTGTGCCGAAAATAGATTGTAGACAGGCTATTTTCGTCTAGCCTTTAATTGTTGACGGAATTGTCAGTACATTTATTTTTAGATTTTAATCATCACAGCTTTTTCGTCACAGCTTTTTAGTCGAATAAATGAACATAGCAAAACCTTTATTTTCTTCCATTACAAGCAGGAGTTATGCAGTGTGGAGAGATACTGTAATAAAAGCAAATGGACTTTCTATTATTGTTTTGTTTGGGGGGGGTCCCAGATGACAGTTAAGTGACTATTTAAGACCTTTTTAATATCTCAAAAAAGGAAGAAAGAATGAAAGAAAGAACAAACCATTAAAACTGGTCAAACCATGGCCAAATTGTCAAATAATATAAGAAAGAGGCAAACATTGAGAGCCGCTCTGTGCTTACATCGTCTATTTTCACTTATCAGTAGTAGTAGTCAAACAACATTGAATTCCTCAACTACTACAATTCCAAGTGCTTGTCCGGGTGGGGGGTCCCCAGTTAAAATATGATTATTTTGGGGGGGGGGGGGGGGTCACTCCCCAGTTCAAATGTGATCATTTTGGGGGGTCCCCAGTTCAAATATGATTATTTTGGGGGGGTCCCCAGTTCAAATGTGATCATTTTGGGGGTCCCCAGTTCAAATATGATTATTTTGGGGGGGTCCCCAGTTCAAATATGATTATTTTGGGGGGGTCCCCAGTTCAAATAGGATTATTTTGGGGGGGTCCCCAGTTCAAATGTGATCATTTTGGGGGGTCCCCAGTTCAAATATGATTATTTTGGGGGGGGTCCCCAGTTCAAATGTGATCATTTTGGGGGTCCCCAGTTCAAATATGATTATTTTGGGGGGGTCCCCAGTTCAAATAGGATTATTTAAGACCTGTTTGCGGCCAGAAAAGGTTGAGAACCACTATGAGTGATTTTTACCTCTAATACGTCCGTTTGTTCCTGCCTGTGCCTCTCCAGCTGTCCCTTGGTCTCTCTCAACTTAGCATCCAGCTCATTGGACTTAATCTCCTCCGACTCCTGAAAAAAAGAAATAATAATAAATGGAAAAAAACGCATAAATAAAACATTTAGTTTTCATTACAGTCAGGATGACTCCAATTTGCTGATCAGTCGGGACGGTTTACACAAAGTCGGCTTTCAAATCTGGACAACATGTCCCTGGCTGTGTTCAACACTGTAAACTACTAAGTTTTAATTGAACTCGCGAGAGTGAACAAATGTAACCCAAATGAACCCTCGGTTACATTTGAACACTCCTGCGAGTTCAGTTAACGGAGCATTTTACTGTGTGTTTAGCATGGACTAATGTTCTGAGTTGCCACGACTGATTTCAGTCATTCTTTATAAGATTAAAGACTGCACTAGCCTCAACGACCTTACTTATGTAATTTACTGTAGACAGCATGTTATGTACGGTAGACATGAGACTCTATAGTGTAAGTGTATACTCATAGTTTCATTGTACAGAATTGATATTCTACTGTTAGACGGATGTTAGGCTCTCAGCTTGCTTGTTATGATCCTTGATGACTATTTCTATATATGTGATGTATTACCATGTGTTGCTCTCACTTACTGTAACTCGCTCTGGATTAAGAGAGTCTGCTAAATGCCTAAATTGTAATTGTAATTGTAAATATTATTTGAAGTGAAATCAAATAGCAATAGAATACATGTTCAGAGGCATCCTCCATGGGAATTACAATACAACATATGTTTAGGATAAAGAGGAAACACAGATCGAGGCTTCGTGAGATACTTTATTTTTTGCTTTAATCCTCGATTTTGGATGCCTGTGTTTATTCTTCCAAACAGGTCATAGCACCTTTCTTTTAGGATGAAAGCAGGATTTAGAACTAAGAACTAAAGGTGGCCTTACACTAGCCGATTTTTTTCAATCTGAAATCTGATAGCACCACACACTACAGGATAATCGGAGCGGGGCAGAGCAAATATCAAACATTCTTGCCGATTCCGATCGCGCTTTGAGCGGTCGGGCACCCCCCGAGTGTCAGAAATGCCCAATTATCGGCTAGTGTAAGGCCACCTTAAGCCATACATACAGGTCATGTGTCATTGAGGAAATGTGGTTCAACATGATGTTTGTTCTATGAATGGTGGCAGTGTTGTGCACTGGCGATGAATGAAGCATGACTTTCTCTGAGAAATGCTCATTGACAGAATCAAACAATAAGAGACAGACATTGCAGACAACTCTTTGCTGCCATCTTAAGGTCAAACGGAAAACTGCTAACACCACTAGAAACCATGGTGAAAACAATGAACATAATTGATGTCAAATTGAAACAGATTAGACCTGGGACCCTCATCTGAAAAGATTGAGAGCAAGAACCCCCATAAGAAAACGTTTGAGTTAAAACGTATCAGATCTACAAGCGCACAAAGCGCCACATCTTAATACTTTGTGGGCTTGTAGATCTGCCATCTTCTCACACACCAAACACATGGTCAGAACACACACCTGGTAGGTACGGATCATGTCCTGGCAGTTCTTCCGGATCTGTTCCGTCTCTTCTTTAGCCTGAGTCAGTTTGCCCGTGGTTTCCTTCAGCTTGTCTTTAGTCTCCTACGCAGGCGCAGACACACACACACACACACACACACACACACACACACACACACACACACACACACACACACACACACACACACACACACACACACACACACACACACACACACACACACACACACACACACACACACACACACACACACACACACACACACACACACACACACACACACACACACACACACACACACACAAATTAAAACAAAATTTAATCGTCAGCCTAAGCCTAAAGCCAAAACGACGCAATGTGGGCTTGTGAATTACTTTTTTTGGTGCATGACACCAGCACACAACTAAGTGTAAATCAGGCCATTTCTAACCATAAGCCCAAACTGATTCTTCTAACTCTAAAAATAGTCTAAAACTCATATTTAAGCTCAAAACATCCATTTGTCCTGTGAGCACCAGGACAATGTTCCTCACAATGTCTAATTCTTACTTGTGGGGACATTTGGGGCCCTATTTTCACCAGTGCCTTACCCCTTATCCCAATAGATAACTTTTCTTGTGACCACCGCGCTATGACTTATGGTGCGTTACCCGCTCAAATCATATTACAGAAATAAAAGTGCGACCCATTACCCCTCATCCGTAAACTTCTTTGCCTATTTTTTTTTTTTTTTTACCATTTTGAAAAACATTTTAAAATTGTTCAACTAGCCGATCGACTTTGACACTTTGTAGATTGACTATTTGAACTAATCCATTTTTTTTTATAGTTAAAAGAAAGAAAAAAAAGGCAAATAAGTTTAGGGATAAGGGGTAAGGCACTGGCGAAAATTGGGCCCTTGGTCCTCACACAAGTATACTAATAGAAAAACACACACAACCATTACTTTTCGCTCTTATTTCTGTGTGGCTGTAATGAGGAAGTTGAAAAAGCCATTTCCTCACAGAGACAATTTCAAACGGCCCATTAGGACCCATCTGAGTAAATAAACAATCATGTCAATTTGCGACAGAGCATTTAAAAAAGAAATCCAAAACGTTGATGGGGAAACGTTATCGGCCACCACCTCCCTCTCATTTATTGGCTGAGTTGAAAAGCTGAACGTTTACTGAACTGCCGTTAATTAGAAACACGTCTGCTTTGTACGTCAGATAATAATGTCCATCAGGGACGTGCAGAGACAATGATAGAGGGACAGGAACTGAACTGTCCAAAAGTGCAC
Organism: Electrona antarctica; assembly: GCF_951216825.1. Lineage (NCBI taxonomy): Eukaryota > Metazoa > Chordata > Actinopteri > Myctophiformes > Myctophidae > Electrona > Electrona antarctica. The sequence goes on from NC_136805.1 coordinate 26,612,964, forward strand.
GTCACTTTATTTAGTTTTGAGGGGCGCTAGCCCCTCCTATATTCAGCTATTAGTGTAGATCTTCGTCTTACACAAACATTACATTTCCATTGGCAATGAATGGAGAATTTACTTCATACTGTATGTGTCTGAGCAAATCGGCTAAGTGTCTATTTTTGTCCTACACAAATATTAAATTCCCATTGACAATGAATGGAGAATTTTACATCATCGTGTCTGAGCAAATAGGCATAGTGTCTATTTTACGTCATGATGATGTACGATGATAAGAGCGCCCCTCACTTCACACAGGCGTGATTTTATTTTTTAGGTAGAGGAACAGAGTTAGAGGAATATCTCATTTAAAATGAACACTAGGGGTTACTATACTTACTAAAAAAATGAGTCCACATACAATCCAGTAGAATTAATGGCTATCAAAGTGAAATTACCAGTTGTAATTAAGTACGTTTTCTTACGATGCGGTAAGCATTTGATGATTTAATTGAAGTGTCAGTCAGTCAGCAATTGTGTGATCTATCAAAATGAAACTCACAAATTGTGAAATTGCTACTATATTCACATATAGAAACTCAGTTTAACCGTTTGTAGAACATCTTATGGGGACAGAGCCTGCAAATGGACTCTTCAGATATCTTCCCAAATCTCACGAGAGTGTTGCTGGGATAGAGAAAGGTTGATAACAAATTAAATTGTCTGATTTGTCTCACAAAAAACAAAACAAAACATTTTAGTATGAACATCGTGGAAATATTGTGTGTCTTGCGATGATTGGGTTCAAACTTTAATATTTAGTTCAGTGACCATGGAGCTAAGGAATGGTTCAGAAGCTGTGTTCACGTTCATGCTCCCATTGAAATGATTAGACTCCAACCTGCTTCCGGTCTCCTAATAATGTGTCACACAGATACGGGAAGTAAACCGGACATCACGTGTCTAGCTATTACGTTTTGGGCTTCACTCTTCAGTTTGTTTGTTAGATGTAGTTCTAGTGGGTTGTAGTTCTATTAGGTTTTCTGGGTAATGCAGTGTTGTTGTCTCACCTTGTGGCTGTCGGCTTCACTCTTCAGTTTGTTTTGAGCCCACTTGATTTTGATGAGCTGTGAGTTCAGCTCCTGCTTATCCTTATCCTGATCTCGACTCAGCCTGTTCACCTCGCCTTCCTGACACCACACACACACACACACACACACACACACACACACACACACACACACACACACACACACACACACACACACACACACACACACACACACACACACACACACACACACACACACACACACACACACACACACACACACACACACACACACACACACACACACACACGTAAGGCAGTGTTTCCCAGGTTCTGGGCCTTGCTTGGGACAGCATCACATAGGGGTGAGGCCTTGTGCGTTTATTTGGAGGTAAATAAACAGGAAATGGTCTGGCAGTGAAAAGGTTCCCCTCTGTACACAATGTTAAATGATTTTTTTTTAATCCATTTATATCGGATTCTTTTCCCAGATAGCTTTATCCATGGCTCATAACTTCACTCAACGTCACTCATCGCAGTTACAAAATGTATGTTTTGGGTGAATTCAAAAAAGATTGCGGCTAACTTTACATATTGATGGTTTGTTGGTTGAGAGATCCAATTATTATACCCAGTTAATCATATTATTGTCTTAAATAAAGGCCAATTAGTTACGGCATAATGTGATTAAATACAATTGTATTATACATTATGAATATGTTAGGATATCGTTTATCCATGTTTAACCTTTTACCTAAATGATTACGTATATACTGTTTGTCCATTATACTGTAACAATGTCTCCCCTCACAGAACCAAAAGCCCCCATATTGTGTGCATTGGACACTGATCTTAAGTTGATGCTCTGGAAGTGTTGAGCAATGGATGGAAACTACCGGATAGGGGCCTCAGTGTCCATGTGTCACCACAGTTCCATATTCTCCATATACGTTGTATGTGCTTGTATGTTTTCTGTCCCTGCAGGTTAACTATGACTAAAAGGACCATAAAATAACCACGAGGAAAAGCCGAAGTTACTGAGGAGGGGACATACAGAATCGATGACTCTTCGGAATTCACCTTTTGTATTGTTAAACAGTATATATGGGTGAGGGATAGCACCAATTGCACAGACTTCTTGCCCTGGCACATTGGTGATTGTACTTGACTGGAAGGGAAAGAAATTTGACGCCCATGAGATCTCATGTAATTCATATTATATTCATTCTATTATTCAATCTGTAATACTTTATGCAATTTGATTAAATACATGTTAACCGTTTTTAAACTTCACCAATTAAAGGACGCGCAGAGATAGCGTGCTCCATGAGGGTATTTTAAATTGTCTCACTGCACTATTTGTATTGTTGTCATCAAGAGCCTATCTACTTCAATATACGTTGCTAACTTTCGGTTTCCGGCCCGGGAGTTTTCAAAATAAGATTTCCGGCTGGAAAGATCTTGCCAGGGAAGGGAAACACAGACTGAAACAATTCTGGCAGGGAATGAGTTGAAAGCTGACCTTGCCGTCATAGAGCTGCTGCAGGCGTCCTTTCTCCTGGGCCAGCTGGTTGCCTCTGAGCGCCTGGCGGTCCACCTCCCTGGTGGCCTCCCTCAGCCTCTTCTCCAGGCCTTCCTTGTCCCGCCGCAGGTCCAGCGCCTCCTTCTCGCCGCGCACGTACTTCATCACCATGCTCTCTTTTTCCTGGCGCGCCTCCTCGCACTTCTTATTGGCCTAGAGATGCACACACAATGACGAAAACAAAAAACATCCTCGCTTTAAGATAATTATTATTTGTTTTTTATCAGCTTGCAAGAGACAAAGTGACTTTCTAGTCACTTTGTCTAGTAGCGATGTAGTGGCGAGATTTTCATGATTTGCTGGAATCTAAGCCAATGGGAGACTAGCCCTATACGGCCAAAGGGACACTAACCCCCCCACGGCCAATGGGACACTAAACAAAGTGTGTGCAGACAAGAGAGTAGAGACTGCATACGTGACTACAGAAAGCCCCACTATGGTACAATATTATGCTTTATTCCGGTTGATCAGGGGCAAAAACAAACTTAATGCAAAAGCTGGTATATAATGACGAGTCATTTCTTGTTTATAGTCATCATAGCTTAATCGTTTTCAACAGTGGAAAAACAGGTAGTCGACGAACATATTCCGTCATAGTTTTATTCGACAAAACTAACACTGCGGAAAAGTGAAGTGAGTGGGAAAAAAACCCCTGCTGTGAGCCATCATCATGTCCATGGCGGTACAGCTGCTCGCTGCACGGGTCATTGAAGAGCTGCTCTCTGTCTCTATCTATGTTCATTTCCCACGCTCAACACCATCACCCCACACTGTTCAACAGCATGCCAGACAAAACCCTGCTGCTTCCAGGGCTGTCACCATTTCACTAAATTTAAGTTGACAATTTATTGTCACACAAATCATTTTGCAACGTGGAAACGATTATGATGATTATGCAAAAATCATTGAAATGATCTCAAATAGTTGCGATTGTGACGTGATTATGTAAGAATTGTGACAGGCCTGGCTGCTTCACGTCTGGCCAACTATGTTGGTTCTAGCAAGACAGTGAGAGAGAGAGTGTGAGAAAATGTCTGTGTACAAAGTGAGAGTTGTGTGTGTGTGTGTATCATCAGACTTATTCACATGTCAAGACAAGAGGCAGTGGTATAATTGACAGCTAATTTTGATTCAGTTATAGTCATACTGTCATAGTCTTGAATTAAATTCCATTTAGTTTTAATTAGTTTGAATTGAATTTATATCTATAGGTGATTTAGTCGACTAAAATGTATTTTGGCGGACTACTATGGCGTCATAATGCCTGATTTATACTTGGCTGTCTGCTAGAGAGCATGACACCCACACGCAACCAAGCAAAAAATGACTTGTCTTCTACTGGCTCTCTTCTGCACGAGCTATCCATCGTCCATCTTTAGGCCTGTTACTATGAGTGGGGAGGAAGTGCATGGAGCAGGTCAGTGACTTTAAATATCTGGGAACGACCATAGACAATAAACTCACCTTTCAGACCAATGCAGATAACATCTACAAAAAGGCAAGGCAGCGGCTTTATCTTCTCAGGAAACTGAGAAGTTTTAATGCCAGTAAACACACCCTGACCATGGTCTATAGATCACTCACTGAGAGTGTTCTCACTTTTAACATCGTGTCCTGGTTTGGGAATCTCTCAGTTAGAGATAAAAACAAGCTCACCCAGGTAGTCAACCAGGCAAGTAAGATCATTGGAGACAAACAATTGCAACTTCAGGACATATACAACCGCTCCATAACCAAAAAAGCAATTCAGATTTGATTCTACCCACCCTCTTCACTCTGAATTTGACTTGTTGCCATCGGGCAGGAGGCTTAGGGCAAAATTAGCTAAAAAGAAGGGTTACAAACCTTCGTTTGTGCCAACTGCTGTGGACATTTTAAATATATATATTTTTTAAATAGTTCACCTAATCCCCAACTTTTCATGATCACTGTTGCTGTGTTAATGTGAATGCATTTTATATAGTATTTTAATGCACATGTGTATTTTTTGTAAAGTTTTATTGTGGTAACTGACTGCCGGTGTGCGAAAGACGAATTTCCATTGTATGTAAATTTAATCTTCTTTATCTTTATCTTTACATGTTGTCAAGATTGTCAAAATATATCAGTCAGTTTTAGTCATCATAGCTTAGTTTTTATTCTCTCTTGGAAGAGCCACCCATCGACTAATCTAATATACAGTACAGCAACCTTCCCCGTGTTTCTTCAGTAGTCCGATCCAGAAGAACACAGTTTTCCGGCCACTGCTACAGAGCTGACATTCTTCCATTCTTCTCTGGAATCCTGCCTCAAAGCAGACCAGAGGTAGAAAACTGTCGTTCCCTGTTGATGAGTTTTTATTTCGTTTTTGTCAGTGAAATGGACACTGGACAGAGGTACTGCAGTATTGTGCAATAGATCTCAGCCCATCTTAATGCTAATCGCTTCCGACTTGTGGCATAAACAACCAAACTGCAGTTCTGAAGGCCTGCAGCCTCAGTATGAGTGCTGACATTAAAGCAAAGCTTTCCAAGAAACCAGATCCGCTGCTAAACCCCATGTTCCTTTTTTGTGGTCCACTGAACAGTGATATTGAACGTTGTAAAGTGTGACCAAGCTGTTGGCGGCAGCCGAAAGCGCCTCACTGCCGTGTTAACCCTACAGATTTGGTGAAAATAATTAAATGTGCTCGTCTCTCCGCTATTCACTGAACAAGCCATTGGGTCAAACGACGATACCAGAGTGTGCGAGACCGTTCCGCTCGTAGCTTTGGACATAACGCTGCCTAAATGATATTATGATACTTTTTAGCAGCAAAAGAAAATACATTTGTGATTTTAAATGCAGAATGACTTCATGTTTCTTAACCACGTGAAGACATGCATCTCTATTCTGGAGTATTTGGCAAAAATCACAGATCTACAAGAATACTGTATATACCCGGTGGTTCGCAAACATGTGCAAGGTATTTAAAAGGTCTTCATATATTCCTGAAATTGTCACTTTAGAAATGTGCACATACCCTGATTAATAAACATATACTGTATTGGTTTGTTTACTGTAGAGTGAGAAAACAACGTTGCGTATTAAGCCAATCATTTGGAGACCCAACTGGGGATTCCAACCCACAGTTTGAGAACCACTGATCTACAAGACCGCTGTCCAACCCGAGAGAGGAATGCAGACTCTGTGGAGTCACGCTGCTTTGGTTGCCAAAGTCAATAACTGGCAAGTGTCTTTGGGCTTTCAGGACAGTTCTTCTACTATAAGATGAGCAAAAATAAATGTTGAATGAAGGCTCTGTTACCCTGCTGCTATGTGCTGCAGTTTGATTGAGTGCATTGAATACACTTGACCATGGCCCTTTCTGTCTACATAGAGAAATAATACAGGTTCACACCCAGGTCAAAACTCATATACTTCTACAGTTACAAACTAGTATAGGACCACAATGGATTGAATGGAATGCATATTTGTACTTGCTGTACTGTTTGCAAACTGTTAATAAAGTATTCAATCAATCAATCAGTCAGTCAATCAACAACTAAATACATGGTTTACTATCATGTTTACTGTGTCACCAGACATCTTTTATTTTAAAATGTATTATTTATTTTTGCCTCTGGGGGCACCACCTTTTTTTATTTGTGTAGAGACAGGAACTCAGTTTTGCTCCTCTCCTTTCTTACCCCTCTTCCTCCCAGGTGCTTCTGTGTTTATTCCTACTAACAACGGCATAACATGTTGGTTAAGTGGTGCTGACAGATTCTGTCTTGAGACCAGCTTTTTTGAGAACCACCGTTATAAAACAACGTTCCAAATCCTAAGAGTTTTCTGGAAAACGTATGTTACTAAATATAGGCCTTTAGCTAAAATCTAAAATTACAGAGATGCTTTCCCGCTTTTAACACAATCAGTGCCGGGATTTCTTTCAAAATAGCAGCTCGGGGTGCCGCGCAGATATGGCAGCTTTTACTCTGAAAGCCCCCTCCCCCTTCCGTTCCATACAAAAACCGGGAGAACTAATGTTGCTTGCTTACCTCGCTATGATTACGATTACGATAAAGTCGCTCGATAATCCTTATCCCTCGCGTTCATATTTTAAATGAGGCATGTTGAAGTCAGAAATGAAGAGCTTAGTACTGTATATCCATCTAGTCAAAATCACGGAGAGCTCCCTAGATTACGCACTACGAGCCTTTCTTTCTGAGTGGTAAACAGGGAAGTGAACAGCAGCACGCATGCACGAACAGCAAGGAGTATGGTGCAGAAGGAGAGGCCAACCCCAAAAAAAAATATTATGAATATTAAAAATATTTTACCTGCTCCAGGCGGTAGGCAGCGTCTCTGTGGACCTGCTGCAGAGCTGCCTTAGCAGCCTGTTCCTGAAGCACCTGCTTGTCCCTGGACTCCCTCAGCTCCTTCAACAGCTCATCCACCCTGCCCTCCAGCTGAGAGGAGAGGAAAGGATGAGAAAGGAGAGGATGAGAAAGGAGAGGAGAGGATGAGAAAGGAGAGGAGAGGATGAGAAAGGAGAGGAGAGGATGAGAAAGGAGAGGAGAGGATGAGAAAGGAGAGGAGAGGTTGGGAAAGGAGAGATGATGAGAAAGGAGAGGAGAGGATGAGAAAGGAGAGGAGAGGTTGGGAAAGGAGAGATGATGAGAAAGGAGAAGAGAGAAGGGCAGAGAAACATTCATTCCAGATCATATCATATTTAACAAAGAACATGTATGTCAACACAAAAGGTAATTCATTCACGATGTTAAAGGTGTGGTTCAGAATTCCACAGGGTTATAAATAGAAACTGGTTGCACAGTGACCACACCTTTGTTGACCTGCTTAACAGGACCTGTAGTGCAGTGGTTCTCAAACTGGGGGTCACGACCCTCGAAAGGGGGTCCCCACATTTTTACAAAAATGGAGGGGTCCCCAGATGATTAGCTTAATGTGCAACATTGTTTTCTGCATTCAACAGTAAACAAACCAAAATTCAGTATAAGTGTATTATAGGGTATCTGCACAAAACAATGTTTTACGATCAAGGAACAATGACACATATGAAACGATATGCACACAGTCAGGGACTGGGACTGTGAGTCACATCAATGCCGCCCCCAACCCCTTGATCTCTTGTATTAGCCTGCCAGCCTTCATCTGCCTTTGCAATGCATATGCATATTGCCCCAGGCAGATTAGTATCGCAACGCGAGGCTACTCTTGTATAATATTGTATGTCTTTATGAATGGAATACACAGGCCCACAATGGAAACAAGGCCTCAGGTCTTTTTGGGTTATCCTCTTAGCATTATTGTATAACTACAGTATACCTCTGCAAACTATTAATTGGTTAATGTTTGTTCATTGTAAATTATGATATTTGTTTATGGTAAATTATGATGTAATTCGTGCCAGCCAAGTCAGTCTATAGATCAGGGGTGTCCAAACTTTTTTTTTTAAATGTACGGAACTAGGAACACTGACTGTTGGGCGGGCCATTCATAATACAATAGAGGGTATGCGCGTGACAGCATCATCGTACCCGCAAGTTATGCGGGAACGCCTACTAAGTGGCAAAATACTTTCTGGCCTTGACAGCCCATACATCCAAACACTAACATCTGATTGTATTAAACAACGTTAAACTCACTTTGCCACTCACTTTATGCATGCACATATACCCTCTATTCAGGTATGAAGCTGCGGGGTAGACCGTATAAAATTCGTCCCAGGGCCACATTTGGCCCGTGGGCTGCACTTTGGCCAACCCTGCTATAGATGGACGTTAATTTGTTTAGGGTTTAGGGTAAATGAATGTAATTCATGCCAGCCAAGTCTATGGACTTTAATGTTTGTGTAGCCCAACTACTACACAAGAAACCTCATAGCTACCTGGGATGGGTGTTACATTTGTTTAATAATTAAAAGGTTAAAAATTAAGGGAAGGGTAGACAAACAAGAAGGGGGATGGGGATTTATGTAGGGAAAGCAAGTCTGAAAAGGTGGGTTTTGAGTGTGCTTCTGAACGTGGTGAAGGTGGGTGCAGCTCTGATGGGAGTTGGGATATTCAATGATAGAGTACAGAAGTCCTGACGTTACTCGCTCATCCTCTGGGTTGTGGAAGTCAATTCTCTATTGAGAATAACATTAGGCCAGCTCTTATAAGCATTGTGGTCCAAAACAAATAAACAAGATTGCTGATATTGTCGGGGGAGTGGGTAAAAAAAAGGCGGCAGTAACATTAGAATTTTCTTGGCGTAGGTTGATTCACATCCATATGTGTGAAACCGGATGTGTAAATTACACCAGACTTCGGTGATCTATTGTTTTGAGTCAGCAACAGACCTTATGTACGGTGTTGATGTGTTGTCTCTCTGTCTCTGCTCTCCTCCTCAGCTCATCTCTCATGTTGTCCTTCTCCGAACAGATGCCCACGATCAGCTCCTGGTGCTTCTTGTTCTCATCCAGCAACCTACATGCAACGCGCACACGCACACGCACACGCACACACACACACACACACACACACACACACACACACACACACACACACACACACACACACACACACACACACACAGTTAGATTTTTTTAGCCGGCTAGAGCCAAAATAATTGCCAATCTACAATATCTACAATCTGCAGCCAAATACATATCATTTTGGGGGTTCTTGATATGAACCAGTTTGAAAACCACTGCCCTAGGGACCCTCCGTCTCGAGTCAGGAAGGCACAGTAGCGCTCAGCAGACTGGGACTTGCATGGATGTTCTCATGCACTTTCCTCCTCAGTGGGTTGGTATATTGAATTTAATTGAAGCCGGTTATTAAGCCGTTTATTAGCATTTTTGCCAGGCTTAATGGCTTAAGGAATCTGTGGTGCCAGTGCCATTTGCAGTCTCCAGTTTTCACATAAGTTTGGCTCCCTGGGTAGGAACAGTTGAGACTGAATAAAGTAGCTAGGCAAAAGCAGGATTATGAATGGATATTACATTGCTATTTGGCTTTCAGGCCTCGTAAACAAAAGGTGCACAGAGCAGATATGACATATGACTTACATAATTGTATTTAATAACTTAAATAGCCGATCTACAATGTCAAAACGTGTCACGATGTGATGCATTTAAAGTGTTATATATCTGAATATGCAAAAAACAAAAGTGATCATCTCAAATAACCGGAGTAACCGGATGAAACATTGGATTGATCACATTTGGAACCGACCGTTTCCGGAAACTGGATCTATCACACTGTCAGAGCTGGTATGTGAACTTCACGTCTGCAATACAATTACAATACCAGCGGTTCTCAAACCTTTTTATTTTATTTCCTGGCAGTCAATGTGTACATTTATTTAAAAACATAATAAAAAAAAGATGCAACATCATGGACACACAAGGTTTCTGCCCGGCAGTGCAGTGCGGTGCAACCTGCTCCTCACCTCTTGATAGCCTTCTCCTGATGTGCATACTTCTGAAACACCACCGTGGAGCCGCCCTGGTCCTCCAGAGGCAGACCGTTGACCACTGGGAGCTGGCCGCCCCGGCCGGGGGGCGAGTGGCAGCCCAGCAGCTCCGAATCCAGCTCGTCCAGCAGCAGAGACTCCTGGGAGGCACAGCGCTGGATCCGAGACATGAGCCTGCGGCTGCAGTCCGTGTCGTACGGGCTGCTGGACGAACAGCTGTTGTTGTTCCGCAGGGAGGTCGGTGTCTACAGCCGGGTGAGAATGGTTTAGAAATAAAGAAACGTTTAGGTAGCCCATTCAAACCAAGGAAAGCATCTCCCATTTTAGATTTTAGCTATACTCCATACTGTACTATTTATAATATATAGCAACGTTTTTCAGAAAACTCTTTTAGATTTAGAACAGTGGTTCTCAAAAATAGCAGATCTACAAGCTTGCAGCTGTACATCTGCTGTTTTTGATGATGGGGTCCAAATACATATTAACGTATAAATCCTTGGCACAAAAAAGTTTGAGAAATACTGATTTAGAAGGCATTTGTAGAATGAGTTCTTAATGGGGAATGGGGAAAAAAATGAAGCTTTACAAAAAAAAAATGCCTATGGCTATCTTTACACAATATAAAATAAAAGTATCAAGAATATTGTCTAGTTTGTCTGACCTGTGGATATTTATTACAAAATAATATATTTCTAATCAAGTCAAACTACAGGGGAAACTGTGCCTTTCTTTGTCCTGTCTCCAGGTTGACTGCAGGTGTGTTTCGGTCCTGGGACCTTTGTCAGTGCTATGAGGCCATGGTCTGCTTGTTTCAGCAACATCTAGGAAGTGACCAGATATTGAATGGAGCAGCAGAGAAGGGCAATGGCGCTGCCCTGGAGAAGGGCCAAGAAGAAAAGGTGAATACTAACTAACCTTGGTCTGTGGGCTGCACACCACGCTGGTGTCCGACCCGGAGGTGGAGGGCCCGTTGGAGATCCCCGAGGTGGAGGTGGAGTTAGTGGGCGAGTTATCGGGCGAGGGGGAAGAAGAGGACGGCGGTGGGGAGGTGGGGATGGTGGCGGCCGTAACGCGGTCGCTTGCTAGCGACGGCTCTGCGGCGGGTTTGTCAGCTAAGCTTAGCGGCTGCAGCGCTCTGTCTGGGTCTGTCCCCATGTCTAGAGTGCAGGGAGGGTCTGTCCCCATGTCCAGAGTGCAGGGAGGGTCTGTCCCCATGTCCAGAGTGCAGGGAGGGTCTTTCACCATGTCCAAAGTGCAGGGAGGATCTTTAACCGTCCCCAGAGTCAGTGAGCTCTCCAACATTCCTTCCAGAACAGACGGTGACGAGCTCTCTACCACGCTGACGGCGGCGGCTGTGGTGGGCGCCGGCGGTAGGTGATCTTCGACCGACACTTTACCACCACCGTCGCCGTAGTCTTCTTCGGGAGTCAAACCCCGACCCTCTGACTCCGTCTGACTCGACACTCGTGGCGATTCTGTTCGGGTTTCCGCTCCGCCCGTGACCATGGTACCTTCGCCGTTGACCTGTAGAGGTGGGTGCGATAGTTAATCAAACTAATCAATTATTGATATATTACTGATTATTAAAACAGTTATTGATCATTTTAATGAAATAATCGATTGATCTTGTGTTGCGCGCATGTCATTATAAGTAAATTGAAAATAAATAAATACATTGATCTGTGCATAGGTCTGTCACAATGATTACATAATCGCAATTAGAGATTTTAGCAGAATCAGCATAATCATTTCCATGTACGTTTTTTTGTATAAATGTACATATATTTACTAAAAATAGTAGACATTGCAGATGTACACGGTCAAAACGCATCATAATGTGATGCATTTTGAGCTTGTAGATCGGCTATCTGCCCTGTTGTGCAACTTTTGTTTACGAAGCCTAAAAGCCAAACAGAAATGAACGTGTTCATTGATAATGTTCCAATAATGTTCAACGACAGAATTGTTAATCACCATTATTTGACTGACAGGTGACAGCTAGGTCTGTCATAATTATTACATAATCGCCTAATCACAATTATTTGAGATCACAATTATTTTTGCATAATCGTCAATCGTTTCCATGAAATATCTTTCGAAAATAGCAGAAATAGCAGCTCTACAAGCTTACGACACGTGTTGTAAGCTTGTAGATCAACTATGTCTGCTCTTTTGTGCATATTTTATAAAGATAAAAATATTAAATGTGTCAGCGATTTCTTTAATTGTCATATCTGCCCTGAGCAATTTTTGATTACGATGCCTAAAAGGCAAACAGAAATACAAATTGTAACGTTCCAATGTTCAATGGAAAAAACACAATTAAATCATTAATCGCTATTAATTATGTGATCGTCAACTTAAACGTGTAATGGTGACAGCCGTACCTGTGCATCACGTTGCTCTGGGTCCTCCTCCTTCTCTGCCTCATCTCCACTGTCCAGACAGATGTCTTCTTCCTCTTCACATGTGTGAGCCGAGGTGTCCAGCTCTTCCTCTGCCACGGAGCTCCTCTCTGTGGAACCTTCCATCATGACAGCATGGGGACCTTCTCAACTCCACATCTGAGGACAACAACGAGAACAACTTAGACCTAGGTTTCCTTCAACTGGGCAGGGGGTCCGGGACCCCCTAGGGCAGGGGTTCCCAAAAGAGAAAATTGGATGTCTCTCCCGGGACCAAAAACAAGTGGAGAAAAAAGCTAATGTACAAGCTCACAACGTCACAAAATGTAACGCGTTGTGAGCTTGTACATCAGCTATTTTCACTAATTCTTAAAATGCGTTTTAATTTATTTTATGGAATTTCTGCCATTTAAAATACATTTCTTTTTCAGTTTGAGTTGACCCTGATGAAGGCCCATGCAGGCCGAAACGCGTTGGTCGTGTTTTTAACCCTTGTTTTTAATATTTAACTATTCTTTCTTTTCAAAATCTTTTTATTCAGGTTTTTCGACAATAGCCCAGGGGCAAGTATTAGACAGACACATAAAATATAAAAATAAAACTCAATCCCCTATCCCACCCTCCCCCCACCCACAATCCCAAGGATAGTCGGAACAGTCTGGAGGAAATAAAATATATATATATATATACATACACACATACACAAAATACATGCATACATAATTACAAAAAATAAAAATATAATAAAATAAAAAAGCAGATTTTTCATAGAGCAGATTTTGTTTCTGTTGTGGTTTGGCGTTGGCCGAGGCATAGGCACGGCACACTATGCAGTTTGTGTGTTGTGGTAGAATGTCATAAACGGGCCCCAGGTCTTGTAAAACTTTTTCTCAGAGCCGGCAATTGAAAACCTTAACATCTCCAACTCAAGACAGGACATTATATCACGAAGCCACTGACGGAGCACGGGCGGGGCAGCATCCTTCCATTTGAACAGAATGGCACGCCTAGCGAGCAATATTTAACTATTCAATGAAATAAAGGATTTTTCTACTTCTACTGGACAGAGCTGCCTTGGACCCTCTTTTAAGTTCGCCACCTTATATCTCCTTCCACAGTGACATTGACTCAAGGTATAGAACTTTTTAAGAACTCTGGTGCTTTTCTTTTTTCTTTTTTAGATTTTTTAATTTGTTTGAAAATCTTTGAAATAATTACATAATTAGGGGAAAATACACAAACACTCAAACACTCAAAGCTGGACATAGGAGGGGCTAGCGCCTCTCCAAAACTAGACTAAAACATTTCAGATGACTAAAATATGGGAAAAGGCTTTGACTAAAATTAAATCAAAATATGCTGTCAAACATGCAATCAGTATTGGCAGTACTAGTGGACTTTGGACTCTGCTGTATTTCCAAGGTATGTTACCCCTGTTTTCATTGTGATGTTTTATAGCAACCCAACTAGTGCTGCACTCATATTGGGTCACAATACCTGGCGGATATGACGAGTAAATAAAATGTGCCAATGTTTGCAGACGGAAATAAGCACCTCAGCTAGTACGGACTTTCAATTATCCACGTCCTTCTGCACAGTAAAAATCAGTTATTCACATTCACAATTGTTCACATTGAGTGTACTGTACACTCTCAGTTATATTAATACTGTGGATCCAGGACAAACAAGCGCAACAATGACAGTGAGTCAGAGGAGAAATGGAATCATTGCTTTTGGTTGATGGATAAAAACATGACTGGTTGTCATTAATTAGCCTGTGTAGCACTGCACTGAACCTTGATAGAACTAAGCAGACCTACATCTCTAATATCTTATCCTCTGTATTGTATGTGTGGCAGACTCAGAGTACTGACCAGAGAACACAATATGGACGAAGGGAACTGCTTTCTAGTTTCTATAGAACCCAATTTGAAGCCACTTTTTCTGCGAACTCAAATCTCGAATCAGGCGTTGACACTAAGGGTTGCCCACCTGCCCCTGGCTTTCAGGTTGCCCGACCAGGCAAGTGCTCGTTTGAGAGGGGACGCAACAGTCTAAACACAACACGCGATATCTGTCTAAACACCTGAACGTGGCCAGGCCAGGCCCAGAGCGCTGTAAAATAAGAGAACTGTTTACTTAGAATGTGCCATTTTCACTGTTGCTACACTTAAAAACATAAAATAACAAGTATGAATGAACGGTCCATAGTCATATTCATAGCTATGTAGCTATTTGACATACAAATTGAGATATGACATTTTTCAGCGCACAGCCCCAGGAAGTTTTAAAAAGAAAAGTGTTAAATTGAACGGTAATTCAAATTGTACTGTACATATCATTTTATAATGAATTACTTTTCGGGCAAGTGGCCATATGTGCAAGTGGCCACTTTGATTGATTGATTGATTGAAAATTGTATTAACAGTTTGCAGAATTACAGTACATTTCAAGCACAAACTCAATACAAAGGCTGTTAACTGTGAGTGGACGACCCAATTAAGCATTACACTTGTTTACAACAGGGTCCACCATGTTCAATTCATCAAAACATTTAGAGACGTACAAATAGACACTTCTATATAGACAAAGAACAGAACAGGAATTCATCATAATAAAGGTAAAAAGGGAAAAGAAACATATACAGTGAGGGGAAAAGGGGGGGGGGCTGTGGGGGGGGATTCAGATTTTACGGGGGCCAGTTTCGAATTGCAGCCATCCGTAGGTGCCCTTTGAGAGCGGTTTTGAAGGAGTCAAGGGATTCGCATGTCTTAATGACTGTTGGTAGGGCGTTCCACATTTTGGTGGCATAGGAGCGAAAATAATTTAGTCCCTTGTTTGCGCCGAATCTGGGTTGTACATGGTTCGTTGTACTCCCTCTGGTGTTGTGGGTGTGGACTTCGTTAACATTAAGGAAGTATCTAGACAGGTACATGGATATCTCGGTGGAGTATCGAATCTTGTGGACCAGACCCATTGCAAGATGCTGTACTCTGTCGCCGACCCTAAGCCATGCCAGTCTGTTAAAGTGGGCAGGGGTGAGGTGGGTTCGGGGGGTGAGGCCAAGTAGAAGCCTGACCAGTTTGTTTTGGGAAGTCTGGAGCCTAGTTTTAAGGGCCTTTGAGGTGCTGTGGTACCAGGAGGTGCATGCATAGTCAAAGAAGCCTTGTACGAGGGCTCCTGTTAAGGTCTTCAAGGTGTTTTTGTCGACCAGTGAGGAGATCCTGTAAAGGAATCTTGTTCTTTGGTTGACTTTTTTGATTACGTTGGTGGCCATTTTATCACCGAAAAGATTAGCCTCCAGGATGGAACCTAGGTAGGTAATTTCATCTTTAAATGTGATAAGATAACATTGTCAACCACTCTAACCAAGAAGCCATTTGCCTTGCTGAGATTACTATTAGATCCAAAGAGAATGGATTCAGTTTTTCCCAGGTGTAAAGATAGTTTGTTATCAGCGAGCCAGGTGCAGATTGAACTAACACCTTTGGGCAAGTAGAACATGACCCGGGCAAGTGCCTCTGAGACCTTACTTGTAAACCCCATGTCCTAATCTTCAAGTAATAATTGGTCATCACTAACAGGTCTCAGAGGAGGGCTGTAGACAGTTCAGGAACCTGCCTACCATTGACGTCGGTAGGTTATCATTAAAATACATTAAATAATGTATTAATCAATCCTTACGCCTGGAAGTCCCGCCCCAGCCCAGGAGGTTGGGGGCTCTTTTCAATGTATTTGTCATGTCAGAAGAAATGTTTCAAGAGCATCTAAACTAAACAAATTAAACATATTTTTGCTATTGAATATTGGAACATAATAGTTAGGCTTTGTAAAGAAAATGTATCAAAAACGTAATAAAACATAAATCATATACCATGGCTAAAACCATGGCTTTAAAAATTGTATACTCTTTGAATGTTGCTTTAAGTAGCACAGCGCACCATGAGCTTGTAGACCTGCCATTTCTTTTGAATTTACTGTATGAAGATTTTCCAACAGATTAATAATTAATCCAAGTGAACAGACACATTATGCAACAAATAATTGCTTGAATGCTTGCGTTCGGGTGATTGTGAAATGTGAAGAGTGACAGTCCTGGCAACAGCCAGATACAATTCAATTCACACAGCGGCAAAGGTCAGATCCATCCATCCATCTCTCTCTCTCTCTCTCTCTTACCGGAGGACATTAACATTTTAGGATGACGATTTTACGAATTACAATTACACACACACACACACACACACACACACACACACACACACACACACACACACACACACACACACACACACACACACACACACACACACACACACACACACACACACACACACACACACACACACACACACACACACACACACACACACACACACACACAATAGAGGGTGCGGTGCTGTCTGACATAGATGCAAATGTGATGAAATTCTAGTTGCGCCTGTGTTTTGTGGAATCAGTCTTGGTAGGTGCGATACAAGGCAGGTACACACGACACCCACCCCCAGGCACGATACTCACTACCATCTACATCTGGTCCATTCACAGGAAACCTCAGCCCTAAAACAAGGGGTTTGGAATTGGATCCGGAACCAGAAGAACAGGAGGAACCATCCATTCCACATTTGGAACCATTTCCGGAACTGGGTTTTTATACCGGACAACTGCTAAAATCAGGCTTAAATTAAAATGTAGTCCAGTAAACCACTGTACCCATGCGCAGTACTGCTTCCATAAGATTGCATTGGGAAAACATGGTACTGGCTGACTTCATAAGCTTTGTAAGCGGTTGTTTCACCCCTATCTCAAAATGTTACGTATCTATCCTAAGTTTATCATCTGTAGTTCAGTTCTGATACCTGTACTTTTTAGAAATGATACTGTGAAAAGGGTTATCGCCACTGTTTCTGGACGGCTCAAGCCCCGTTCTACTGATGCAGGGATATCCTGACACGGAACCTCTTCTCGGAGCTAACGCGTAGATATGAGGTTCTAAACAGAGCTAATATTACCTATCGTTTCCCTCTATAGCTGCAGTTATCACCCCCTGGAGTAGTGTGGTCACTGTGGTGGTATTACCGTTTACCTGTGCAGAAAGAAACACACTGCCTAGAATTCTTACAGAGCCAATTACATCCAGACAGGCATCAGGAATCCCTTCTCAAAAATCACATATTTACGTAAATAGGCTACTGATATGTTCCTCTAATTCATCGACACACACATAACAATAAACTACAACAACACCACCAACCTACACAAACCTAGACAGACCTAGGAGGTGCCTGCCATGGCGTTTTTTCTTTTATTCCAACCTGATTCAGAGTTTAAGCATTTTTAAGTCTGGTCAGTATCTGGTTAAAAAACAACATTATAGGGGATTGTTTGATACATCTTGTTTTCCAAAGTTGTGCCAATACAGTCTGCTGTCCTACTGTCTGTAATCCACCAAAATAAATCATGTGTTTCCTCAATGTTTTCTTTATATATAGAAACCAATTCCTTCCGGGCTGGCCCATACTTCCCTAGTCTAGATCTATCACTTTCAAACAAAGAAATGTTGAAGAGTTTCAGGATGGCAACTATTGGGTACAGGCCAGGGCATTCATTGTGCCAGCTCTGTTACACCATCTCAAGACATGTCTAACTGGGAGCTTGTTTTGGGAGATAAAAAAAGCCGTCTTGCATTTCATAAAATATGTTTCTCGAATAGATGAATTTTACGCATACCGTATACGCACATTTAACCCTTCATAGTACTGAGTCCGACTCATACCACCCCCAAAATACTTCTGGTGCAGGGACCCCCAGATGCGATGATTTTAGTTTGTTACAAAAATATATATATTATTCAAAGATTTGTACAAAATAATGTTCACGATTTTTCTAAAATAGATCTACAAGCTCATAGCGTGTCACTTCATGCCATGCTATGATCTGCTAATAGCCAACTTGTAAAATAATGGTTAATGTGGTTAAAATTGAAAATGACACGGATGCTTTTCGATTGCATTGGTAAACGATATCTGTATTGTATTGTTTTGTTGTAAATACAGGGCAAAGTCACATACTGTGCCTTTAAAGGTTAACCTTTTACACAGAAGTACGTATTTGTGGTTTACCTTTCCGCCCCACCTCAGAATAGATCATACACCTAGTTAAGGAATTTAAGATATTGGAAGCACTTGTCTTGAACCTACCAGCTACTGTACTGTAAGCCAGTAAAATGTCCATTTCCTTGTTGCGGGAAACCGCTGTGTCAGCAGCATTACAGTTAATCATCATTGCACCATCAAGGCCGTCTCACTTCTGACCGAATGTATTGGAAATAGTCCTTATTACATAATCACTTAATCACAATTATTTGAGATAATCTCAATATATATATATTTTTGGTTCTTTTTTATATAATCGTCATGATCATGTCCATGTTGAAAAATGTTCATAATATATTTCCGAACATATTCAATAATAGTGGAAATAGCAGATCTAGCACACATCACTAACACATCATGAATCATATTTTTTTCATCATGTTTTCAGCTTGTAGATCGGCTATTTCCAAGGCTATTCATATTTTAATAAAGTTATTATTAAAGTTATTTGTCATATCTGCCCTGTGCGCCTTTGGTTCACAAAGCCTGATTTTTATTCAGAACGTTCCAATGTTCAAACAACAGAAAGGCTATTCAATCTTTAATCGCAACTATTTGAGTGACAATTAATTGTCAAGTATATTTCATAATCGTGACAGCCCTAATTTACCATCTACAATTCTGGCATTTAGCAGACGCTCTTAATCAAGAACGATTTACAGTAAGCAAGTGAAAGTAAACACTACATCAAAATGCATAGAGACAGTGTAGTGGTGCCTCAGCAATCTAAGATCACATGTAAACCAAGAACCTACTGTAGCAGCATCAGTCTAAAATTAAACAATATAATATCAAAATGTAAATATATGTAGATCTGAACTATATAAACTACCGTATAGGATGCATTGCTATAATGGTTAATAATACTCTGTAATGGTTAAAAATGCCTTGTTGTCACACACCCAAGTTCCCAACAGAGAAACAAAACACATTCTGCTCACTTGAAAGGATCAACTAAGTAAGGAGCCTTGAAGCATTGTGCTCATGTGCTGTGAGTCAATTAAGCCAAAAAGTCCTTTAGATTTATTATTATGGAATGCCTCCCAAACAGTCTCACTCTCATAATTGAAAAAGCATATTGCGGTCTACAAGGGGGGGATACAATATAGTGGGGGGGCAGCGGTCTCTGCTTCATCTCTCTCTCCCTCTCTCTTTCTCTCTCTCCCCTAAGGTGTCCTTGGCCTGAAAAACGTTGCAGACCCCTGGGTACATGGTGCTTACAAAGTCAGGTAACCGACAGTTATATGAAACATTGTTATGTATAGATTAGATTAGATTAGATGTCTTTATTATCCACAAGGGAAAATTGTTTTGCTCAGGTCAGTGCATACATTCAGGACAATACAATAAAACACCCAGCAAAGTACAGTACTAGTACATTTTTTTAAAGCTATTTAAAAGAAGGCAAAGTCTCTCTCCACACCATGAAACACTCACAATGTGTGTGCGTGCGTGCGCGCACACACATTGTCAGGGCTCAGTCCAGTTCATCTGCCTTTGTGTGTGTGTGTGTGTGTGTGTGTGTGTGTGCATGCGTGCGCCGGGGGCACTGGCAAGCAGGTCCAGTTGAGGTGAAACAGGTATTGGGGGTTTGTGTTTGTTAAGGAGCCTAATGGCAGAGGGGATGAAACTGACACTGCCCTTTGCCTTCTTGAACCTCGATGCAGTGTATCTCCTGCCCCGAGGGCAGGACCTTGAAGCAGGTGCTGAGGTTGTGAGTTGGGTATCTCGCGATCTTTCCTGCTTTCTTCACTGTCCTCTGGTCGTAGAGATAATAACTAGGGATGTCCCGATACACTTTTTCGTTCCCGATCCAATCCCGATACTACAATTTCTGTGTTAGCCGATACCGATACTGAAGTGAATACTGATACCAGTGTTGTGATCTCGTGTTGTGTTTATAGCTATCTAGCTATATATCTCGTGTTGTGTTTATATCAAACTCCTCACTCATATGTGCACATGCAGTTTGGGCAACTTGAAAGCAAACTCCACATGCCCCAACATTTTATTTACCTACCAGTGTCAACACTTCACCCTGTGTCGGATTAGTGGTTAGACTGGCATATTCGCCGATACCGATATCAACCGATATGACAAATAAGGGCTGATACCGATACTTTTCCGATACCGATACAGTATCGGGACATCTCTAATAATAACGTATGTACAATGGAGTTGTAAACGACATGAAACAGATGTACCGATACTAGGGGTGTAATGATATAGTAACTGCATCGAAAAATCTATTTTAATTTCAAGAATCAAAGTATATCGAAATGTAAACAGCAACATTGACTTTGTATCGTATCGTTTTGCAATGCAAATTATTGGTATGTAATCGTTTTGCAATGCAAATAATCGATTGTATCAATACTAAGTACGTGTGCCTTGTAGCAGTTTTAAGGAGAAACATATACGTGTTCAATGTTCTAATGTCTATGTATTTGCCAGAGAATCACTGTTTACTTATTTATATCCATACATTTTCCCTTACAAACCCTGCACAATGCACATACATTTCTTTGCGAAATAGTTACTGTATCGATTTTAAATCATTGAATCATATCTTATCGCCATAATGAACCAATATTGTTGGCCAATTGAAAATGAAAATAGCAGATACGCAAGCTCACAATGTGTTGCATGAGCTTGTAGATCGGCTATTTTCAAAATGTATAAGACTTGTGAAATAGGACATTCTGCACAATGAGCACTTTTACCTTTTCCAAAAAGTAAATTTTGATTACCTGACTTTCACTTGTAATTTATACAACCTACATTGCTGTATTGATACTTTTGTTTAGTAAAGACATTTATTTTTTCCACCACTGGCAGACAGCAGTATAGCAGCTAATGATATGAATGTGACAGTTATGCAGTGAAACACTGATACATCTGCCAATAGTTACTAGTTACCATTATTTAAACTAAGGCTATTTGAAAGTTGTGATTAAAGCTTTGAGATTAAACTTCATCAGTGATTAATCTGATCTGTTCATCATACAAAGATGGTCAGGTGCACATCTAGCCCCTCTCGGGACCCCCGTAAAAGGTTTCTGATGGATGTTTATGTTTGATGAATTGAACAAGGTGGACCCTCTTGTAAACAAGTGTAATGCTTAATTGGGTTGTCCACTCACAGTTAACAGTATTGAGTTTGTGCTTGAAATGTACTGTAATTCTGCAAACTGTTAATAAATATTTCAATCAATCAATCAATCAATGTCTTGTCAGAAACCTTTTACGGGGGTCCCTAGAGGGGCTAGTGCACATCATTCATGTCATAAACAAAGCTGTCACCTTAGCTAGCATGAAGCAGCTAGGATCATGCTGCACTTATAGTGTCACTGACAGTACTCTAAATATACACTATTATCACACTGTGACATTTTATTAACTACTACTACACACACACACACACACACACACACACTGCACGACAAGGGACGTTAGCTAGGCTATCAGCAGTGTTAGCATTGTTGTGGCTTAGCTCGTCAGCTAAATCAGCTGTCTAATATTATTATTATCAAGTGTGCGTGTAAGACAGACGTATGTGACGTGAAAATCACGTCGTTAAACTACCCAGCAGAAAGGTATTAAGTGTTGTGTGACTCACCGTGCGCGACAGCTCCATGCCAGTGTGGTCGGTAAACAAGGAGACAGAGGAGATGTCCATACGAGGAGAATGTTACAGTGACGAGGAGAAGATGTTGTGTATTTGAACCAGCATTCACATTTACACCGGGCGCGTCAACACTCACTGCGTGCGCACAGGACTTCCGCTAAGCGGATTTCAGAATAAAACCAGGATTCTCGCCGACTACGTGTGTGTGCGTGTGTGTGTGTGTGTGTGTGTGTGCGTGTGTGTGTGTGTGCGTGTGCGTGTGTGCGCGTGTGCGCGCGTGCGTGCGAACAGGAATATGCGTGCGTGCGATCAACAGGAATATATTAATCTTCTTCTTTCTTCAGAAAAGTGTCCATTTATTAATGTAATACACATTTCATAGTCATAAAGTAAAGAATCTTGTGTAATCGGGTCAGTCCGTATTCGGTCTTGAGCGTATGATATTTATTTTGAACGCAAAATTAGTCCGTTCCCGGCATTGTATCTCATTCTCGCTGTCATGACGTATCTGTGATCACAGCTGTTCCGTCACTACTGTGACACATCAACAAACATGGCCGCTGCCTCATACATACTGACATGGGGTAATTATTTTAGCCTAACAACAGCCTAACAACTAATGGAAATGTAATTACCTAATTTAATTTGTGCTATCTGTTGACAGGAGGAGTTCCCAAACTCTCCCTCCCTCCCCCCTCCTCTGTCAGACTGTCACTGTATAATAATATTATTCTATCTACAAAGTAGATTAGCTAGAAACAGCTGTCAAATAACTATAGTAGGCCTATTAAAAGTATGCTATCTACAATATTTGCCATGCTAGTGGAATTAAAGTAGGCCTATAAAAAATGGATAGGCTATAGTGGGGAACCTAGAAGTTCTCATTATGCAGAAGGTCCCATTTCACACATTTTTAAATATACAATGTATACAAATCTTTTGAAAATAGATCTTTAAGCTAAAAAAGCATCGAAAGTGACATGCTGCGGGAGCTTGTAGATCTACTATTTTCAAATTGCCAAAGTGAGGCCTGAAATAGCCTAAAAATAATCAAAAGTTACAAAGTAACTAGTAAAAAAGTTTTCAAATAATTGTAGTCGAGTAAAAAGATATTGATAAGATAGGCCTATTTGCCCGATGTCCTATGGAGTAGCCTAGGCTAGAGGTAAAAAATATTGAAAATTGGAAGCACTCCAGTAGCCTATAAAGTATTATAAAAAATAATAATAATAATAATAAACTCAAAATTGTACTTTAATAATAATACGTATTACACTTGAGTAGTCTTCACTTTTCGCAGGGGCGAGTTGGAAAAGGGGCGACCGTACCTGTTACCGCCTAAATGTACCCTACCACTGATAATGAAGAACAGACCCAATTGCGAAGAGCCAACTTTGGGCTCAAGCTTAATTAGGCCTACTTGACGATTTATGTCAACTAAAAAACAAATAATTGTGATTAACAATTCATATTTGTGTTTTTGGCATTGAACATTGGAACATAAAATAAACTATTATGATGAACATGCTTATAATTTTACCCTTCAACTTCTGATGCCCCAAAATGACAGGATATGCCTGCAGGCCTACAGGTTTTTTAGAAATGTGTAGAAATATTATACATTATTGGCGAATGTTTAAGCATGTCTTAATCATGTATTGTAGGCAACTCTTTTTTTTATTTTTTATTTTTTTTTGACAAAATAGACAATTTTACAGAGATGCCCATCCCAGAGTGCCCAGTCTGCCCACTTAACCTCGCCAGAATTTCCACCTCGGAGGAAAAGTGCCCACCTATCCTGTTTGTGACAGACCTGCTCATCAGGAGCAGTTTAAAGGTGTTTGCTCAAGGACACTTTAGCTTTCCCTGAGCCACTGCCGCCCCCATGTGGTTCAAGTGGAGATGTTCAAAACAAAATGTTTGATGTTAAAAGGTTCAAGTGCTTACTGCATCAAAAGTAACCAACAAAGAAAGAAAGATATAATAGAAAATCTACGAGCTCAGATCGGCTATTTTTACAATATTTCACAATATTTATCAGTGGAACCGAGTCAAACAAAATTGAATGCGTCGACTCCTACATTCCAGGTTCAGTTCAAATTTGAACTGAACCTGGAATTGGGGGCCTTAAAAGGTTGAGAACACTGCCCTAAAGCAATGATTATCAGAACATAGATCTATTCATCACTTATTTAATGAAAAAGTATCACTTAGACCCTAGAATGCATGACCATGAGGAGTAGCTAGGGGCCTAGGGCCCCCTGCTCCATGGTAAGTTGAAGGGGGCCCTCATTCTGGTCTGTAAAGTGTCCGTCAGTGGTAAGCCTGGAAAAACTTTAATTTCCTTCTATCAGCCATTACCAGGTTAGCAAGCAACAGGTTAAGTGACATTCATAAGATCCGTGGGGCGAAATTGGGAGCGGAGGGTGAGAGAGATTTCTCTATAGTCTGTCTGTCTGTCTTCCCCCCATGTGTTTTTTTGGAGGGAGAGGTAGCCTATAGGGCAGGCAGCTCACCTTATAGTTTCCATTCCAGAGTGCAGGCTGGTAATTGTGTGTTGTGTGCTGGTAGATGTAATTACATGGTGTACATAGCCACAATACAGCAGCCTCTATAACAACAGGGTGCTGGGTCTTCATGGGGCTTTACATCTAAGGGATATTTCACTTTCAAACATGTTTTTGGGGTCCTTTTCTGGCTTTTGCATTTCACCCCAGACTGTTTTTAAGTGGCCTCATTCAGTAGGCCTACATTTAGATTATTTGAGATTCATTTGATCAGACATCCCCCTTCCTATACCCATTTTAACTTTGAACTCTAGTTTAACCATGATAGATTCATTGAAAACACCCGTCCTTGGTTCTGGCAGTGGTGATTGATATTGTCCTTTAAGAGGCTGTGGTTTTTCAGTTACTTTTTCCCATACATTTTTATAATTATTTTTGGGGGAAAAATAGGTCTATCATATTATAATGATATTGTTAATGACTTTATTAACAGTTTACGTGGACAAGCACAGGGAAGTACAGTAGCCTACAATACCAGGTCTGCTATTAAGGATGAATTCCTATTGGCTTGTTTCCATATAAGTGTCCTAACTAACTATAACTACAGGTATATAGTCCAGCAGCCGACCGGCTTCTTTTGTTTAAAGTGGGACATTTGGTATAGTATTTTTTATTGGCCTAAAATATACATTCATGAATCCACTTGCTGACCAGCTGTCGGTATTGAGCAATCTAATTGTTTTATAGGGGTTTCTTGTGACCCTCCCAATTAACATCCCGTATAAGGCAAACATTTCAAAAATATCAAACTTTCCTTATGCGTAGCATGTGACATGTCAAACTAGGGGGTTTTCATGATTCTGAATCCATTCCAAGCATTAGTTTTGCACAAAAAACACTCCTCGGGCTAAAAACGGCCATAGCCACTTGCCCAAATGTGCCAAAATGTGCTGACCTCATAACATTTGTGCTGACCTCATTTGTGATGAGCCGTATGGCCGTTTTTTGCCTAAGGAGTGTTTTTTTGTGCAAAACTAATGCTTGGAATAGATTCAGAATAATGAAAACCCCCTAGTTTGGCATATGTCATCATCATGCTACTTAAGCATAAGGAAAGTTTGACAACAGTTACTAACTCACTCACTCACTCACTCACTCACTCACTAGCTAACTAGCTAACTAGCTAACTAACTAACTAAATAACTTACCTCAAATCTTTGCTTCTGAAGGTCCCTGGCATAAAAAAATGCAGATGGGGGAGGGGGGCGTAACGCGAAGGTTTGTGGCCAAATAGCAATTTGGGGTTGCTTGACATGTATTCAATCAATCAATGCGGGTTAAAGTGACGAATAGTGACCTCTGGAGGCTAAAAGGTGACAGTAGACCTACCCTACAGTTGTAGATGGGCGGTCCAATAGCAGAATAGAGGTCTCCTCCAGCTCCGGTGTGAGAAGTTTGTAGTGTGAGGGACGGGTTTGGAGTGGACGTGCGTGTGCCCAGCTGATCCGGACTCTGGAGGACCACTAGGGAGCTTTGTGACATACTGGTTTGTTTGTTTGGACGTGTCTCAGTCTGTATGTGTAGGCTACATGCCTACTGATCCGGACACTGACTGTGGAGTTGGGAAATAAGAGTCTGCAGAGAGAGGACAGCTTCACTACTACTGAGTACTGGACAGCGCATGGTAGGATCATCATAAATTCATAATAGTATACAATACAATCTGTTATTAAACACCTTTTCATGGATGTTATAAGAATAATGTTAGAATACCTGTGCAACCTGCAGCAACATATCGAGATGACTTCTATTAAAGGTTGGGTAAGTGATTATTAGCTTGTGTTAAATAGCTCTATTCTGATAGTGATCATTGTGTTTGTCTACATTATGTCTCTCCTGCTCTTTAATAAACAGGACAGGTCGGGATAGAACTTTTATCCAAACAGGATAGAGAACTCAGACAGGATTAAACAAGTGAAATTGGAAGTGTTGACACAAAATAAATGAACTGACAAAATTGGAACTGGAACAATGTGAAATTGAAGCTGAAATTACACTCTCTCCACTCCAGTCTGGCTGAAATATTGTTGTCATCTACCTGAAAACACATTTTCTGTTTATCAAAGAGACAGTGGGACAATAGAGTACTGAACAAGTACTGAACAAGTACTCTATTGCAATTATTACTATCAGAATATGGCGCTTTTAACATAACATACATTTTTGGTTAATTGTTTTAACCAAAAATACCCTCACTTCCCCTACTTTAAACATGTGTAATTTTGTAGGCTATACTTAAATCAGAAAACATGCTTTCAATATGGAACAGATAGATCAGAGTTTATTTTTATGTCATAACCTATAATATCTCAAGTATCATGAATATTTACATTGTCACTATCTCATATTCAAGAAGTGAAATGCAATGTGAGGTCCTCATTGCCTAATACAAACTAAGATAATATATATAAACAAACAAATAGGCCTAAATAAATAAACAAACAAACATATAGGCTACATTAATAAATGAAAGAAAGAAAGAAAGAAAGAAAGAAAGAACAAGAAGCCTTTATAAGCATAACATAATAACTGAAGAAAAAGTATACTGTACGTTTATAATAAGGAATAATAGCCTATAAAGCAAAGCCATTTCCTGCATAAAATGCAGCATTATTGCCTGATCACAGAGAAGTAGTCAGAAGTAGTCAGTTTCTGAAGTTGATTCATACAAAAATATAGCCTATTTATGACATGTATAGGCAATAGTTTCTCCTTTTATACGTGTTTATAGACATTGTTTTGCAGTTTGAACATTCTTTGTATTTCATGGGCCCATTATAATGTTTTGTTTAGCAGACATGAAAGCCATATGTTTAGATATCAAAGCATTTGTTTAAGTGTTAGGTTTGAGTGCACTCAGGATTGTGCATGGAGTCGTTTTCTCCTTGTAATTATGCAGACAGACTTATAACACCGTTCAAAACAGAAGGCACCTCATGGCCAACATGCTGGGTTTGCATTCTGAGTTTTTACTGGTGCTATATATTCGACAGTGGTGGAAGCATTGTGTGTGTGTGTGTGTGTGTGTGTGTGTGTGTGTGTGTGTGTGTGTGTGTGTGTGTGTGTGTGTGTGTGTGTGTGTGTGTGTGTGTGCGCGCGTGCGCGTGCGTGCGTGCATGCATGCGTGCATGTTTTACTTAATGTATGGGTAAGTGATTTTCCTTTGTTACAAGTGTTAAATAGCTCCATATTCTGATAGTCATGGCTATAGAGGTTTATTTTTCTTCTTCTTCTTCTTCTTCTTCTTCTTCTTCTTCTTCTTCTTCTTCTTCTTCTTCTTCTTCTTCTTCTTCTTCTTTTCTTCAGTAGCCTAACAGGAGTCTCCCCGTCTCTCCAGCTCTTTGGTAAAGAGTATTTTGCATTTCAGGTCGGGATACAATTTTAGTGAGAGAACTCACACAAGATACAGGATAAACAATTGAAATTGGTGGCACAAAGAAATGAGCAGTCACAATTGGAACTGGAACATCAAGCTAATAAATGGGTACTCTCTCCTGATTGGCTGATATTTGGCAACCCACCTGAAAATTATTATTGTATTTGTAATTTCTGTTTATTAAAGAGCTGGAGAGACAGGGAGACCCCTGAACAAACACTCTAACACTATCAGCAGAGCTATAGCCTAAAAAATATGAATGATAATAAATAAAGTTAAAGTTATTATTTGTCATAGATCTGTCCTCTGCGATGTTGTTTACAATGCCAAAAAGGCAAACGAAAACGTACTTTTCTTGTATGTTCCAAAGCTCAATGTAAAAAAACACAATTAAATCGTTAACTGCGATAGTTTTTTACGAAAATCAATCGGCAACCAAAATGTCATGATTGTGCCAACTCTTCTTAGTATCAGGTCACCATGTCACATAGACGAACCAGAGTGTAGAGTAGGAGAGTAGCGACACGCCGCAAAGATCTCGCCGCAAAGCGGGTGCCTATGGGCTATAGTTCCAAACATTGCTTCTATGGCTGGAACTATCCCATTGAGATAGAATGAGCACTTCCGCATTCCATTGTTACAATGGGAGTCAACGCTAGTGTCGCCACTCTCTTACTATATTACTCTGACATGAACCATGCAGGTCAGAGGGTCATCTGTCAACTATCAGTGATCATGTCAACCATGTTATCAGTCATGTGACAGTAAGGAGTAATAGTCCATAATGGCACATAATTGTGCGTACTTACTACTTACCGTCTAAGACGAAGACCATGCCTTCTTCTGATTAGTTGAAATGAAAGAACTGTTCCAGAGCCATATAAGGAGAGTTGCGTCACTGCCGTTCACTTCAACCGGGCAGTTTTCTACAGCAAATCTATTGGCGAATAGTAACAAAGTGCTGAACCGGAAGTGTATGGAATGCAGTGGAGTCTATGAGCGTTTGTCACTATTTCGACTTTCGAGGTACATAAACTATGTGACCGGCGCTGCTTCTGAGCCTTCATTGACTCAACTCTCCAATAGAAGGGTCTGGCTGTTTCTATCCCTGTTTTTTTCCCCCCGCTGATAAAGTACATACGGTAGTTTTTGTCTGCGACTGAGGCGTGCGATCTGAAGCAGACTTGAGCCACGCGAGGCACCGAGCGAGTCCAGGCGAGTGAGTTTCCATGACAAACGTCGCAAAGTCTGCCTCAGCCGACTCAGTGCCGTCCGAGTTATGGACAGAATCGAGTTATAGGGACAGAATCGTAAATCGTCTTTTAGGGTGAGCGTTAGGCACAACTGTCAATCAAAGTTGCCAATCGCAGCGCGTCTTTCCCGGGACTTGGCAAAACAATGTTGTAGATTGTATATGTTACAGTATAATTGGAAGACCAGTCAGATTGAAAAATGAGTTTGTTTTCTTCGAGTTCACCAGCCCGGATTTCTCATATTAGAAGACCAAACAAGAGGGAATCCCCGCTTCGCCACTGGGCTTATGAGATTCAGACTGTGCTACTTGTCAACCAGTCAGTGTCAGGTCAAAATGTGTCAATGGAAGAGTAGCCTACAGGCGGTCCACCTTAACCCACTGCAGTGCAATGGTTCTCAAAGTCCACTTAAAGGGATATTTCACTTACATAAAATTAAAAAATGGGTTATTTTATCGTCTAATGCAGGCTTATGCGAACACCCCAGACAGTTTAGTTCCTCGATTCCGTATTTAGATATTTGATATTAATTTGATCAGTCTGGTACAGATTGGTGGTAAGGTAGTGCTGCCAACGAGCACAGGGCTCAGGCCATAGTTGTACTCTATTAGCTGCCAGAAGGACAAGCTGAATCATAACAGACCGGTTGTAACATAAACAACAGCCATCATTCCTAGCGGAAACATCTTTGCTCCTATACACTACAAGCTACCATATTTCATGTCATAATGCAGAGTAATAAGTGATGGTGACATAAAGGTTAGATGTGTAAACAACCATGACAACATAATTTCTTCCTCACAGCAAGTCAGCATGTCAAATAGATTAACCAGGAGGTCAACTGTGATCAGTGTGTTATCATGTGACAGCAAGGAGTAATAGTCCATAAATGTTTGTACACATGGTGTAAAATAACTAAGTATGTTTACTCTCAAGTACTGTACGTAGTACACTTTGAGGATTATTTTCATATTTTTTTTTTACTTTACTGGAGTACTTCCAATATTCAATACTTTTGCTTCTGCTCCACTACATCTCAGAGGCAAATGTACTCTTTGGATCGGCGTGCAGGCGGCCTGGTTGGAAAAAACAAAACAAAAGAAACGGCGTGAACGGGAGGCTGACAATCACAACCCCAGCGCCCAATGATGGCCGGCGGGCCGGGGCTAAACGTGCTGGAAAAAACGGGCGCCCCCTGTTCCGCCCCCTTGTTTTTCTCACTTATACTGGCTTCTCACTTGTACTGTAACAGTTCCACGTGCTACTCAGAGTTGAGCCCGGCCGGGTCTCTCGTATGGAAGACCAAACAATAGCGAATCCCTGCTTGACCAGGGGAGATAGCTGAATGAGAATCAGACAGTGCTACTTGTCAACTAGCCATTGTCCTGTCTGATATACCGGGGTCAAAATGTCTGAACGGAAGAGTAGAGACGGACAACACCAGTCAAGCTGAATGCAATAATCCTGATGAAAGGCTCTGACTGAAGAAGTTAGTGAGGTTGTGAAATCCCCCTCCCTTATGTAGGCCTACTGTCTGTTCTGGGCCAGTGCTACAGTATGGTCCCACCTGTTACATATAGGACTAGTGCCTACTGCCTATACATATAGTACAACACAAGAAAACTAGATTTTGGAGGCTTGACATTGGTAAAAGATCAATACTGCAGCATGAACCATTTCATACCACAGGAGCAGGAATGTGTGTGTGTGTGTGTGTGTGTGTGTGTGAGAGAGAGAGACAGAGAGAGAGAGAGAGAGAGAGAGAGAAAGAGAAAGAGAAAGAGAAAGAGAGAGAAGGGAGAAGCTACTGTAGCTTGGGATAAAAGCATCCATTGGAATGCTTGTGAAGAGGCAGCCAAGTTTTGCAAGGTGTGCTCTCTCTCTTTCTCTTTCGCTCTCTCTCTGCATGTGCATATGTGCACATGCGTGCGCGCGTGTGTGTGTGTGTGTGTGTGTGTGCGTGTGCGCGTGCGTGCGTGCGTGCGTGTGTGTGTGTGTGCGTGCATGCGTGTGTGTGTGCAAGCCTGTCCCAACGTACACGTGCTCTACTGCACCCCAACCCACTTTCATCTTCATTATGTGCCCACGTGTGTGTGTGTGTGTGTGTGTTTGTGTGCGTGCGTGCGCGCCTGCTGCGCAGAGTACGAGATGTCCCCTGTTGATGCTTATCAGAACAGTGACTAAGTCCTGGAGCCGCTCAGATCTCTCTCTCTCTCTCTCGCTCTCTCTCTCTCTCTCACTCTCTCTCATACGCATGCACACCATAGAGTATATATATAATAGAGACTGAACTGGCGCGAAGCTCCGCCCCCCCAGCTATTCATGTCAGTGGAAGTTGCTCAGTGGCGTTTTGAAGCACCCGGAAGACTGCCGGAAGTCCCTCCCAGGACCTCAACTTTGAGGTCCTGAGTGACGTAGGGCAACCGAGCGCTCAACGTTAAAGCCCAGCTGCACGGGGTTTCCCGGTCATGAATCCACGGGTCCGTCTGTAGTCCCTCCTCCTACCACTAGGACCCAGAGCTTCAACGTTGGAAAGTCTGCCTGCCCCCTTGATGCACACACACGCACCTACCCAACACCCCCCTCCCCACACACACACACACACCCATATATATATATAGGATCTTATCCCGCCACGTTCTTAAACACCTGCTTTTTGCTGGGGGGGGGGGGGTTATCCCGCAATCTCCCTTTGTTAGACTCAACAAACACAGCTAAATCCTTATGATAGCTTTGTACATGAAGATAATACTTTGGTGTGTGTGTGTGTGCGTGCGTGTGTGAGCGTGCGCGTGCGTGCTGGGGGCTCGACTAGTTTGTGCGTGTAGCTAATCACAGGTTCTTAGCCGGAGTCCGGGAGTCACAACCGATTGTATATGCTGTCCCTTACAATGTAGAGTCTCTTTAGTGTCTCTAGAGCAGTGGTTCCCAAACTGGGGGTCAGGTCTGGGGGCCCCCAATTTTTGGGGGTCCCTTTTTTGGTTTGTTTTCCTTTCCTAAAGCATTTCTAAATCTTAGACGTTGGTCTCTTGCGTTTAGTTTGCGATGAGTTGTAAGCTTGCCTTGTAGATGTTTTTTTTTTTTGGCTTTCACCTTTATTTTTATTTTTTTATGGAGGGACAGACAGTAGGCTGACAGGAAATGGGGAGAGAGATGGGGGGAAGACATGCAGTAAAGGCTGTCGGGATCGGGAGTCGAACCCGCAGCACACTGCCAGACTGGATTACCAGCCAAGGTGCCGGGACCACTGAGCCATGGCCCAGGCCTAAGCTTGCCTTGTAGATTGGTTATTTTTTGCTGAAAGGCCAGGGTCCTGAACAGTGTAGGATAAGTTCTTTGTCTGGCTGCACATCAGTTTGGTTGGAGTTGATATAGGAGAGCGCAGTGTGTGTGTGTGTGTGTGTGTGTGTGTGTGTGTGTGTGTGTGTGTGTGTGTGTGTGTTTAGCTTCATTAAAAGCGTTCAGGCATCCTGGTGGGTTTCTGTAAGAGAGAGGGTGTGTGTGTGTGTGTGTGTGTGTGTGTGTGTGTATGTGTGTGTGTGTGTGTGTGTGTGTGGGTTGGGGGGGTTGCAGATAATTTGTCAACAGTCCCGTAATTCAGTTCCTGGGATTTCTTTTGAGCGCCTTGACCTTTGACCCAGGGCTGTGAGAACAGACTTCAGGGGTCTTCAAAATGTCACAAGATCCCCCCCACCCCCCTCACACTATCTCATACTTTTCATTTAAACATTCACAGCATTTGAGTCGTAAAGGGATATTTCACTTTCAAACCTGTTTGGGGTCTTTTTAAGGTTTGTGTTTCACACCAGGTTAAGTTGCTTTATTCAGTATTTCGATATTTTATATAAATATTATCAGACACGCAGACACGCCCCCTTACCATACACACCCCATTGTAACTTCAAACTCCATCTTAACCATGTTCCATTATTCGAAAACACCTGTCCTTGGCATCGCTGTACCGCACTGTTGTGATGAAAAGAGAGCTGCAGAGCCAGAGGGGGCAAAGCCCTTTGTCTACTGAGCAAGCCTCTGAAATTAGTTTTCTCAGACAGGTCACAGGTGGCTTTAAGTCAAAGGTTTGCACACATTTTCACGATTTCACGATTTTCGTACCTTTGACTATATATATTTTTAAAGCCACCCATGTAACCTGTCTGAGAAAACTCATTTCAGACGCTTGCTCGGTAGACAGAGGGCTTTGCCCCATCCGGCTCAGCTCTCTTTTCGTCACAACTTGTTAAAAAATAGCACATCTACAAGCTCATAGCGTGGCACAAAGTGACATACAATTTAGGCATTTAGCAGACGCTCTTAATCCAGAGCGACTTACATTAAGCAAGAACAAAAACATGGGAATACATCACATATGTAAAATGCATTTATCAAGAAACATGCGTAAGCTAAGAACGTAACTAGAACATATCTATATAATGACACTATACAAACTATACATATATGCTATACTATGCTGTACATATATACTATTAAGTGCTATGACTACATACAATGCAATTATTGTGCTGTCTACATGACATGCTATAAGTCTGTTTCAAATACTATCTAAGTCTAAAAAGTGCTGTCTAAGTGCTATGGGCCATGATGGAGTCTTAAAAGGTGGGTTTTCAGACTACGGCGGAAGATCGGGAGTGATGCTGCAGTTCTGATTGCAACGGGAAGTGCATTCCACAGTTTTGGGGCCAGAAGGGAGAAGAGTTTGGGACGTGTGGAGCGTTTTCCCGGCGTTTTTAGTGAGGGTACTTCCAGCTTCCCTGCGTTGGCTGATCTGAGTGCGCGGGAGAGTTTGTAGGGTTCAATCATGCTTGCAAGATATGGGGGACCTTTGGTTGCTTTAAATGCCAGCATCAGAGTTTTGTATTCTGTGCGGGCAGCGACCGGGAGCCAGTGCAGGGAGCGGAGCAGGGGGAGACATATGAGAATTTTGGCTGGTTGAAGACCAAGCGAGCTGCGGCATTTTGGATCAGTTGGAGAGGCTTAAGTGCACATGCCGGTAGGCCAGTGAGGAGGGAGTTACAATAGTCAAGTTTTGACAAGACTGTTGTCTGGATTAGGAGCTGGGCTGATTCCTGGGTGAGGAACGGTCTAATTCGTCGTATGTTATAGAGTGTGAACCTACAGGATCGGGTGACAGCTGTGATGTGAGTTTTGAACGAGAGCTGACTGTCCAGGACAACACCAAGGTTCCTGGCTGTTGGGACAGACGTTACCAGGGCGTTGTCTACGGAAATAGTTATCTCCCGCATAGGGCAGGACATGCTATTAGCTTGTAGATCTTCTATTTTTGAAAAGTCAAATTAATCTAAAATGACACAGATGCTTTCCCGGTTTTAATGTGTTAAACTGCGGTCTGTGTCATGAGTAGGCTACATACATCCACACAGAACGCAACTATGCCGTGCCAATACGTGGTTGATCTTTCGCCGTGAATAAAACCGTCAACCTGGCATCACCAAATTAAGAGTTTGACGTGAACAATACCCACATTTTTGGATTGTTTATTCATCCTTTACATTTACAGCAACCTCTGTCTCACCTGGAGATGGTCATAAAATGGTCTTAAAGCGTGTTTAATTGCAAGTAAGAGACCGTGCAGGGGAAGCGCCTTGCGCTTTTTTGTTAACTGCCTGTTGTCCTCAGCACCTGCCGCTAAGTGCGCTAACAAACATTCAGGTGTTTCTTTCCTCCCCAGCAGACCCCCTGAGGCAGATGTGGCTGACCTCTTGACCCGTTAGAAATGTGTCTGCTAAAATGCTGGGACTCACCGGCCGCTGTAGCCTGATTTACTGTGCTGCTCATTGGGCCAACTTCTGCGACAGTTCACCCCCCAAAAAAGAAAAAAACAAAACAAAAAAAAAGATTCATGGATATGTTTTTGCCGCAGTAGTGGTTACTACTGATTTTTAAGGCATTTCAGAATCGGCTTCAGGTCTTTAATAGGTTAATCAAAGTGCGGTCCAGGGGACCCCCAGAGGTGCTTGAGGGGGCGGTTCCAGGGGGGGAACACCAACCTACTTATTGATAGTTAGGAACCAAATGGAAAGAGGGAAGTCTGGACTCTGGAGGTCTCTGCTGCCTGGAACTTGTTGCCCCATGCAGCACGACTCAACTTGGGGGCAACATGTAGCCTATAAATGGCCATGGCCATGAAAATATTGTGTCAGGGACCCCAAAACAAGATTTGTGTTATAGTAAAATGTTTCAAAAATATTCCAAATTAGCAGCTAGCAGATCTACAAGCTTGTAGATTGGCTACTTTCAAGTAGCCGAATCATAGTAAAAAAGGACTTCCGCGCAACCAAAAGCAGGTGCACACACACACACACACACACACAGACTCTCCTACATTGTGTTTGGTTTCCTCAGTCAGTAAACACTTGCCTTGATGTGTCATTCCAGGTCTCCCGTCATGCATCCTGCTGGCCTTCTCTCCCTCCTGTTCACCACGCTGCTCCTTCAAGGTAGGATGACCTTCCTTCTCTCCCTCCTGTTCACCGCGCTGCTCCTTCAAGGTAGGATGACGTTCCACTGTGAACACATTGACTGCCATTGACGAGATATCTCGTCATTTAAGGGTTTATATTGATTAAGTTAAATCGCGCTCTTCACCAACATATGACTGGCTTTAGGTTCCTAAGCGATCAGAAGAAAAGGGAAAGGAATCGGAACTGAAAAGTCTGCCTCCATCCGCCTCAATGTAAAACTGATTATTTTTCCCAGATTGGTCAAAACAAGCTTTATTCACGGCCCACAACTAAAGACCCGATGATCACATCACGATCGTGCGGTACTTTACACAGCCGGTTTGTTGGCTTCGGGACCTGTTGGCCTTCAAAATAATTAAAAGATAATTAATAAAAAAGATAATTAATACCTGGCAATACCCTGGCAATGCCTTCAGTGATGCTTGTGGAACTCGACTTTGTCTCGTTCCGCATCACTGCCGTGCCAATAATCACTGTAAATCACACCCTCTCGTGTAATATTGGTTAATTTTGCAGTAACTGAGGTTTTCAAATAATTGCAGTGAAGTAAAAGTTTAATATTTGCCTCTGAGAGATAGTGGAGTAGAAGTAAAAGTACTGCAAATTGGAAATACTCAAGTAGTAAGTAAAAATACCTTAGTTACTTTCCACCACAGCCTAACCTACATTTATAGAAGGTATGCGCATGCATAAAATGAATTGCAAATCGAGTGGCAAAGTGAGTGGCAAAGTGAGTGGCAAAGTGAGCTTAATGTAGTTTAATGCAATCAAAATAGGACTTTTCTGTTTGGATGTATGGGCTGTCAAGGCCAGAAAGTAGTTTTTGCCACTTAGTAGGCGTTCCCGCATAACTTACATGTATGATGATGATGTCACGCGCATACCCACTATTCAAGTGAGTGACCACTGATAAGCTGACTTACTATAAACATCACGTGAAACTATAAGCTCTGCATTCTTTACATCAGTGGTTAGATCAGCGAGACCAGTAGTGCCCCCCATACACCACACGCACGCACGCACGCACAGTCGCTCGCACACACACACACACACACACACACACACACAAACACACAAACAACCACACACACACACACACACACACACACACACACACACACACACACACACACACACACACACACACACACACACACAGCTTATTGGGGATAATAATAATAAATACCGGTGTACTGCAATTAATAGTTTCTGTGGACTAAAATAGGCTGAAATAGCGTGAAATGTCTGCCAAAATGTGTCTAGCATATGTATAAACAATAGCCTGGCCCTATGCTATTGAAATAACA
This sequence comes from Electrona antarctica, assembly GCF_951216825.1. Classification (NCBI taxonomy): domain Eukaryota; kingdom Metazoa; phylum Chordata; class Actinopteri; order Myctophiformes; family Myctophidae; genus Electrona; species Electrona antarctica. The sequence continues at coordinate 26,650,204 of NC_136805.1, forward strand.
ATCGGTATACATTGAAATTATAGGATACCAGGTAGGCAGTTAAAGGATAATTCCATGCTAGAAGGCTTTCTTACCTTTATTTGTAGTTGTTACGTCCCCACCAAAGAGGTCCAGGTGTTATTTTGCGCAAAAGTGCATTATTGGCTGTGATGTGATGTCTTCTTACCACCCCCCCCCCCCCCCTCTATTTCTCCCCCCCCCCTATCCTTCTTTTTCTTCTGGAGATGCAAGTAGGCCGGGCGCAGCTCACGCTTGCGACCAGCAGCAATACGTTTGGTTTGATTGATGTATGTTACATGTGTTTCAAGCCTTATGATCTGCTGTAAAACCATTTGCCCTTCGGGGACACTAATAAAAGTAACCTCGAACCTTGAACCTTGAACCTTGGCTATTTCCCCTAATATAAGCCCTCAATGGGGGTTGGGTTTTTGTGGTAATTCGCTTATTTCGAAATGAGTAGTAAAGTGTGCCGCTTGGGATACTATTTACATTATGAAGAGAGGATATGAATTTTTGAGCGATGGAAATAAGCGAATTAGCACATCAATTCAATTCAATTCAATTCAATTCAATTCAATTCAATTCAATTCAATTCAATTCAATTCAATTCAACTACAAATAAAGGTAAGAAAGCCTTCTAGCATAGAAGGTTCATAGAACAATGAACCTACTGTCTAAATAGCATGCTATCTAAAGGCCTATATGCCTACCTTGAAACTGTAAACAATGAACCTGGCATCTGTCTAAATACCATGCTATCTACATTACATTCCTCACACTTTGTGGTCAAGAAAACCCCCCAAAAAACAACAACTTTAAGAGAACACCGTCACGGCATCCCCAATCACATGTTCAACTTGATTGAACTCAGTGTTGGAAACGGACAAAAGGACATATTTACTCGCGACCCAATGACAATATGCTGCACCCATGTACAACTAAATGTAACTCAGTCTACAATTAAAGCCATTTTGCGGCGCTTGTCTATTACCGGGCGAGTCAAATGCTCCTTGTGCGTTCATTTGTAGCTCACTGTCAGCTGGTCACCTGAATCACCGGGGATAATGAATCTCGGCCCTCATGGTGAGGGCCCTGCGGCCATTCCGACAGCTAAGCTGTTTCCAGAAATGACATGCTTTAGCACCGTCTAAAGTATTTACTGTTAGCCGTGCCGAGACTTTGAACTTCCAGAAACCAGACTGCTGGTCTCTACCCCTCCACCCCCTCTCAGAGATAACCCAAATGACAGGTTGCAGGGCCCCCTACATGAGTCTTATATTTTCTTCATAAATTAACTGACTACCTTGTCTTACGAGAGTGTCGCGCAAAGGTAGCAGAAAATAGCAGATCTACGAGCGTTGTTGTGAGCTTGTGCATCTGCTGTTTTCACTATTTTTTGAAACATTTCGAAAGTTTGAAAGGTACAGTAGGGTAATACGTATTTATATAGAGTTTTTTTCCCCAGTAATAGGGGTCTCCCTGTCTCTCCAGCTCTTGAATAAACATAAAATACATTTTCAGGTAGGTGACAGCATTTCAGCCAATCAGGAGAGAGATTCATCAGCTTCAATTTCATATTGTTCCAGTTCCGATTGTGACTTCTCATTTATTTGTGTCATCACTTCCAACCAAAACTTCACTTGTTTAGTCTGTATCCTGTCTGAGTTATCTATCGTGATTGGATAACATTGGTATGGTATCACTCCATCAGAATATATCAGAATATAGTGCTATTTAACACTTATTTTAACCAAAGAAAATCACTTACCCTACCTTTAAGTGTGTCTGTGGGTTTTTATAAAAATGTAACCAATGAAAAACCACTAACAACAACAAAACACAAGAGCTTGTGACTTATTTAGTCACAATAACTACATTGGATCCATTGGAACGCAGGTATTGTTTTTGCATTACGTTGAAAAGTAACGCACATACACACTTTTTTGCCCGACTAGCGAAATCCCCACAGTTGACGCAGACGCAGTGAACTGAACCTTCACACATACAGTACTACGGTACTAAAGCCCGGCGTTCCCCCCAGTAAATTCCTGCACCCTAAATCCCTTGGCACTCCTCTGCGAATGACATGGGTGGGATTATCGCCACTGATGGGGGTCCGTTCCCACTTCAGTGGCTTAAGTTTTTTTGTTCTTTTTTGTTTTCATTCCCCCACAGCGGTTTCACCCAGTTATGTAAAAAAAAAAAGTGTGATAAATCTGCCTGGGGTTGCGGCCCTCAGGACAGCAAAGCTTCCCAAGTACCTGAGCTTTTGCACTTATGACGTAAATCGTTTGCCTGCCAATATATACTCTTTGTTATATAAAAGTGGAATTGTGGAAAAGTGAATTTGTTTACAGATCCTAATAGTTTGACAAAGCTAATGCAAAAAGGGAGGGAAAGAAAATGGCAGATCTACAAGTTCACAGTGCAAACGGATATTTCTGCCGATTAGGACATGCCCAGAATAAGGATATAGGATCCAAGTGGGAGGGAAGGAAGCATGGAACATCGTTGAGATTTTTTGCTCGCCCCCACCCACACACACTGCCCAAAGGCTGTCATTAGAATGTCTGTCAATGAATCATGTCCGTCATTACCACATTAAAACCGGACAAAATCTTATCCAACGATAAAAGATAATATTCTAGTACTGGTCTCAGAGGCTATAAATCTCAAATGGTGGTCCATGGCATAAATGCGGAATACATAATGGACCTCGACATGAAAAGGGTTGGAAATGTTATGGCCTGGCTCCAGGGCCGCAACAAAAACCGGAAGTCAATCCAAATATAAGGGTTTTATTTACAATGTGAAAAAATGTAGGATTTAAGCAATTAAATCAAAGTTTCCAACTTAAATTGGCAGGGAAACATTCTGCCCAAAATCGAGAACCAAAGCAAACAAAAAGACAAGAGTGCTCCTCTGCAGCCACTCCCACAGCCTACTGTAGCTGTGGAGGAATGAAGAGCTGGAGCCGCAGGTCTTCTTCGTGGGGTTTAATGGCGGTTGGCATCCAAATAGTTGCATTACCTAGAGCGTCGCAGTCCCGCCCCCTTTCATGACGACGCCAGGCCCAGGAAATAGTTCCCAATGCATTTTTCCCATAGACATTTCAAAACGTATTTATTTAAAGACCTTATAAGCGTCGTACAAAGCCAACTCTTGTCGTGACAAATCATGACAACATATAAGAAATGAAAAAATCGGCACACCAATTCAGGCTCCCAAGTTTCTTTACTTTTAATCAGGTAACGTTTCGGGCCGCAGCCCTTCCTCAGACCAGCACCCAGCCTAAAGGTATAGATGTGCGTGTCCTTTTTGACTGTTTGTTCAGCCTCCTCCACTAGAAATCATGACAACAAACACAATATTTTGGACCAAACAAATAATTACAAAGAAGAAAAACAACAAAAAAGTGTTGTAACCTGCTGTTTTCTTCTTCTTTCTAATTATTTGTTCAGCCCGAAAAATTGTGTTTGTTGTCATGATTTGTCACGACAAGAGTTGGCTTTGTCCGCGGCGTAAACGTCTTTAAATAAATACTTTCTGAAAAGTCTATGAGGAAAATTAACGGGGATTTCTTTTCCGGGTCTCTCGAGGGGGCGGGACTGCGACGCTCTTAAAAGTGGCCTTAAATAGTGTTTGGAGAGACAACGGCCAGGTGTCCCCTTCCACTAATCACCTCTGGCTCCACCCTCCAATCCAGCACTGCAATAGAATGATTAAAGGCATAAAGGCACACACACACACACACACACACACACACACACACACACACACACACACACACACACACAGAACCCCAGACACACACACACACACACACACACACACACACACACACACACACACACACACACACACACACACACACACACACACACACACACACACACACACACACACACACACACACACACACACAGAACCCCAGACTAAAGGCCACTGAAATCACTGCCATAGATGAACGATGCAATGTCTAATGCTATCTGTATGATAGAACAGTGGTCTTCAACTTTGGCCATGACCCCCAAAACATTTGGACTGGGGACCACCCACCCTGTTACACCAACACTTGGTATAGGTGTTGAGTCAACGTTTTGTAAGCTCTCCGAGTTAATGATAAGGGTTCATTTTGGAGCCTTGGTGGTCCCTGTACCCGATGTTGAGAACCAGTGCTCTAATCCAGTTCGCGGAGTTATACAGACCTAAGGGTCCATTTGGACTCCCCTCAAGGAACGCCTGAAGGGGTCCCTCCTCCCTGGTCCCTCCACTGATTTAATCCACTGTTTTCCCAAAGAGTGGACAGTGGACCCATCTTTGGGTCACAAACCAATTTTTTGCATGGCTTTCGGAAAGTCCATGTGGCTATGGACTTTTTAATGTTTGTTTAGACTCTAAACAAACTTAGAGCACTTCACTTCATATCTCTCTCTCTCTCTCTCTCTCTCTCTCTCTCTCTCTCTCTCTCTCTCTCTCTCTCTCTCTCTCTCTCTCTCTCTCTCTCTCCCAGTCCATCCAGGCTGCTCCATCCAGGAGCTCCAAACCACTCATGAAATCATCAACAAGATCAACTCTGCAGGCCAGAGTAAGTACTGCACCTTAACACTTATTGATTACAGTAGTAATCTGCACCGAACCTGGCATTAACACCGTCTGAGGAACTCATACCAGGGCTATAGGGTTACAAGTTAAGGCTATAATTTATGTCCGAATGTCAAAATGACAAAGGATGAGCCTGTACTGTAGTGGTGTGTGTGAGTGTGTGCGTGCATGCGTGCGTGCGTGTGTGCGCGCGTGTGTGTGTGTCTGCTTTCACTTACCCATTATGATGAGCAACGCAGTGCATTCTAACCTGACAGCTACAATGCCAGCTAGTACGAACACGCTCAATAATTGGTGTGTGTGTGTGTGACGTGTGTGTGTGTGTGTGTGTGTGTGTGTGTGTGTGTGTGTGTGTGTGTGTGTGTGTGTGTGTTTGTGTGTGTGTGTGTGTGTGTGCGTGTGCGTGTGTGTGTGTGTGTGTTTGTGTGTGTGTGTGTGCGTGTGTGTGCGTGTCTATGTATCTAAGTGTTTTGGAGAAGTAAATTGAGCTCAGACATGCTGTTATTTCTGTGGTATTTTGGCAGGGTGAGGGCAGGACAAAGTCTACAGTAAACAACACGTTCCAAATGAAAGATATTGTACTAATACAGTGGTTCTCAAACATTGTCATGTCAAGGGTCAGTGATGGAAGAAGAACTGTTTTACTTAACCCACCTAGGCCTGAGGCCGATTGTCAGTCACAAAATGTCAGTTTTCTGAAAACCTTTTCATGTCAAGGACCCCCAAAATGATAATGTATTTGGCTACATGTATAGGGCTGAAGAAGTGGTTAGTGTGTTTTGTAATAATAATCAAAGGTAACTAAAAAGTCCAATATTTTCCTCTGAGATGTAGCACAGTACAAAGTATTGAAAATTGTAAATACTGAAGTAAGCAAAAAATAAATACCATACCATATAGAATTGTGTCGTTAAAATGTTTCCAAACTAATCCGCTACCATTTTGTACACTCTCCGAGTAAAAAAATAATGTAGATTGGGGGTCCCGCAGGGATCAAAACGTTATCAAATTCGGGTCGGTGGTCTAATAATGCATATACAATGCTGGGGGTGAATTCTTATATGGGGGTCCCTGGCATATGTTTTCAAACGGGGGTCTGCAGGTTAATATGTGTCAGTTTGGGGGTACTTGGCAAGTTGGCATGATAATGTTTGAGCAGCACTGCTGTAGGAATGAATATATATCTGTTCTGTGGTAACACCAATAAGACAGCACACTGGCGACATCTAGTGGACAGGCAGAGGAGCACATGAGGAGACAGGATGCAGACAGTGGTTGTATTGACATGGTTTTACTAAGCCAATGTTTGGGTCGTGGGCCAATATTTAAGTGTTGCAACTTATTATCCCCTTTTGTCACATTTCTCAAAAGATTTAAAAAAGAAAGAATGAAATATAGTTTCCTCCCCCACACATTTTTCTGTGTTGTTACCGCTGTTGTATCCTATATCTGACTCACCTGCCAGTGAGGAGCTCCCACCGGGAGGACGTAGAGCATTCTTCATACTCTTCCCGCCCAACCCCCAGCCTGTAGGGTGCATTTGGTTCTATTTGTACACTCCTAGGCACCTTTTCTACCGGGTTTGAATCGGTTCCATAATTTTTTCCCCAACTAATCTTTTATCAAATGAATTGGTTCAAATAGCTAAAACTTGGTTTGGGACTTGATATATATATAGATATGATAATAAACCATCATAAAAAATAAAGAACGGAACCAGTTCTAGAACCACAGTTATTTGGGTGGAAAAGGGGCCAGAGTTATGGGGCTCCTTGAAATTAAATGAGTTTGAAAACCACTGATCTAGCAACGTGCAGCTACAACTTAATACAATAATTGTGTAAATAGTACAGTAAGAGTATAAAACAGTAGTGTAACATCAACTGAAACAATCACAAATAATAATCACATGATGAAATATCATCATACAAACCTGTGTCATGTGTGTCGGTGTGCGTGTGTGTGCGTGCTTCTGCGTGTGCGTCTGCGCGTGTGTGTGACTGTGTGTGTGCGTGCGTGCGTGCGCGTGTGCACATGTGTGCGTAGTGATGCAGTGCTCGGCTGCCATGGATGTGGTTTTCCTCATGGATGGGTCCTACAGCGTGGGGAAGGGCAGCTTCGAGAGGTCCAAACACTACGCCATTAAACTCTGCCAGGCCCTCGACATAGGACCAGACAAGGTGAGCGGTCCAAACACTACGCCATTAAACTCTGCCAGGCCCTCGACATAGGACCAGACAAGGTGAGAGGTCCAAACACTACGCCATTAAACTCTGCCAGGCCCTCGACATAGGACCAGACAAGGTGCGTAGCCATTAAACTCTGCCAGGCCCTCGACATAGGACCAGACAAGGTGCGTACAGCCATTAAACTCTGCCAGGCCCTCGACATAGGACCAGACAAGGTGCGTACAGCACTAGCGCTGTTTGTGTGTGTCTTCTGCAGTGATGGACAAAATACTCAAATGGCTTATTTACCAAGTAAATAAGCCAAGCAGTAAATACTGCAATGTAGACATACTCGAGCAAAAGTCCGGAATTCAAACTTTACTTGAGTAAAAGTGCAAAATAATTGGTATCAAAACAGTACCAAAAGTAAAGGTATAGCCGATCTACAAGCTCACAATGTGTCGCATCGCGACACATTGTGAGCTGGAGAGACAGGGAGACCCCTGTAACTGAACAAACATTATGAGTACTATGAAGATAGAACTATAACACTCTTTTTTTATATATAATTTTTATCCCACTATTTTGTAACCCATGTTTCACCCCCGTGTCAATATAACACTCATTTTAATCAGAGAAAATCACTTACCCTACCTATAAATCAGTCGTATTTCGTTTCAGGTGCGAGTGGGTTTGATTCAGTTTGGCTCTGCCCCTCGGCTAGAGTTTGCCCTAGACGCTTACACCACCAAGAAAGAACTGATGAGGAACATGAAGAAGATATCCTACAAGTATGTCCTCTCCTTTCCTCTCCTCTCCTCTCCTCTCCTCTCCTCTCCTCTCCTCTCCTCTCCTCTCCTCTCCTCTCCTCTCCTCTCCTCTCCTCTCCTCCCCTCTCCTCTCCAACTGTGGTTGTACTGGTCAGCTCCCACTACAACAGTATCTTTCCAATATGCCTACTGTGCATAATAGCCTATTGGGACCAACTGGACCTTTGGACCCGTAATAAGTCTGTAACTCTTACTCAGAGTGTACAAATGAAGCCTTAATAATTCTGTAACTCTGAGCATATTTGAAATGGAAGAGTTTGAGAACTATGCACTGCACAGATGCAGCGCCTTCGCAGCAGCAGCTCTGCATTACTTTATGTCCAGCTTTCCTGCTCCATTTAAAATAAAGGAGATTCCACCGTCACGCTTGGCGGGCGTGAAATGGTGATTTCACGCATCTGTTGAGGAAACCCTGTCGTTTTACAAGCACATACAATGAGTGTTTGTGTCAGCTTCCTTCTACTGCTGACAGTGAATGAAGACGTCTTGTCCAAACCCGGTCCCGAGTTCACATTCCTGCAGCCCATACAATGAATCCGCTGAGGACAAGGACTAATGGTGGCTTTAAAACTGATCCATGTGGGACAGAGCAGGAAGGCATTCAGATTTCACACAGTATTCTGGGAAATGAGCGGCTCAAGCAAGAACAAGAGGACTTTAAACAACTTAAAGATGGGGCGCCGTGTAACACCCCCCCCTCAGAGCATCATTTCAGATGTTTCTCTAAACCCATTAAAGACCTGATGCCGATTAAGTAGTTTAGAAATGTTCAAAAATAGCAGATGTACAAGCTCACGACGTGACACACTGTGAGCTTGTATATCTGCAATTGTTTAATGGGTTATCTTATCCTAAATAATAGAGATAGGAAGAATCCTACATTGCTATTACCAAAGCAAATCAGGCCATGTCCTGTCTTTTCTTAACTTTGAATTTATTTGTATAAACACACACACACACACACACACACACACACACACACACACACACACACACGTGAGTGTGTGCACACAAACAAATTACTTGTGGGTTCTGCAAAGGAAAAACAAATTAATTCCAGATTAGGTGTCACCGGATATTAGATAAGCTGCAAGCTGGCAGGTCAAAGATAAAGCAGAGAGTGTGTGTGTGTGTGTGTGTGTGTGTGTGTGTGTGTGTGTGTGTGTGTGTGTGTGTGTGTGTGTGTGTGTGGTGCGTGCGTGCGTGTGCGTGTGCGTGCGTGCGTGCGTACGTGTGTGTGTGTGTGCGTGCGTGTGCTTGTACGTATGTGTGCGTGTGCTTGTGCGTGTGTGTGATAGCGTCAACCTCCAACAGCAAGAACTTAACAACCAGGGGCCCGTTCCACAAAACTTGGATTAGAGATTAAGTCGGGATTTAACAGATATCCTGGTTTAATATATCCTGGATCAGCGATTAACCGGTTTCATGAAAGGTGGTTAATCTTGCCAGATTAATTTAACCAATTAACCTGGATATGTTGAGGCTTGATTCGGTTTCATGAAAGTGATGCTACATTAGTTACCATGGAAACTAATGCTTTGGACTTAGCCTGCTCCGGACCAGGCTAACAGCCAGGTTTAACCTAATACTGATGTCTTTACTGTTCATTAAGCAGTCAAACTGATCACAAACCATGATGTTTTCCTCACTTATTCAATTATTATGGGTTTATGTTGCCTTTTTTTTATCAGTCTGCATTAAAGGACTAATTTAAGCACTATATAAAATCAAAGAACAAAAATATATAGGCTGCACAACATCATGACAGCTTGTAGATCAGCTGCTGTTGGTGAATGTTCCCCAGAATAGGTTTGCTGTCATGCAAGTGCACGGTTAAGAAGAATTATTATATATATATATATATATATATATATATATATATTTTTTTTTTGTAAAAGTGAAAACCACTAAATATTACCATTACTCATTGTTTTACAACATATTACCATTGTAACGTTTCACCCACTATTGAACCCATGACTCTCAGTTCACCAGTCTGGCCCCTGTCTGGACAACAACCCCCTTCCCCAAAGGTAGCTCCCTCAGAGAGAGTTATGGCCAAATATCACAATGCGACGATATCATTATGCTTACAATATTAAGAATTCTGTTTTAAGTTAATAGTAGTGGTAAAATGTAAACTATATTTTTGGGGTAGTTAATCATTCAGTCTATCCACTATTGAGAGTATGTTCTCTCTTTAATTACAGCAGCAGTATTTATTTTAGAAGCTTAAGTCCTTGTATCAGTAAGTCTTGAATAGATTAGTAAAGATACTGAGATATACAAAAGGGGGCAGTAATGCAACTATTAAGGATGCAAACTGCCATAATACCCCATGAAGAAGAAGGATCAGTAAATCTGTGTTCCACCGAATGGGTCTAGAGACAAAAAGCCAGGCTGTCTATTCAGCCAGGCTTTATGATCCTGGCTCGCTAAATCCGCCCATTCTAAGCCTCGCTTGGCTTTAGTGGAACGGAATAAACCAGGCTATAAAGACCAGGATTTAAAAAGCCTGGTTTTGGCCTAAATCCTGGATTAGTTAATCCAAGTTTCGTGGAACAGGCCCCTGGGTTCATACTTTTCTTGTTTTGTAAATAATAATCTGTTGTCATCGAGATCAAGATATTCTGATGGGATACACCGAACTATAGCAACGATTTCTGATCAGAATACAGAGTTATTTAACACTTATTTTATTTTAACAAACAGACAGACAAACACACAAAACACACAAAACAAACAGTACCCTGACTCTGTTTGACCAGAATGGCACTCAGCCTTCATTAGTATTATTGGTAATCTGTAAAGGAAGTATAGTAATGAAGAGGCCCAATTTTCTTTCCAGTATGGCTGCTGTGCATATAGAGCCTATATGCACAAGTTGCAGGGAGCTTACTGTGGAAAGTGTGAATTATGGACACTACTACACACTACTTCAGTTAATTGTTCAATTCATTTGATCGATTAAATCAGTTAACAATAATGAGAACAAACTGACAGAAATCAAAAAGGGTCACATTAGTCTGCCTATACTTACCCTACAATATCTCCCTCCACACAGCTGATTCAAATCCCTCATCATGGGACACCGGGAACTCGTGGTTTGGATTAATAATGACCCAACTCTTTTTTTCTTCTTTTTTTTCCTTTGATGCGTGTTCCTCCTTGCAGGGGGGGCAGCACCCAGACAGGTCTGGCCATGAAATTTCTTCTGAGGAAAGGCTTCCCGGGGGGTCGCAACGCCTCCAGCGTGGCCCGGATGGCCATTCTGCTGTCCGACGGCCGCTCCCAGGGCAACGTGGCGATGGCGGCCGCCCAACTGAAGGAGAGCGGAGTGGTGCTGTTCGCCGTGGGCCTGCGGTTCCCCAGGTATACCGTCTGATGGACTTTGAAGAACCTTTCAATAACTTGAATGTACACAACTAGAATTTCGCGGGCCTTCGGCCCGCTCATCCTAGCGCCATGCGATACGCAAATGGGAAGAAGGCAATGGCAACCCATGATGTTTTAATTTATGCATTTGCTTGGAAAGCGCAAAGTTGCCAAGCTGGCTGAGTGACCTTGTTTGGTTTTGTGTATGAAAGCGAGCATGGCAAGGCGCAGGAACAGTATACTGTACTGTACTGTACTGTAAGTCTTTGTACTGTACTGTACTGTACTCATGTGTACTGTACTGTACTGTTCTCTGTACTGTTGTTATTAGTGTTGTGTTCTTATTTTTTCTTATTATGATTATTATTATTATTATTATTACATGGATTAATATTCTGATCAACTGTACTGTTGATATTATAGTTGTTATTAGTGTTGTGTTCTTATTTTTTATTATTATTATTATTATTATTACATGGATTAATATTCTGATGTGAGCTTTCTTTCTGTACTGTACTGTAGTCATGTGTACTGTACTGTTCTCTGTACCGTTGATATTATTGTTGTTATTAGTGTAGTGTCAGGGCTCGACGCTTAGCTTTTTTTTAAAAAATATGTTACTTATAAAAAAACCTGGCAACCCGCACCCCGCGGTCATTTTCCGCTAACCTGAGCGGGGCTCCCTAGCCTGCTGGAGGGGCTCACATCATCCCATGCACCCTCGAGAGGAAAAAAAAGGAAAATAAATGCAGCCTTGAGCCTACCAATAATGTGGTGTTGTGGAGCTTGATCACCTCCTCCTCCTCCTTTCCCCAAATTGCCAATCCCAATAAATCCAAAAGTAGCCTAGTGTGAATACTTCCACAGCCTAATTACTAAAGGATAAACTATCAGTCTTCTCCTAAATCTGTCAATCTTTGTCAACTCAGCACGTGTTGACAACGCATTGTAAACAGAAGCCGTGTGTGTGTCACACCAAAAGTGGTGACCTATAGAATCCTGTACATAGAAGCATCACGCAATCGTCACCCCTACACAGCTGTCATTCATTAATGGTCTTGACTTGATTGCCTATGCGTTCAAGTTATATAGGGTGAAAACCGTGAAATGCACAGGCTCATCTTACATCGCGGCTGGCTGCCACTGCAGGCAACATGCACATTTCCAAGAAAGTTTCAGGGCACACTACTTTGTCTAACAATGTGGATTATAGTTTGCTGACTTTTCTGCTGGTCAATTTGAGGAAAAATGTAAGGACTGGAAAGCTCTCTCTTTCTCTATCTCTCTCCCTTTCTCTCTGTCTCCCTCCCTCGCTGGGGTGAAGACGTGTGTGCTCTCTCTCTCTCTCTCTCTCTCTGGGGTGAAGACGTGTGTGCTCTCTCTCTCTCTCGCTCTCTTCTCTCTCCTCCCTTTCTGGGGTGTGTGTGTGGGGGGGGGGGATTAGTTGCGCTGCCTTCGACAGTGCTATACTTCTCCAGCAGCGGTGCAGAACCGAGAGAGTGACACATTATTTTGGATGTAAACTGCGCAACTTTTAGCTTTAAAGATCGGATTCTGTAGTCGCACCGGTGCTACAAAGTGAATTTTACAACTCGCACGGTGATATTTTAAGTCGCAAATGCGAGTACCTAGTCGCACTGTCGAGCCCTGTGTAGTGTAGTGCCATTGGCGCTGCATCGCGAGGCGATCCGAAATCCCCCCCCCGCGCACGCACGCACGCACACACACACACACACACACACACACACTGTACGTAGCTGTTTGTTGTTGCAGCGTGTTGTTGCAGCGCGCGCGTGTGCGTGTAGTGTTGGTGTTGTTGTTCTTATCCATATGCGCCTCGGTTCGTCCCGCTTGTACCACGCCAGGTGTCGACGCGGTCGTGTTTGCATTATTTTAACTGTCCAAGTTAGAATCAGTGTGTGCGGTGTGTAGTTGTTCTTCTACTTTTGGTATGTGTGTGTGGGTCACGTGGTGGGCTTTGAGCAAATGGGAGAGGGAATGTAGTGTTGCCAGGTCCGCGTATTGTAAGCGAGTGGTAGTGTGTGTAAGTAGCGTGTTGAATGGCATTTTTTCTGTGCTTGTTGTCATAGACGTGGCAACAAATTAGGCGGGGGTGTCGGTGCTTGTGGCGTGTTTGTGTTTATTATTGATATTGATATTGTTTGTGAGTCTGGACGGGAGCCGGCTTTAGTGGCAGTGCAATGACAATTTTTACGCGGGTGGTGTTGAGTGTGGGCGTGCTGCGCGACATGAGGAGATAGCCGTGGATCGACGCGGAGGGTAAGTCTGTGACGTGTTAGTGTGTTTAGTGGGTTGTTGCAGTGTGTGTTGCAGTGTGTCAGTGACGTAGTAGCTGGTGACTTTTTTTCCTGGGTTGCGTACAGCTTTGTGGGTACACCTTTTCAATTGTATAATAGATAGCGAGAAATTGAATACATTGCAAAATATCAGCTTTTATGGTATATGTGGGAAAAGCAGAATGAGAAGCCTGCATGGGGCTTCTCATTCTGCTAACCGGGTCCGCTAATCACTGCCTAAACGCTTGAGGGGCCTAGTCTAGACCGCGGCCCGGTCCCGGTGTCTTGGGCCGTTCCCGGAAAAATTAGCGTTCTTTGTTCCACTTTTCCCACGTGTAACATGTGTACAGCATTTGTGTAAAAGCACAGTTACAGAACGGCCCTTCACTCACTTTATCGAAGTCAGTATGCACCCTGGAAGAACATGCTGCCCACCCCTGGCCTTATAGGTCATCTACTACATCTCTCTCTCCCTCTCTCCCTCTCTCTCTTCCAGGTGGGAGGAGCTTCATGCTTTGGCCAGTGAGCCCATGGAGAGCCATGTTTTCTTTGCTGAGCACTTCCACGACGCTGTCAATGGCCTGTACACCACACTGACTACCTTCAGTGTGTGTAATGCCACGCCTGCAGGTAACAAATATTAATAGTAATATCTCAAATTTATATAGCACTTTTTTCAAATGTATTTTTACCACCTTTTTCTCTGAGTCGAAACAATGACACAGCACCGTCGTAACGCCAGATAGCATCTGCTATTTTCGCCCCTAGAATAGGGATGATAGTAAGTTAGGTTAATGGGGCACGGTGGAGCTGTCAGTGGTGCTGTTGCCTCACAGCTTGAAGGTCCCTGGTTCGATTCCCGCTGGGGATGCTGACTGTGGGAACTGGGGGCGTGCTCTCTCCTCCGCGTCATCAGCGCCCATACCCTAGGTGTGGTTGGCGAGTGCCACCGAGTGGCGCGCTACAAGCTTGTAGGTCTGCTATTTTTGAAAAATCTTGAAAATGTGGTACAAATCTTTGAATATATATTCTTTCAGAATACTTTTTTTTTCTTTTTTCGACGTCAGGCCTAAATGTGTTAAAGGCTAGGGTTTAGGCACCATCTGGGCGCCACACCAAAGGAAGAGGGAGTCCCTTCGCCCTCTCTACCCCTCTCCCCATCCCTAAATACCTCCTCTTCTCTTCCTTCCCGTCTAACTGTGAATCATCCCTCGTTCCCATCCCCATGTCTCCAGGCTGTCAGGTGGAGACGTATCCATGCGAGAGGAAGACCTTGGAGACCGTCAAAGAACTGCAGGGCAACTTCATGTGTTGGAAAGGCTCTAAAGGCTACTCCCCGTACACCTCCACGTGCCCTTACTACAGGTGATACCACCTCACTGTCACTGTCTCATACTGTAGACAAGTGGTTATCAATATAAATCATATTTGAACTGGGCAGAGGACCCCCCTTTGTAAGAGTTGAGGGATTACATTTTCTGCTTTCTTTTGCCTTTCCACATAACGCCACTCCCCACAGAGCCTTAATTAGTATAACTAGTCCATACCCGTTTGGGGATATGACATATCCAATCCCTACCTCTCTCTCCCCTCTTACTCGGCCCCCTTTCTCTCTCATTTGCATTGATGTCTTACGTTGTCATTTAGTGCCCTAAGCAAACATTAAACTCCATAGACATGGCTGGCAAATGATTTACGTCATAAGTGCTCTAAACAAACATTTGGCTGCCATATGAAGTAATCTTCAAAAGCCACGTATTGGAGGATGTTTCCATCAGAGACATCTAATAGAAGAGTTACGATATTGAGGGGGCAGAAACCGAGCGCTCGAGCGCTGTTCATGCAGCCTGAATAAGAGCTATTTTAAGCATGTGTGCAACATGCCAACTGTTTTAAAGTATTGTACAGTAACAACTAAAGTGTCTTTAATGTTTATGTTGTACTATTACTACAAAACAATCTATAATGTAAGGGATTAAGGATCATTAAAGCTGGGCTGTTGCCTGAGTCCAATGCATTTCTGCCTACTTCCGGTCCAGGACTTATCCCAGTTGGTTGTCCCCATTCTCAATAGAAGTCTATGTAGGAGAGTCTTGGTGTGTGCGACCCATCTCCTTGATTTTGATATGTTTTGAACGGGTGGCGCACCTACAGTCAGAGCGCGGTGGTCATATGAAGATTGATCTATGTAGTAGAGCCGCCATTGGACTGGCCCCATGAAGTGAACGCAGTTTGCGTAACTCTGTCTATATCTAAGGCTCTGGTTTTCATGGGGTCCCCAGGAAAGGTTATTCCCCCGTGTGGATACGCTGGTTGTGTGTCTTCAGGTTACCTAACAGACTGAAACTCTTGTCACACTGTTTACAATAGAAGGGCTTTTCTCCCGTATGGACACGCTGGTGATTTTTCAGTGTGCCCAACATAGTGAAGGTCTTGCCACAATGTTTACAATAGAAGGGTTTTTCTCCAGTGTGAATACGCTGGTGTGTCTCCAGGTTACATAACTGAGTGAAACTCTTTCCACACTCTTTACAAGGGAAGAGTTTGTCTCCGGCATGGGCACGCTCGTGTTTCTTCAGGTTACCTAACAGATTGAAACTCTTGTCACACCATTTACAGTGGAAAGGTCTTTCTCCTGTGTGGACACGCTGGTGATTTTTCAGAGTGCCAAAAATAGTGAAACTCTTGCCACATTGTTTACATTGGAAGGGCTTTTCTCCGGTGTGAATACGCTGGTGTTTGTTCAGAGTGCCTGACTCAGTGAAACTCTTGCCACACTGTTTACAATAGAAGGGTTTTTCTCCAGTGTGAATACGCTGGTGTGTCCTCATGTTACCTAACTGACTGAAACCCTTGCCACACTGTTTACAATTAAAGGGTTTTTCTCCGGTGTGGATACGCTGGTGTGTCCTCAGGTTACCTAACAGATTGAAACTCTTGTCACACCATTTACAGTTGAAAGGTTTTTCTCCTGTGTGGACACGCTGGTGATTTTTCATAGTGCCTAACTCAGTGAAACTCTTTCCACATTGTTTGCAGTGGAAAGGTTTTTCTCCAGTGTGGACAGTCTGGTGTCCCTCGTGTGTCTCTCGTGTGTCATTTGGGTGTCCCTTCACTTCCGGTTGAGTTAACGTCCTGGTAAACTGTTGACCACCTGTAGGTCTTGATTCTCTTGAGTTTCCTTGCTGCTGGCTCATTGTCGAGAACAGTGGGTTCATTGTCAAAGCTGCTGCTATGGTCCAAGAATGTGTCCGATGTGTGTGTGACCTTACGATCCAAGATTTGTTACAGGGCAATTATAGATCTCTGCTGAAATACTTCTTCTTGTAGTTGAATAGGCCTCAACGTCTCTCTCCCTGTGGTTGATTCACACTGTGCAGACTGGTTTTAAGCCAAGCTGATTCAAAGCTCACATCATCATTACGTTATCACTATGATGTCAGCCATGACCAAATATGGAGTTCCATGTAATTTACTGAGAGAAAGTGTCAAGTGTCAACCCAATCAAACCTCAATTGTCTTATGATGAAATCATGTTCTAAAAAGTCCATAGACCCCAATCTACACTGTGTTAATTTAACTCTGAGAGCGTACAAATGGAACCATATGGACTTGACTCAGAGTTACAGACCTGTAAGGGTCTGTTTGGACTGCTGGTGGTGGCCCCCGTATGTGACAGTTCTAGCTGTAGGGGCACAGTATATTCAAAGTGCTTACTCTTCCTTGAGACAGAAATGCCACCAGTCCACTCCTTCTCATCTGCAGTTAATTAGAATGAATTAGCCCTTCGCTAAGTCTCTCCCCAACCCGTCCTTGTCCAATAGGCACATTGTGGCGTTAGCAGCGAGGAGACATGGCAAGCTGTCCTATGCAACACAGCCATGTAAAATAACATTGACAGCTATGAGGTGGCGAAAGCTTGACCTGCATATCAACAGTTGCTAAACTATTTGGATTGGCATTGGCCAATCGTTTTTTGGGGTGGGATTTAGCAAAGGGCTAATTAGACAAACTAGTCCATACACGTTTGGGGATATGACATGCAACCCCCCCCCCCTCCCCTCTCTCTCTCTCTCTGTCTCCCTCTATCTGATCTGCCTGCCACATATATATAACGATATAAGATGTAACTATCTTCTTGTCCAGGATAGTAACAGCAAGAAGGTTTCAACAACAAGCAACAACAGCATAACGTAACACATTGCAAGTGTAGCAAATGCCACGAAGCAACAGTAAAATATATATTTTGTTGTGTGTGTGTGTGTGTGTGCGTGTGCGTGCATGTGCTTAATACAGGTACAACAAAGTTTACATCAGACACCAGACAGTCTGCCATCGGACCATCTGTCCAGGTAAACACTGCTCTCTCTCTTTCTGTCTCTCTCTGCTAATATTATTACCAGTAAGACGCCCTGAGGGTGAGAAGCTGCACGCATCCGCCTGGGTGACAGCAGACTGCTGGGCGAGCGCCTGCACTTTGGTATGGGGGGGTCAGATCAACATATGGAATGAATTCTCTATGGCCATATATGGAGCGTGTCTTGAGTGTACAGCAGGGTTTGATGAGGTCAGATCAACATATGGAATGTCAGAACAGGTTAGCTCCATATATGGAGATCTAAGGGTTGTAGCGGGGGTAGTGTATTTTGCAGGTTTTCATAGTAATCTGCGACCTATGGTCGCAATTATTATACTGACCATATCAATGTTTTTGAAAAGTTGAATCCAGTGGTGGAAAGTAACTAAACCAAGTATACATTTACTCAAGTCGTGTACTTAAGTACAATGTTGAGGTATTTGTACTTTACTTGAGTATTTCCAATTTTCAGTACTTTTACTTCTACTCCACTAAATCTCTGAGGGAAATATTGTACATTACATTTACTCCACTACAATTATTTGAAAACTTTAGTTACTAGTTACTTTGAAGATTACGATTATTATAACAAAACACACTAACCACTTCGGCCACATTTGAAAAGATTTCGAACTTGTGAAATGGGACAATATTCTGCACAATGAGTACTTTTATTTTAGGTATTTTAAGCACAATACTAATACCTTTGTACTTTTACTCAAATCTTTTTTTTATTATTCTGTTATTCTGGACTTTTACTTGTAAGGCCTCACTCAGACCTTTAAAACATTGATGCATGCTTGTTGTATGAATGTTGTGAGTGTCATGGCCGCCCCAATGCATTTCCAATGGAAGTCACATGGTTTGTAGTCCACATTTTGGACTACAAGCTGTTGTATGGCTTTCGGCTGTGTTTCGACTGCGCCCCTCCCCCTCATACAACACAAATGTTGTGTCAAACCATGTGACTCCCATTGGAAATGCATTGGGGCAAGCTGTGTCACACCCTTTGTATACAACAAGCATACAGCAATCTGTTGCGACCGTGTGAGTGAGGCCTAACACAGTTTTTTTTACAGTGCCGTATTGATACTTTTTAGGGTATTTTTTTCCACCACTGGTTGAATCCATAGTAATTCCAGGCTGACTGTAGAAAGTGTATTTCTTCTCTGTCCTGCAGATCCCTGCGACTCTCAGCCGTGTCTCAACGGTGGAACATGTGTGTCTGAAGGTTCCGGGAGTTTCCACTGTCTCTGTCCACCTGGCTATGGAGGAGACCCACATTGTGGTCTGTACTGAGTTACATCAGTGGTTTTCAACCCTTTTCACATCAAGGTCCATTATTGTTTTGGCATTTGAGCCACCCACGACCACTAGTTGATGTCATTTAGCCTCTCAGACCCAAAACTGAAGAATATTTTGTTATCGTTGTATAAGATTTGGTCCACAATTCCATGCTGTATTGATAAATAATTTAACTTGTGGGGTTAAATTAAGTAACGGGGCAAGTACTTTTACTTTTACTTAAGTAAAACATTTGAGTATTTTTTCCACCACTGGGGTGCAAGTGTCCACAGCTCCTGCTCTGTCTCTGGACTGCTCAGTGGGTCTCATTAGCATGGGTGTGTCCAGTGGAGGCAGCAGGTGGGTCTCATTAGTATGGGTGTCTCCAATGTCTGTCTGTCTCCCCTACACTGTCTATCGCTCAGCTGTCCTGCTGTCTGTCTCTCCTACACGGTCTATCTCTCAGCTCTATCCTACTGTCTGTCTCTCATATGCTGTCTCCCGCTTAGATGTCCCAAAGTCTCTCCTACACTGTCTCCGTCTCAGCTGTCTCTCTTTCATATACATGTACTGTTGAGAATGCACATTTACATTTAATTTAAATGTAAAAGAGTGACGTGATTTTTGCCAGCGTAAAACATGATCATCAGGTATCATGATTATACTAGGAGGAAGATTATTTTTTCTAAAAAGTGTACAGAAAGTTAAAATTATGTTTTTATGTGGCCACAGCCACCGGTTCATTAAGTATGCCTGGTTTTCACCTTAGCCCACCTGAACTCCAATGGATGCAGTAGGTGGATGCAGTAGATGCAGTAGGTGGTCTCATTAGCATGGGTGTGTCCACAGCTCCGGCTCAGCCTCTGGACTGCTCAGTGGACCTGCTGTTCCTTCTGGAAGGCTCTACCACTGTCACGCTGGAGGGCTTCCTCCAGATCAAAGCCTTCCTCAAGCGCTTCCTGCAGGCCGTCGTCGGCCCGGACACGCCCACCAAAGTGGGCTTGGCCGTGTTTGGCGGAGAGGCGCGGGTGGACGCCCAGGTGGGCGTTTACTGTTACTCCCTTTCAGCTCTGTCCTGCGGTCTGTCTCCCCTACACTGTCTATCGCTCAGCTGTCCTGCTGTCTGTCTCCCCTACACTGTCTATCGCTCAGCTGTCCTGCTGTCTGTCTCCCCTACACTGTCTATCGCTCAGCTGTCCTGCTGTCTGTCTCCCCTACACTGTCTATCGCTCAGCTGTCCTGCTGTCTGTCTCTCCTACACGGTCTATCTCTCAGCTCTATCCTACTGTCTGTCTCTCATATGCTGTCTCCCGCTTAGATGTCCCAAAGTCTCTCCTACACTGTCTCCGTCTCAGCTGTCTCTCTTTCATATACATGTACTGTTGAGAATGCACATTTACATTTAATTTAAATGTAAAAGAGTGACGTGATTTTTGCCAGCGTAAAACATGATCATCAGGTATCATGATTATACTAGGAGGAAGATTATTTTTTCTAAAAAGTGTACAGAAAGTTAAAATTATGTTTTTATGTGGCCACAGCCACCGGTTCATTAAGTATGCCTGGTTTTCACCTTAGCCCACCTGAACTTAAGCCTCACCCACAGCTGTCGTTGTATGATAATGGGGGAGGGGTTAGAGCTATGATGTCACAAAAGTGGTGTGATTTCGATTAGGCCTTTTGACTAAAGGCTTTCAGCTTTCTGGAATAAACCAAATATACACAGGGAAGACATATTTGAATATTATTATAACCACACCTGGGTTATTAGAGTATAATAGACACATAGACTCCATAGACACAGAGAAAAATCACAGCACTCTATCTTTAATTTAACTTTGTACTTCTACTCTTCTACTTCTACATCTCAGAGGCAAATGTTGTACTTATTACTCCACTACATCTATCTGAAAACTTCAGTTAGCCTACAATGCTTTGTAGATTTAGATTATTATTACAAAACATACATTTTCCAATTAAGCCCTATTTTATGATTAGTCTATTTGAAAAAAAGCAGGCCTGTAAGGTCACAGCGGCATTGTGAGCTTGTTGTTGGGCTATTTTTGGAAAATTTCGATAAAAAAAACAAAAAAACAAGACAAGTACATTTTCGAATGCAGGACTTTTGATTGTAACAGAGTATTTCTACATTGTGATATTGCTATTTTTACTGCACAAAAAAAATCTTACTTCTTCCATCACCGCAGGTGGGGAAGTTCATGGGCAACGTGCGGGGCCTACTCAACGCCGTGGAAGCCCTCCAGCCAATGGGAGGGAAGACGCACGCGGGCCAGGCGCTCCGCTATGTGACGCGCCACGGCTTCGTGAGCGCGCCGGTGTTCGCCGACGTGTCGGATGACCTGCCGCGCGTGGTGGTGCTGCTCACCGCCAGCCGCTCCGCCGACGACGTGCTGGAGCCCTCGCGCTATGCCCGGGACAGAGAGATCTTCCTCATAGGGGTGGGACCAGAGTCCTTAAAGGTAAGGGGACGGTGGCTGGAGAATCAAGACAATATTTTAAATATGTTTTAGGGATGTTGGCCATAGCCACTTGCCCAAATGTGATGACCTCATCACATTTGTGATGACTGCTATGGCTGTTTTAGCCCAAGGAGTGTTTTTCGTGCAAAACTAATGCTTGCAATGGATTCAGAATCATGAAAAACCCCTAGTTTGTTTGAAAAAATTGCCTTATATAGGTTTTTAATGGTACCCCAACTTTCTGCAGCTGTCACAAAGTTTCCCAATTGGAGTTGGGTTGGAACAAATTGAGAGGTCCTAGTAGACACATTTATGAACACATTTTGTGAAGAAAGCTAGTGGTAAGCATTTATTTTGCAGACTTGTCACACATTTCGCTAACTTTCCCTAACTGTAGAGTTAGCCGCAATCTTTTTAAAATTCACCCGAAACATACATTTTGTAACCGTGATCAGCGACTCTTTCGT
Source organism: Electrona antarctica (assembly GCF_951216825.1). Lineage (NCBI taxonomy): Eukaryota > Metazoa > Chordata > Actinopteri > Myctophiformes > Myctophidae > Electrona > Electrona antarctica. The sequence continues at coordinate 26,672,067 of NC_136805.1, forward strand.
TATCGGCCGCGAATAAAGCTTTTTTTGATTAGAATCGGAATCTGGGAAAAGAATATGTGACAAAAGCAAAAAAAATAAGTGTTGTTTCCGGTTCATTGCCTGTTTACTCGATCGCATAGCAACCCAGAGCTATGTAGCAAATGACCGCGACCTAACTTAATCAATATAAAACATTAAATGACAAGATGTCTCGTCATTGGCAGACAACGGGTGTATTTGAAATGACACGATATCTCGTCATTGGCAGGGAATGTGACTAGAGGGTTTAGGTGGTTAGTGGTTACTCACTGTTACCTTGCCTTTACAGGGCCAGCTGAACAACATCACCGGCAACCCCCAGCGAACTCTCACCTACCCCACAGCGGACAGGTTCAATGCCAAGTTCTCTGAGCTCAAGGCCAAGATCTGCAGTGTCAGTGACAGCGCAGGTACACCACTGTTTCCCAAACAGACCCATTTGTGGGTCACGGACCATATAAAGAAACTAACAAACAAATGAATGTAAGAAATTGCATAAATAGAAAAGAATTAAGTAGTGAAAATAGCTATCTACAAGCTTGCAACGTGGCGCAACACGTTGTCTGCTTGTAGATTTGCTATTTTCACTATATGGGTCCCAGGAAAATTAGTCTAATTACTCTTTTGCGTCTCGACTTGAAAAGTTGGGGAACCACAGCACTACAGTATACGGTTGTTCATTTCATACTAACTCAATAAGTGAATAGTAAAATAAAACAATTTCACTTAAATCTCTATCCTGTGTGAATTCCCTCTCCTGATTGGATAATATTGTATCCCAACCTGAAAAGACTGTTTACTAAAGACCAGGAGCTGACATGACTGAACAAACACTCTATAACAATGAGTACTATCAGAGCTGTTTAACACTTATATTTACCAAAGACAATCCAACCTTTAAAGCTGCATTCTGCTAGCCTGATTATCAGACTGTAGCTTTCTTCAAGGGAATTGGAATCAATGGAATTTGAACCCAGGGCTCCTGCAAGAGCACCAACATGTCTACTGTTGACTTCTATAACAGAAAGCTCATTATAGCAGGATTTACCTTCATGCAGTACCACTTGTCAACCAGTAGGTGTCCTACCTGACCACAGGGTCTCAATGGAAGGAGTAGTCCAGTGTCCAAATATGAAGGCTCGTTCAAATGTCCAAGAGATTAGGAAAACTATACATTTTCAGTGCATGGTTCCCAAACTTTTGGAGGGACTTGAACCCTTGAATGAGTGCCAAGCAGGGAGACAATGGGGCACATTTTTCCGTCTTTGGTTTGACCTGGGCCGGGGATCGAACCTGTCATGATATCATGCAATTAGAATATATTACTTAGATATCACATGGCGTGTACGTGTATACTCCTACAGTGCTGCTGCTGTACTTTGTGTTTCAGGATGCTTGGGTCAAGCAGTGGACCTGGTCTTTGCCCTGGACGCTTCGGGCGGCGTGGGCCGGGAGAACTTTGCGGCGCTGCGCGACTTCGTGCGCAGCGTCAGCGTGCAGTTCGACGTCAACCGCGACTTGGCCCAGATGGCGCTGGTGACCTACGGCCGCAGGGCCGGCACCGTGTTCAGCCTGGACGCGCACGACACGGGCTCCGCCGTGCTCAAGGGTGTGGCCGAGGCCGCCTACATGGGCGGGGCCGCTTCCACCGGCGCCGCCTTGCTCCACGTCCAGGTGGTTATGCTTTCGCACTTGGATTTTGTTTTTTGATTTCAGCGGGGGTCACTCTTTTAGTTTATTTATTTTTTTGTTTTGTCTTATTGAAAAGGCGTGGTTATGGTTTTGCTTTCATTAGTTTTAATGGTATTTTTTTCTTTTTTTTGTAATATGGATTAGTCAGGGCCGTCATTCAAAATGCTCTAAAAACTCAAAGTGTCACATCGCAATGCGTTGTGAACTTGTGACCAACAACAGGGCTTAGAATTGGCACAGCTAAAACCATATTGGAAGATAACTAACTGTAAAACAAACGGAAATTATAAACACAATGCCCTTAGTTTTTTTTAAGTTTTGTTTTTTTACACAATAGGCCTACTTACTCTGACCTTTTGGTATAAAATTGTCAAAACTAACCAAAACTATTATAACCATGTCTTGTTTATGTATGTTTACCGCTGTAACATAAACTGCCCAGTTTTGGGACACATGAATTAACTTGACCTTGAACTTCCCATCCAGTCCAACGTGCTGACGGTGTCCAGGGGGGCTCGCCCCGGCGTCAACAAGGTGGTGGTGGTGCTGACGGACGGCTCGGGGGGGGACGACGCGGCCGTGCCGGCCCAGAAGCTGCGCGACGCCGGCGTGGCTCTGTTCGTGGTCGCCATCGGAGACGTGCAGAAGGAGCGGCTGCTGAGGATCGCCGGCACCGAGGAGCACATGATCGCCGTGCCCTTTTACGAGGACCTCAAGTACTTTGAGGACGTTCTGGTGCAGATGCTGTGTGCCGGTGAGGATAATGCCCGAGACAAAACAAAAAATAAAACAAAAAAAGGAAGATATTTTAGGGGGCAGTGGCTCAGGGGTAGAGTGGCCGGATGGGAACGTGAGGTTCCCAGTTCGATCCCGGGCTCCTCCAGAGTTAAGTGTCAAAGTGTCCTTGAGCAAGGCACTGATTGCCCTATTGCTCCCAATGTGCAGCTTGGTGCCTTGCATGGTTTCCTCCGCCACCGGGGTATGAATGTGTGTGTGTGTGAATGTAATGCACAATCTATGTAAAGCGCTTTGGATAAAAGTGCTCCTTTTCACAGCAACACACTCTTGTGACATCTAGCACCAGTAAATACACAGGATGTGGAACTATTCCTGGAACTATTTTCTTCCTGGGGTTCTCACAGAAAAATAAAAAACAAGTTTACAGATATCACAAAAGAAAATAATACATTACAGCATAAAACATAGTGCATTCACTCTAGATTATATTACATTGCATGGTATATTGAATTACAATTATTTCTCCATATTTATAAGAAAATCCTTTCTTAAAATGCCATATACCCTTAATTTCTGTGATGCATACTGGTAGAGAGTTCCAGAAAGTCAGTCATTGTCCTGTACATGACTGTAATCTTCATTGCATCAGTTCTTGGCTTAGTTGCTGTAAATCGACCCATGTCTGGTATTATATGTCCGCATGTATCTATCACTGGTATAATGAATATTTTGGTGACTGACTCTGGGTTTTTTGTCCACCAATCAGAGGTGAAGAGGCCAGTGAACCTGTGTAAGCCCAACCCCTGCATGAATGACGGCACCTGCATCCTATCAGGAAGCGGCTTCCGTTGTCAGTGTAAAGGCTACGATGGACTGCACTGTGAAAGACGTGAGATTCATTCACCAACATCTTAATTTCTGTCTCTCTGCCTGTCTTTCTGCATTTTGATATGAGACTATATCACGCTGTTGTCTACTCTACACAGGCAGCAGCAGCAGATCTTCCAGCAGAGGAGACCAGCCCAGACCTGCTGCTCTCAAGAAGAAGAACAGGCAAAAGAAAAGTCACCAGGAGCTGCTGCATCGCTACAAGCTGCACCGCAGGAGACATGCAACCAACCACGCCTAACGCACTGCATATTACACATGCACACGCACATGCACGGGGTGCATACTTAGTTTAGACTAGTCATTGGTTAGACATGGGTTAAGGTTAGGTTTAAGTGTGCTGCCCCGTGGGAGGTTAGGTTTAGGGTGAGAGATAGGTTGTAGTTGTAGGACTAATGACTGGTCTAACCAATGACTAGTCTAAACCAAAAACTGTCTAAACTAAGTACTGCACAGTGCGTGCGCACACACACACACACACACACACACACACACACACACACACACACACACACACACACACACACACACACACACACACACACACACACACACTTTACAAATAAGGGACATTCAATGAGGTACCAAGGACTTCCAGGAATTCCAATTGTACACAAAGGATGAGTCGTTATGTCAATTAATTCCTCCCCACACACATTTGTTTGTGTTTGTGTGTATCCTACTGACTCACCTACCAGTACGGGAGGACGTAGAGCCTTCGTACTACTCCTCCCGCCCAACACTCGCTTCTGACAGGTGCTGCCCCAGCCTGTAGGAGTACTGTACATGCAGTGACAATTATCTCCCTCCCCACCCGGCTTCCCTCTCTCGAACATGGGACAATTGTGTTTGCATCGACGCCCGACAAAGCCGGATGCACCACGGTGGATTCAAGGTTTCGAACCCACAACCTGTGTGGTGTTGGGCAGGGACTTTACCACTGGCACTGCACCACCTGAGCGCCTCTTAACTGCTTGATATTGTTTTATTGTTTCGATAATATATAGCCTAATCAAAACAGAGTTACATTTCTGGTCAGTGAACTCTTCCAAATGTTAAGGTCTAATTTAAGACACCAAAGACTAACAGAGGACATTTTAATGTATAATGCCATGGTGCTAAACATTGCAATCATAGATGACATCATGTTAAAGCTGCACTATGTAACTTCCCTGTTCTACCCCTGATTTGAGCCCGGTTTCCTGCGCTATAAAATGTAATTTTATTAATTGAAAGAAAGTTACTCAGTGCCTCTTTAAGCTTGTTGATTATGATTGGAATTTATATATGTGCGTGTTCTGATACCATAAGGTTTTTTGTTTAATAATAATAATAATTATTATAATAACGTGCTTCTTAATAATAAGAAGCACAAGGCCTTTTTTATACATTCACCTGCAGTTCAGTAAGATGTGTTCATTGTGTTGATGTATTACTGTTATGTGATAATTAAAAAATAAAGGGGTTACTGTTCAATGAAGATGTGTCCACACCAGAATACCAGTATATTGCCGGGAAAACGATTAAAGATGCACTTCACCCATTTTCAACCTAAATTCATATGATTGGTCCGACTCCTCACTAATTAATAAAATAATAACAGGACCTCAATGGAAACATTTGACCATATCTTTGGATCTTTGGAGATTTGCTGATCGGACCGACTTCAACACATCACTACCAGGGGTCCTCACATCACTACCAGGAAGTCGATCAATCGGGTGGTTTTCGGGAAACGCTGGTGACATTCACACATCTAGTTATCACATATAAGCCACAATTAAGATACTCCTAAAAGCAGTGTTCATAAATCACCATCAACAATAACATAAGTGAAATATTCATTTAATACTATACATGCTCAAAACAGTGGTTATAAATCATCTAAAAAAAGTAATAAGTATAGTATAAGTATATACAAAATGCAAAAAAAGTACGATGCAGTATAAAATAGGGCTTCAGTGGTTAACAAGCTTTTCAAAATAAAGTGTGTCTGTACACACAAACACACACACATAAAGAAAGGATTAAAAGCTGCCCCAAAACAAGAACTTTTTGTCCCCTTTGCAGATTTGAGTGTGAAGTGAGTGTCTCTTAACCTGTACACAAAGCGCTCCAGATTCACTTCATCCTTTGCCACTGTATTTTTGTCTTGCTGTGAACAGATCACCTGTTGTGCCAACCCTTATAGACTGAGAGAAGACCCGGTCAGAGCTGAAGTTGACCAGAAATAGAAGTCCTCTTTCACATGAACTGGCAACTCAAAAATAACTCGGTCCCACTTTTAAAATTTAAAAATGTATGTTCATTTTGTGGACTGAAAACTTCACCTGTTAATTAATTGCCATGAGAGGCAGTAGATAATGACAAAAATAATGTTTCACTTTTTTCCTGTTTGAATGCAGGCCGTTTCTTCCCAGAGAAAAGGCTCATATGTGGTAGTCCATTTTCATTTGTTTCTTTATTCCGAACATATTAAAACATAAATGAACAGACAAAGGAAATAAAGGAAGAACTAGATTTAAAATAAAACAAATAAATAAAAAACCAAGAGATATCTATTATCCTTAGTTCATGTTCGAAAAAGGAATAGGAAGAAGTTTAGTTAAAAACGTATCGAGTCCTACCCCAGCTTTGTGTACCTCAATAAATCAATACATCAGTCTTCAGTTAGGCTTTCTGCCACAGTATTTACACACTCGCATTAAAGCGAGGTCAAAACTAAAAGCAAAGTACACACACACAAACACATACCGTATGCGTACACACTGTACCCAGCTATTCTATCCTATATGTATATTTAGTATATCGGTTTTAAAATATTTTTTAAACTTATTCCATGTTTCACATTGTTTCAAGATCTGCATTTGTTCCACAGGATAACCCCTTTCACTGAAACACAGTGGTATTTTAATTTGCACTGGTCCGCACTAACGGCTGATTAAACAGACAGATCAGAATGACTCGCTCTCTTTTGGAACAACCTCTGGATGTTGTTTGGTAATAATTAGTTTTGTGCTTTATCCCTGTAACACCCGGATTAATTTCTACTTGCAAAAAAGAGATTTCAACCTTACTACTACTTTTTACTACTAGGACTTATCAGAGCAACTTTTATGCACATTTATAATAATTATTAAAATAATAATAAATTAATAATTTACATTTGGGGGATATCTTTCACAATAATAAATAAAACATGTTCTAGACATTCTAATGATCACAAAAGAACATAGTTATTTTACTTACTTTTATCAGGGTTAAAGGTCATAGGTTAAAAAATGTTCAAAGTTGCACTATGTCCAGAGATTTTGAACTTGTGTAAATTTGTGCCTCTGTGGGGGGTATTTATATGCAAATATCATGACCAATGGCATTGCAAGTCTAAACAATGAACATCAATGATGACGTTTAGGTGAAAAAAGAACAGGAAAAAAATTTATTAAGTAATTCATTAATATAAAAATGTTACCGAAAAGCATCTTACAGGGTAGTTATTTGGACTGTTTTAATGTCAAATCAGATCTTTGAATTGTAATGCTTTTAAATTGATAAAGAGTTGGTTTGTTGGTTCTGTGAAGGCAGTTTTATTTATAATTCGTATTGCTCTTTTTTGGATGATAAATATTGATTTAGTATTTGTTTTGTATGTGTTTGCACACACTTCCACACATGTATGGTATGCATGGTAATATAAAATAATTGTATAGCAATTGTATAGTGGACTTTTATTTAAGAAATCTTTGACTTTATATAGTATTGCTATTGACATGGCTTTTTATTTTAGTTTTTATATAATTTATATGAGGCTTCCAACATACTTTATCATCTATTATTACTCCAAGGAATTCGACTTTCGTTTATTGTAAGTCCATCATTCTGGGTCGTTTGATGGGGCTGCTGTGTGTCTGCTGGCGACCAGATGGCAGACGCCTCTTGGAGCTCAGTTTAGTAACAGGACGAGGAGTTACTGTTGGCTGACATGGACTCAGTGCGTCTGGTCGTCTCGTTGCTGTTCTTCTGGAAGAGGTCTGACCCTTACCGAACAGTGACAACAGTCTTGATGGGTTGGATTTGATGTGATGAAACTGCTTGGCCATGGCAGCAATGGCCTGACTGTACATGGGGTCCTTTCTCAGGCTGCTAATGTCTCTGATCATGCTCTCCACCAGGTCCTCCGTGTCTGTTCAAACACATTGTTCAGCATTCAAACACTTACAATTATTTGTGTACCAAGAATTCATTTTGATTTATTATGTTCAGTTTGATACTCCCAGACAGTACACAATTTAATTTAAATTAGTTGTATGTCAATAGCGAAAATATCAGAACTACAAACTCACAACATGCCACATCGCAACGAATGTTCACTCTTTTCTTTTTACCAAATGTTTGGCTATCACGACAGAACACTAGTGTCCCAGAACAGGGATGCGTTTCATGTGTTTAAGCTGCATATCTCTGCTGTCGGGAAGAAACCACCCAACTCCAAAATGTTCATATTTCAGGAAATTTATTTTGAAAACAAAGCAATACTGCCTTATCAAAGTTGGTGTTGTGACTTTATATATTGTCAATTACTTGCATGAGAGGGAGAGATGTGGTGGAGTTAGCTGCTTTAGCAGACAGTTTGAGGGTCCAATGGAGTTAAGAGGTTTTGTCCAAAGTGTTTTTTTTTACTACTTTCCATTGGTTCAAAATTTCACAGACACAGACATAAAGGGTGTTCAATAGCACCTCAAAAATGAAGTTAGGAGGCTTCCTCCCAACAGCAACGATATAATAGGTCTAATTTTAAGAAATGTTGCCTATAATGACATGCCTACAAAAGGTAGGAGCGGCCATGGCCGTGTGGTTAGTGAGCCTGCCTGGGGAGCCAGAGCCCCTGGTTGTCCCAGGTATGATTCCAGGCCAGGCCAGCAATGTGTCCATGTGTGTCCCGGAACAAGACTCGGTTACAGGATGGTTAAATGCAGAGGACGATTATCCGCGACCCGACTACGGATAAGCGGTTGAAGATGGATGGAATTTCACATTATGTGTATATTAGTGCTGTCTAAAGTAACGCATTATTGACACGTTAACGCATGGCTTAATTAATGGCACACAACATCGTCTTTTTGACCCTTTGAAGCATCCATAGGTCCGTCTAGAAGTTTGTGTGAGTGAGTGAGTGAGTGAGTGAGTGAGTGAGTGAGAGAGAGAGAAATAAAAACAGGTTGTGTCTTTACTCTGTGTGTATTTAAACCAGAGATGATATAATTTAAAAGATAATTAAATAAATAATACATGGATTATGAATGGTTTCATAATATTTGGATAAATAATAAAAGTATAGTATAATAATAAATACATTTTGATGCATCCTGCTCCCTTATACAACATAATGCACTGCTTTTCATGAAGTTTATCATTCATGTAGTTTAGGCCAATAAAAAATGTGATTATTAAGCGATTAATTGGGCGATTAACTACTGTACATTAATCACAATTCATTTTTTTTAAACGTTGGGACAGCACTAGTGCATATAAATACAGTGACAAAACACACCAGTGGTGACTATTCTATAATGGTTTAAGTGGTTATGGTACATGTTTGTAGATGTGATATGATATGATGTGATGTGATATGATGTGATATTCTCACCCTCTTCATAGTCGCTTGGCACAGAAAGACACAGAAAGTCAGCAGCACTTTCAGCTTCACATTCCTCTTGATTGGTCCCGATGTCTCCTTGGCTTGGGTTCTCCGGTGAACTTTGACCTTGCATCAAGTCTGAAGACGATGGAGACAAAAGCAGTCGTTATTTCAAATGTCAACACCCATCCTGGTCCTACTGAACTGTGTTTAAGCATGAATTACATGGACAATAAGCTACCAAAAGATATTAACTGATGGATTACATTGCTACCAAAAACAGAATAGATTACCTTGATTCTCTCAAGAATCACATTTGTTACTCAAATAGGCACAAGCAGAGAAATATTGGTGGTAACTGTAACAGTTCCACAAAACTCTCAAGAAAATGTAAAGTCTCTGAAAGTTGATTTGCCTACCATGCTGAAATGAATGGAATACAATGGCTTCTTGGACAGTCGATAAAAGGAAACCGTTAACTAAACATGCAAATATGCATGGAATTAAAGTTGGGCTTGATACGTACATGGACATATTACCTAAAACACTAAATACAGTTTAGAATTCTGCTGTGATGCATGGTCAGATTTTGTCCCTACTCGTAGTCGTCACATACAGTTGGGTGCCACCGATATTGTCCCTTATCATTTGACCCATTTAGGCCTGACCTCAAAATTTTAAAAAATCCTTCTAAATCCTCCAGTTTTCTGAAATAAATATTTTCACGATTTTTCAAAAATAGCAGACCTACAAGCTCGTAGCGCGCCACTCGGTGGCGCGCTATGAGCTTGTAGATCTGCTATTTTTCAATAGCTAAATTATAACATAATGTTTAAAACACCAAAAGGGGTTCCCGCCCAAAATGGGTTAACTGTCCTTTTGCGCAGATCACGCAAACCTCAGCAAAAAGAAATAGACAATATCGATGGCCTCCAACTGTAGTGTGGCTTGGTGAGAATATGTTGAATAAAACGTCTGTTTTTTATGTCAGCTGACAGAGTGAGAGAGTGTTATGAAGCGAGGTCAGTGTGTGATTTATAATCACTTACTGTCAATCTGCTCCTTCTTCTTATTCTTCTGACTTTTCGGCAGACTGGACGCTGGTCTGCGTCGGTGTGCAGATCTTGTTTTTCCGAAGATCTTGTAGAGTCTATGCAAAAGATGACGTTTTAGTAGGGATGCAAATTATCGATGAATTCATTAATTATTATATTAAGTATCGGGTTTCAAGCAGTGTTTTCTGTGCCACAGAAACACGTGTACACGTGTTGCGGAAATCTGCCGCGAGGAGACAAAAAACCCCATCGAGCCTGTACCTGATGTACACTCGCTCTGTGCACTCTCGGAAAGCCCACTCAGCTCCGCCTCCACTCGCCTCCTCGATGGAGCACATTAACAATTGGAACCTTAACCATTTCTGAGTCAAGCTGGAATGACCCCCGAGTGACCGAATGGGTGTGAGGCTGTGAGCGAGTGGCCGAGATTTTGCGTATTGGAATTTGGCTCTAGTGTGGGTCTGAGCAGACATCGAAGATTATGTAGATGAGGCAAACTAATATATGATCTGATCTGGGTGTTCTAATAAATAGTGTTTATTATCGCGCGTCCGTCTCCATATTTATTTAAGCCCTCGTCACTATATTACAAGGATGATCTGCAGTTTTCCATATAGCTATTGTCTGCTGGCCTGTGGATACATATTAGGGGCTGTGGCATATTGCCTGTGCCAATATGCCATATTCCAACTATACTAATTAAAGTAAACTACCGGTAATATTATACTAAAAAGGATAACGATGAAGGGAAGAGGCCTTTTTACTGTACAATAATGTTTCGAGTTTATGTTGACATCTGCTAGCGTGCTTTCCTATGGATATGTATGGATACTGTTGACTTTGTCATCAAGACTAATAACACATACACATACTTTACATCAATCAGTGCTGAAGATCAAACGATATAGTGACAAATTAAGAACTTTGTGCAAAATGCATCAGGTCTCTGAGACCTGATAAAGACCTGGTAGGTTCAAAACAAGATTCTTACTGTACTGCATCATATTTTTTCCATGTGAATAAAAAGATCATACTTCAGCACATCTAGCGCTGAGGATGGTGAGTACTTCAGCACATCTAGCGCTGAGGATGGTGAGTGACCAGACTCAAACAGCTTCGTCAGCTTCTCCACAACGACAGTGCCCACAACCCCAGCAACACTGACGTTGTGATTGTGGATCCGGCTAATTTCCACAATAGTTGGGTAGACTGGTATGTGGGGATCAGTGCTCCTGCAGTGAAAATAATAAGGCATACAGTCATGTATGTAGTGGGAACTCAAACCCCAATGACATTAAAGCATGTATATATATTAAGTGGGGTTTGTGTGTTAGACCTGCTCAGCCGCCCATTCGTGTTGACAGTTGGTACAATTGTGAGTACAAGTTTAGCAGTGCAGCTCGTGTTTTTAGATACCCTGGCAGATGGGGGCCTGGTCTTCTGCCGCCTGGTGTTGTGCTGGCACCGGTATACTGTCTACAGTAGAACATGAAAAATATATTTTTAATAGAATCATCCTCCAAAATGTTACTTTATCATGACATACATGAAATGTTTTAAAACAAACAATCAAAACATAAGACTCACTTTCAAGATGGCCCTTTTGCCTTTACAAGGTTTGACCGATTCCACTCTCCACGTGTCCGGCATTGACTTCAGCCACACCTGTAAGTCCTCCTTTGTCTTAAGAGTCATCCGTAATGTGGCCTTGAAACTGATGTGGTCCAAACTGTATGGTTGGCTCACATGCTTGTAACTACACACATGGTACTCATTGTCCTTTGGTAGATAGTCCTACATACACAAATACAACAAACAAGATGTATGGTCGTTTCTCAGCTGAATACCGACATAGTAACAAAACAAGTGTAGAATAATTTGATACCATACCATCAGTTCAGGATGTTGGTCCACATTTAGCCCTATACTACTACATTTTAGTAGTAGTGCATTCCTGGCTCCCCCCACTAGTCTGTTAGGACATGAGGTGAGAATATTAGTTAGGCAGGCTTCCAGGTTAACATTTGCCTTTGTTTCTTTGTCTGCATCTCAGCAGACAAGAAAAACAGTGCAATCACAGCTTCAGCAGCAACACACACACTACACACATTACATAAACACACACATACACATAAAGTAAGCAGTCTGAACTCCAAAAGTAAACGGAAAAACAAAAAAGAGACTTTTTAAGAGACTCCACCCTGTGGCCATTAGTTACCAACTGACTGTTACACGCTTTTACCTCGTCTCAGTTGAGTTCTGTGTTCTGTTGTAGACTCCAGCATCAGTTAATTTTTGTGTTCTGTTGTCTGTTTTGTCGACTTCAGCATCAGTTAATTGTTGTGTTCTGTTGTCTGTTTTGTCGACTACAGCATCAGTTGAGTTCTGTGTTCTGTTGTCTGTTTTGTCAACTCCAGCATCAGTTGAGTTCTGTGTTCTGTCGACTGTTTTGGCGTCTAAAGTATCGTCCGGGTCTTGCAGACGGTTCAATCTGTTATGAAAGAAATGAATTGTGTCATTCTGAGTGAAACAGTATAACTGTTAAATAACTCAACTCAATCAAGATATTCTTACCTCACTGTCTCAGGTAATGTCCGTGTTGTGTCCACTGTTCTGACCAAGGCCGTGGGAAGTACAGGTAATGTCCGTGTTGTGCCCACTGTTCTGACCAAGGCCGTGGGAGTCCGTGTTGTGTCCACTGTTCTGACCAAGGCCGTGGGAGTCCGTGTTGTGTCCACTGTTCTGACCAAGGCCGTGGGAAGTAGGACAAATGAGGGTGCTGTAGGAACCACCTGCACAATTCTGAATAATGTTAAATAAAATCATTAAAAATCAATTTGTGTTGCACAAGCTCCATACTATATAAGACAATGGCCACGCAAAAGCAAATTTTGTATGTCTTTACGAATCCATGAAAAAAAAAGAACAAAACCTAGAGGCTCAGATTCTGAACGTATGGTGATGATGACAGCACAGGTTTTGTAGATAGTCTAATTGCAGGTCCACCTATTTTCACTGGACAGTGTAGGAGAGGAACAGTTAACGCTGTATTCCCACACTCTGATAAATGAGGGTCAGTGTCTTCAATAACATACACTTTTATTAATGCAACGTTTTGGTGACGAACAACTGGATATGACATGATGAAAAGTTGCTGTACTTTTGCAATACTTGGAATGGAGCTACATCAAACACTGCCAATGTGCAGTAAGCCTACATTTGAATTAATTATTGGTTTAATGATCCATTGCCTGTGAATACCAAGTGGTCGATGGTCTTATCAACACAATATGCTGTACTTTCATTTCAGCTAATGTAGTTTGTGCTAATGTAGAATGGCTGATATTCCATACATGCAATGTACTATGAGGGGCAGATGGGCAACCCTTATGTTTTTTTAAGGACATTGGGCCTCATGCGCCAATAAGTTCCTAACTTTTCCTCTTACATTTCTTCCTAAGTGAATTCCTAAGAGAAGTCCAGTCAGATTCATGAAACGTTCTTAAGTAGGCAGAATTGTTCGCAAGCATGTTCTTATGATGATGAATCCAAATCATCGTAACTTGAAGGGGTGTGCCAGTTCATTCAAATTATCATAGGTAGACGCCCCACATATCCCAATTAGCATCCTAATTACCATAGTGAACCGCCCCACCAATCCCATATAAGGCATTGGGAATTCACTTTCCTACCTGTGTTCACCCAGGTGGGTGTGGTTTTGCATGACTCCATGGCCTTGCCTGCAGTCACACCTGTGTGTGATTGCAGCACACAAAAATCACAGGACCTCACACACAGAAATAAAGTTGAGTGAAGTCAAGAATACCTAAACTAAAGTCTAAATATGGTGGAACACCAGACTCCAAACATTAAAAATCAATAGTACTGTAGAGGTACTGAAGTGAACAGAAATATTCATATTTTCAATATTTCAATATTTTCAATATTTTCAATATTTTCAATATTTTCAATATTTTCAATATTCATGAATGTATTTTATTATTTATCTCACAATAGTCAACTTTCTTATGTGGTGGGTATGTTGCGTTTGTTTGGGTTGGGTTGTAAACTCTAAACCAGTGGTTCTCAAACATTTTCATGTCAAGGACCCCAAAATTGACATGCATTCTGCAGACCCCCATATGAAAATATTTTCTGCTATTTATCAAAATGTTTCGAAAATCTACAAGCTCAAAATGGGCAGTAATGTGAGCTTGTAGATTGGCTATTTAAAAGTATAAAATGGGATTAAAGTGGTAAAATGTTCCATATTTTGCTGTGGACTGCCTGGAACTTCCTCAAGGACCCCTTGAGGTCCTCAGACCAAACTTTGAGCATCATGCAGAGGGCACTGTTTTTCCTTTATGTTTTCAGATTGCACTAATACCTACGAACAAATCACAGCTAAGAAAAGATTGAGGGATCCCAAAACCTTCTTAAAAACTTCCTAAGTGGGTCTAAGAACAAATTTCCTCTTAAGAACTTCTTAAGAACGGTTGGCGCATGAGGCCCATTAATCCTCCATACACCTCTTACCTGAAAAGTTGTCCTACAGCCATGGATTTGGGGACTATGGTTTTGGGGACAGCGTTGTGCACTATCTCCTTTTTGACGTCCGGGCCATGTCGACCAGGCGGTCTGTTGTGAAAGAGACACATTGTATCATGCTGAGTGAAACAGCTAAATAATCAATTTAGTTAAGTGATATTATATATATATATATATATATATATATATATAGTGTTTGTTCCATAACAGGGGTCCCCCTGCGCAAGTAAAGTAGTCGAACATACATTATCAGGTGAGCTGGGATACCAATTTCATTCAATCAGGACAGAGAACCCATTTTCAGCTTCAATAATTTTATAGCGTTTCATATGAATTATTATTTTTACTGAACGATGATTACACGTACACAACCACACCCTTTACAAGCCTGGCATGGACAGACTAGCAAGTAGCAACTCTCAGATGCTATTTTTACCATTTGGCATCTGTAGTTGCAATACCAACCCTGACAGCCCATTCATCCAACAGAAAAGTCCTATCTGATTGTATTACTGTATCTGCCAAATTTGTGTTTCATAAAAATCCACCGTAGACATGTTAGGAGCTACTTTCTGTCAATAATTTCTGTGCAAGGTGATTATTTTTGTGTCTGAGTTTTCAATATGGCAACATCCTGCTGCCTCCTGGTACACAGGACCATTGAGTGATTCCTAACAAGCGCTTCTAAACTCGAACACTTGATAATCATTTGACATAAAGTAGCTGATAACATCTAGTGGACTTTTATTAAACAAAAACTAGCCCGATACAAAGTGGATAATCCAAGCTTTGCGTACAGCTGCAATGTTGGTGAGTTTAACGTCAGTCAATCAGATAGGACTTTTCTGTTTGGATGTACGGGCTGTCAAGGGTTAGTAGATGTCAGATATTAAAAATGATCACCGTCTGGGCTATTTATTTTTGAGTGGTGCAACCACTCCATTAAGGAGCCATGTGTCTGTCTGTCTGTCCCTGGATGGCTGGCTGGGTCAGTCCGAGCACGAAAATTGCGTTTAGTTTGTGTCACTGCTGTGCAAGCCAGCCCCACCCACACACACGGTGTGACAGTACAGTACAGTACAGTAGAGTAGAGGGACCCCCTGGGGACCTCCACACGGTAACTCTGTCAGTTCTCAACCGTTTCGGATGCGGGGCGGCTTGCCGGAATCGGCCCGGGACCCTTGGCGCGTTCCTGGGGGTCTGGATGTTACAGGGACCCGCCGGAGTCCCCCGGGGACCCCCACATGGTAACTCTCATTTCTCTACAGTTTCGGATGCAGGGTGGCTCGCCGGAACCAGGCCGGCACCCTGGGTGCGATCCTGTGGGTCTGGAACTTCCGGGGACCCACCGGGGACCCCCACCCAGAGGCTCACTTCACACGGGTGTGATTTTTTAGCTCTGGGTTGGCATATTCGTCTGGTTCAGGGGTTTGTCGTCCATAATAACCACACTGTATAGTTTGTAATTTGTGTAGTAGTTACAGTAGCTACTTATTTCTTATTTATTAAGTTTTAAAGGTAGTGTAAGTGATTTTCTTTAGTTAAAATAAGTGTTAAAAAGCTTTTTTATCAAACAGAAAATGCATTTTCAGAAACAAAACTTAAACTGGGATACCAACTTTATCCAATCAGGATAGAGAACACAGTCAGGATACAGATTAAACAAGTGGAATTGTGGAAAAGTGATGACACAAAGCAATGAAAAGCTACTCTCCGGATTGGCTGACATTTTGTCACCTACCTACCTGAAAATGTATTTTCTGGTTATTAGAAAGCTGGCGAGACATGCAGGGAGACCTCTGTTATTGAACAAACACTCTAAACAATGATTAGTCACAACCAAAAAATATCACTTACACAGCTCAGAATGTATGCAGCGTAACTAGTAGCGTATCGTTTTAAAGTAATCATAGTGTCACAACACAATCTAATGTGTTGTTTAAATGTTTCTCACCTCGTCTTCTTCTGCTTCATGTTTATCGCTGCTACTTTCCACTATGAAAATTACGGAATCTTCTATTCTACTACTACTACTCTGCTGGGAATCAAGAGAGGGGACCATTTGACGGTTGCACACATTTGGTCCGTTTACACTTGCCCGTCTGAAAGCTATGTCATGTGACAATGGTTCCGGATACAGTCTGTTTCCAATGTCATACTGTACATTACCAGCTAGTCTTTCTAATGTTGTCTGTATGCAATGTCAGTTTTGAGGCCAGTCACGATTTAATAATAATCCTGTATTCTTGTCCAAGTTTACCATTAGCATTCACTTTCACTTGACTTGATGATAGAATAATGTACCATACATTATAAATAAGATACCCAGTAGTGTCCCCTGGTGGTGGATGTAGTGAATAACTACATTCGGTAGTCAAATTTACTTGCATGAAATAAAATGTAATGCGAGTCTGTGACACATCCCATGTGTGCAGGTTCTTTGGGTTACTTTGGTCAAGTTAGCATGCACTTTTATGCTCACAAAGGCGCATAATCTGTGGCTTTTGTAAAATAGAATAATGTGTGTATTTAAATGTACATTGAAGAGTTGAATGAATATAATTTAACATTTGTATCTACCGTATTATATTACATTTGCCTATACATTTACATTATTACGTTATATTATATTATATTTGCCTATTATAGTGGCACCCTCATTTGGAGCCCTGATGGTCCCAGATAGGCCTACTGAGGCCTACATTGCTGTGCCAGCTGCACAGCAATGTTTAAATGCTTCTGTTGCTTTCAGTGTAATGTACCAACCTCACACAGACATTCCTTGTATACAGTATGTTCATAGCTGCTGCCAATTAAAACAATTGTGATTCACAATGCAGGACTGGAATTTCCTCATCTGTATCATTGTGTGGACCAACAAACAGTTTGTTCACAATCTATCTCTTCCTTTGCTAAACCATCTCAACTGAATTCCTTAAATCAAAATGACAATGAGTGAATCTTTTTGCCTTCAGTTTCCTTCAATATTTACTTCAGGTGTCAAAGATGTAGTGTACTGTTGTAGCTGACACTGACATCAATCCTGAACTTCACAGTTCAGCTTCAAGGTTTCATTTGAAATTTCATTTGTAACATCTATAGTCTAATCCACTAGTCTACTATTTCACTATCATGGGAATACGGTTAGTTGTTTTGTACAAACCTCAAGCCTTTTTCATAGCTTAGTTATATTTAAACTAAAAGAAAATAAAGACATGAAGCTTGATATATGATTATCAAATAAAATATATTATTTATTATTATGAAATCAAACTTAAATATAACATAAAGGATGAAGCATGTTTGATGTATAACACAATATGAAACATACTTCTCAACAATCTCTTTAAAATACAAATACAAAATAACAAAACATTAAACCATTAATGTAAGAAAAATTAGCACTATTATTTACAACTGTTACAGATTATTAAACAAAAGAGAAATAATACTCAGTGTAACATACTATAATTTCAAAGTAACAACTATTTACAAGCATAACTATGTATACACAGAGAGAGAGAGGGGGGGGGGGGGGGGAGTGATGGGTGGGATAGATTGAGGTGGGAGGAGGAGAGAGTGTGTCGTCCTGCTGGGATGGATCAGGGACCTGTGTGAGAAAAAGAAGTGATAAGTAACTTTAGGTCATTTACTTCATACATTTAATTGCAGGAAATTGCTCCTGCATTGTTATTTACAATTGTTTCTTATATACTTTTTTTTTTAATGTCTTGCAGTTTAACCACGTGAACCCTAATGCCCCTATTGTTTCTGGGATGAACATTCAGCACAAATAGCAGATCTACAAGCTCACGATGAGTCTCGATTAGTGATGGGAGATTAATCGGCAAACACATCGATATCGGCCGATTTGAGTTGTTTTTAGATTAATCTGCATCGGTTCGATTAATCAATCAGCCCGATTAATTAATCGGTCTGATTAATCGCCTGTCTTTACAGATAAACAAGCCCAAAGTAACAGCTTGAACAGATCTACAAGCTCACAATATTAAATATAAAGGTATTTAAGTTAAATCTGACTTCCCTAAGCCTGCAGTGCAGATACCCTGTTACATGCATTTTTCAGAATGGACAAAATTATTATAATTTTTGAATACAGAATGAGATCATATCGACATCGGTAATATCGGTTATCGGCCATAACAGCAATTAATTATATCGGATATCAATATCGGCCAAAATGTCTCATCGGCACATCCCTAGTCTCAATGCAAGGCGCTGTGAGCTTGTAGATTGGCTTTTTTGGTAAAGAAATGTAGTGTAGGGCGAAAAAGGAGGACCTAGTATGGAGGCCTGGGGCACCTTGGTCGACTAAGTATAAATGGTTTAAGTAAGTTAAAGGTTTGTTGAATGGGAGCGTAGCCTAGTTTAGCTCAACTCTTGGATGATCAAGCATCAGATCCTCTTAATAGTAAAGAACTTCTTCATACTGTAGATGGATGGATGGTCTAACTAAACTAAACAATGTATTATGATGTATTTATTAAGTGGCTAAATTCTCTATTAGTAAAGATGTACCGGTACTTACTTACTTGGCACAAGTTGGCAGTCAAACTTCATCCTTGCCTTGGTCCAGGTCTCTTGGTGCTGATGGAGGCAGAAGATTGTCTCTGCACATGGAGAAGAAACACATGTTAGTGAAAATCAACATAAATATCTTGCTAATTATAACCAAATGTACATAGTAAGTTACACCTTGCCATGTAGTTACTAATTAGTAACATAATGTATATTACGTATTACAACAATGTAAGTCACAAAATGATCTCAAAATTAATTTTATAACTACAACTCAACATTTGAGTTGTATCCTTGCAGATATAATACATAAGTATCAATTGTATGTTTTATAATGAGACCATGTTGCCATGTCATTATCTTCACTCAGAACCGGAAACCAACTCACTTTCCTATGGACCACCCTGGGGACATCGATGAGGATGGTGCTCATCCTCCTGGGGGGGCTGTCATCTTCGACCTCCTGTGTGAGAAAAGGTAGTGATTTGTAATGTTAGTGGATGTTAGAGGTGATAAATGTACATGCATAACAAATCACTGGTTAATCACTTCAATTCAACTGTTCCACTGTTTCCATGTCTCTGCTTGCAGTTTAACCACTGACATGAGCCCTAGTGTTTGGGGCAGAAAATAGCAGTTCTACATGCTCACAACATGCTGTGTTGTGAACTTGTAGATCTGTTGTTTTTAGCAAAGAGATTTAGTGCAGAGGGAAATTTGGAGGGGCCAAGTATAGACCCCTAACTCCTTGTATACTATGTAGTAAAGTTGTACTCACTCTTAGGCGTTTGGCTGGTGGTGGCACTGGCATTTCACCGTGGTTTTCCTCCTGGTCTTCCTTTGAGTCCTTGGGTGGTGGTTTCCTCTTGTTTCCCTTGCTCTGAGATTGTAGTCTCTTCTGGAGGAAGGCTTGCATGCTCCTGCAAAAAGTGTGAGATGGGAATAAGGAGAGTAAGCATTAACTCAGACAATAAACAAAGTCACATAAATAGAGCGCAGGGAGAACAATGTGGTGCCTCAAAGAGACTAAGATTCAAGGTAAACAATTAACCTAGCATGTCTACACCACATAGTATCTAAACATTTGTGGTCAAGCAAAACTAATCAACAAAACCATTAAAACCAGTGACCAAGATGTATCTATACATACTTGAACTGAGCAGATCCAGCTCCTCGCTTCTTTTTGGCCACGGTGACCCTCTTCCTGGGGGTGACCTGCCTTGGTGGAGGAGACACAGGGGAGTCAGTTTCCGTGTCGGAATCGCCTGTCAAACACGGAAACCAACTCACCTGTGGCTCTTTGGGTGCTTCTCCATGTGAGGCCTTCACTGGCACCCCCTTCAGTATCACTCTGGAATTCTTGGGGTCATCGATGCATTTCCACGTCCAGTTGTCTAGGTCCAGGTCCTGTGTGAGGAAATGTAGACAATTGTAACTTGAGCGAATTTCCTTCAATAAATCTAAATGCAGGAAATTGAAGTAGTTAGTAGTGAAGTAATTTGTATTAATAATAGTGTTTTTTGTAACTACAGACAAACTCATGGAAGCTTTCTTTATGTCTCAAATAATCTTTCAAAAATAGCCGATCTACAAGCTCACAATGCATCGCATCGGTTATTTTCCAATAGACACAGTAAAAAAATAGGGCTTATAAGTGGTTAATGCATGTTTTGAATAATAATGTACAAAGTAGTAAGTTTGAAGTTTTCAAATAATTGTAGTGGAGTTGCCTGAGAGATGTAGTGGAGTGTATAGTATAAACTATAAAGTACTGAAAAATGGACAGATTCAAGGAAAGTAAACCTCAAAATTGTACTTCAATAAAGAAATCAACTTAGTTACTTTAGTTTCCACCACTGGTAGTAAGGAAGGATGTACTTACTCGAAAGAGCTCAGTCCTAACCCTCTTCAGAACCACCCCCACCCTGCGGTTGTTGGGGTCCTGGATCAAGGTAGAAGTCAAGGTGAAGTTGTCATCTGTAGAATCCTGTGGGAGAAAATGTAGAGATTAGTAAATTAAGCAAATTTCCTTCATTCATTGAACTGCAGGAACTAGAACGGCATTGCATTTTTTTAAACAATTGATTTGAAATTTAATTTCAGAAATGAAACATATCCAGGAGCCACTGCTCCTTCGCGTGTAAAAGGTTCAGGCATCGCCATCTAGTACGAATGCCTCTGGTCGTCTCCCTAGGGTGATGACCAGAGGCCTTGGAATGCCTTGGGAACTCCCAGGATGAAGTGGGAAGTGTTGTCCAGGAATGGGAAGTCTGGAACTCTCTGCTGGAACTGTTGACCCCCCAATCCGACTCCAGATAGGCAGTTATGGATGGATGGATGAACAATTATACAGTTAGTTATTTACATTAAAATCCTCAGCGTTCAATTGTAACAGTTTACATCAACTGTTCATCTATAAATGTATCTGTAAGTGTGTATGAACGTTTGTAATCCACGTAATTCAAGAACTGTTCACCCCACCGACTTCAAATTTGACACACGCGTTTGACACCACAGGGAGTGCAGTGCCCGGGCCTTGAGTCGGTGGGATACACCGTTGTTCAGAACCAGCACAAAAGTCTATGTCCGGGCTCTGGATAGGGCCACTGCCCACAGTGCCCAGGCTATGGACAGGGCCCAAATTAGCCAATTGATCACACCTGATCACCCCTAGATCTCCATATATGGAGCTGGCCTGTTCTGACATCACAATGTTGTTAACCGATGTAAAAGCTCACGACATGTCATGATGCAATGTCACACATTGTGAGCATGCATGTAGATCTGCTATTTTCTAAAACTATTGAAACATTTTGAACAATTTGGAATAATTATACATTGCAAGTTCAACAACACAAATCTTGTATGGGGGTACTTCCTTGGCACAATATATGTTCAGATCCTAACCAAACCCAAACTTGGGGTCGTTGGCATTAAAAAAGTTTAGAAGAACCACTGATTTAAACAGTGAAACAGCCATATGGATTAACTCAGAGTTAACTGTAACCGTTTACATTTAGCCTCAGGTGCATAATATTTGAACCAGTGCAGTTGGCTAAATTTGTAAAATATCAGAGTTATGCTGAACACTATCTGACAGCAACTGTTTGAAAGAGGCAGTAGCCAGTAGGCCTGGCTATAGGTCTAAAATTGAACTTCTTACAATTTGCAGACGGTCATATAATATGACCGTCAACAAATATGTCGACAAATATGACTCATATTTGTCCACAACGAGTGAAAGTGAAGAGTAAATATCAACATCAAACCTTGTCAACGAATGAGCGTGATTATGAATCCGAACCACTCCGAACCGCTCTAGGGATAGACCGTTGCCGTTTCGTGCGTAGCATTAGCCCCGTTTAGAAACGTAGCCTCGGTCCCAGCTGGCTTACTTATCTGCGAAAAGAAAACGAACGAAACGGGGCTTAACGGCTGCGGTGGGATCCATAATAACACCGTTACACCACACGTCAACGACATTGAGCAAACAAACTAGGCTAGTATTTACTGCTAACGTTTCAAAATAACGTTTAACGTTAGCGTTTTTGGCACAAACAAACCCGCCTGTAAACAATTCCGTCACTAAATAACATTATTACGATCGTTGACAGTTGACAGTGCATAATATAGTATTAATAAACACGTCTACATACCATCTCCATCTTCTTCGTAACGTTCGGTTGGTGTTGAACTAGAACTTGAAGTCTAACCGTCCGCTTGTTGGGTCCTCTCAATAAACAGTTGTTGGCAGTGTGTGAGTCAGTGAAAGTGAATGAAGACAGATGAGCAGTTTGGAAATATAAACCAACGTCATCTCGATACACCTGTTATCTGGTTGGCTGATTTCTTCCCGACAGCACGGCCCTCTGTGATTGGCAGTCAAATCAGCAGAAACCGGCCCCGCCCATTGTCGTGTGCCGGCGTATGGCAACGTCGTTTGTTGATGTGCACGTGTGCACCGTGTGCACATATATACTCTATGGTGTGCACTAACTCTATGAGGTGTCACGTGAGCAGAATCAGATCTACAAGCTCACAACTTGTCGCGTCTGCCACGTCTGCAAAGCGTTGTGAATTTGTAGATCTGCACAGGACGGTTTGTTGACGGTTTGTCGCGACAAGTTCAATGTTTAAAACGACGCGTCACCCAAACGTCACATATAATTCAAATAAATACCTGTAGGACTACTTTCAACTGATTTTTAGCAAAACCTCTCACATCAGCTGGACAACACTGAGGTGCCTACAACTCTTTGGAGCAGACGCAGAGGACTTATAACCTATATTAATATCCATATCCAGCAACAGTTATGTGTATGAGTATTTTGGACCGTGGTGTTATAGCTGAGCAGCAGCTCAACACTTATGGCATTATAACGCCTGATTGCAGCAAAACCAATGGAAGGAATATGTCAACATGGACTTGGAGCAACAAGCGCAAGGTGAGTGTAAAAACCTAGAATGCATTATTTACTGGAATGTTTCATTTTGTTCCTCGACCAGTGGTCGTTGTAATTGGCTGAAATGCACAGAGGGAGCGTGTGTTTCCCAAGGCTGCCTGGTATGCTACATGTTACTGCTGAGAAATGCTGAGGTTGTCAGTTCAAACCTCAGCTGTAGTGAGCTATAGTGTGTATGTATGCTCCAGTGGCGCAATCGGTTAGCGCGCGGTACTTATATGACAGTAACCTGCTAAGCAATGCCGAGGTTGTGAGTTCGAGCCTCACCTGGAGCAGAGATCTTATGCCCAATCAAGTTGTCCTCAAAAGCACAGAGGGAGCGTGCATTTTACTGCTGAGAAATGCTGAGGTTGTTAGTTCAAACCTCAGCTGTAGTGAGCTATAACTATAAGTGTACATTTTGTCTATTATGGTAGAAAAATGTATATCTAATCTAAGTGGCGCAATCGGTTAGCGCGCGGTACTTATATGACAGTAACCTGCTAAGCAATGCCGAGGTTGTGAGTTAGAGCCTCACCTGGAGCAGAGTTCTTATGCCCAATCAAGTTGTTCTCAAAAACATGCACCTGGTCGACGACCATCCCTTTAGTAATGCGGGAGTTGGCGAAAAGTTCTGGGAACTTAGATGAATTGTGTCAGACCTGGGTCTCTGAATGTATCATCTGCCATATGAGCACAGTGCATTACCAATGCATAACCATCCATGCATGGCATTCATCCTTAATTGGATCACCCATTGGATCTAATCTTTTGCGCTAAATCTTTGGGTTTTTTAGCAGCCAGGGTTAATTTGTTAGCCATGTAATTTTACTCGCTAATTGATGAAAAATGTCCATTTGTTTTGTGAAATCTTAAATGTTGCTTACTATACTTTTCCTCCCTCAGGTGAAGGTTTTCGGAGCACCGCTGGAGAGCCTACAGTGTCATACTGACCACGGGGATGTGCCAAGGTGAGTGTCCAAGTGGAAAACTTAATTAAATTATTAAAAGCCAGCAAATTATGTCAGTTAAATGTTCCTGTTCAAATGGTGTTTATTTTAATTGTTTTGCTAATTTCATTTCATGTGTCTGCTTTCTCAGGTTTCTGGTGGGTGCATGTACCATGCTGCTGGAGCACACTGACGAAGAGGGCCTGTTCAGAATAACAGATTCCATTACTAGACAAAAAGCACTCAGGGTGAGTAATGGCTCTAGTTGACTTTGCTGTCATTGCTTAAACCTAATAGGCAAACAGAAATTAATTTGTATTCATATGTAGGGTACCATTGTTTAATGCCAAAAACACAATTAAATCATTAATCACAATTATTTATATATGACAATTAACCAACAATAAGATGTCATGATTGTGAGAGCCCATACTGACAGTGCCTGAAATATAAATTAAGTCTAAACACAACTTTTGCATTGTTTCTTCAGGTCCAGCTGGATGCGGGCAAGGAAGAGTGTCTGTCCACAGCAAATCCCCATATTGTGGCCGGCCTGGTGAAGCAGTTCTTCAGGGAGCTGCCAGAACCCATCCTGCCCACCGAGCTGCATGATGCCTTTCTGAAGGCCCAGGAGCTGACCAGTGAGGCGGACAGAACCGCCGCCACACTGCTGCTGTCTTGCAAACTGCCTGACAGAAACACCAGCGTGCTGCGCTACCTTTTTTACTTCCTCCACAGTGTGTCCAAGAGGTAAGTGTGTTCACCAGCTTTTTCAACCAACTTCCAGATTTATGCTTATGTGTTTTCTACTATGTGATCAATGCACCGCCAAATACAAGGATTCCGATTGTAATTGTACTGTGATTGTGATTGCCGTTTGTTTCTACCCTAGGAGTGCAGAGAACAAGATGGACAGCAATAACCTGTCTGTGGTCTTGACCCCTAACCTCCTTCCACCTGGAGAGGGAACTGAGAACATGGAAACCAACCTCAAGCTGCAGAGAGCAGTCATTCAGTGCTTCATAGAGAATGCTCAGGACTTCGGTAAGACTCTAGACGCCACAGTTAATTTCTAATTTATGCCATTTAATTTATGACAGTTAACCACTTAAAACCCTATATATACTTCATCACCTGTTATTTGTTTAGAATAAACTAATTGCCTCCACCAGGGGGAGAGATTAGACTTTTAGTCATCAGGCAGGGGCTATTTACAGGACTGGAAGATAGGAATATGTTTACCCACAAAAACACATTTTCATTCTATAGAAAGAGAAGCATTTGGTAAAGTAAAGTTAAAAATAGTGCATATTTGATTTTTTTACATGATACATCCCTAACACATTTGATTACTTAGTTTGATAATATGTGCTGATCAACTAATCAATGACCTCCCTTGTGCTCTTCTTAGGTGTGTTACCACAGTGCCTCTTGGAGAAAGTTCCAGTCATGTTGGGCGGTGAGACCAGCGATCCACTGCCTCAAGACAGAGAGGAGAACACCCTAGGACAGAGAGCAGAGAGGGCAAAGAAGAACCTTGCAAGATTTGCAACTTGGATTCACAGGACATTTGGTTGTGCTTCCTGAAGACGACTAAGACTTCAGCCAGGCTTTCCTGCATAAGGGAAGCAAGTCCAAGAGTGAGTATCCATAAAGAACTAAATCGTCTTTGATAGAATTAGAAGAGTGGTTCTCAAAATGTTCTTGTCAAGGATCCTTGATGAATATGTATTTGGCCACAGACATCCATCTGAAAGTATTTGTGTACCTCCATCCGTACAAGATTTGTGCTGTTCAAATGTTTACAAAATATTCAAAATATTTCACCTTTTCAAGATTTCTTTTGGAAATCTACATTGTGACGCGTTGTTGTATTGTGACCATGTAGATTCGGATATTGTCAATAGCCAATGTATTAGTGGTTGAACAGATTTTTATGCTATATTAACAAATTTGTTATCTTTATTGGAGACCCCCCTGGAACCCCCTTTGGGTCCCCGGACCCCACTTTTAGAACTACTGAATTAGATGTTCAACATAATGCTGCAAATGATCCTAGACTGACGGTACTTACTGTCACACTCATCTCTGTAGGCTCAAAGTACTTCAGTACATCTGAAGAGAACCTGCTGACACCCCAGGGTGATGTAAGCACCCTACGGACCTCATGGATCGGTGAGACATCCGGTGGAGCCCAGGAGTTCAGCGAGGGATCCTTGACAGACTCCCCCATGCCATAGCTACTACTACATCTCTGAGCCTGCCATCATAGTATCTACTGTAAGCCTCCGTTGGGGGAAAGATGTGCTGTGCCTCCAATGCAGCGAGCCTGGAGAACGAGGCACACCTAGAACGGTCCCACTCTGCTGAGGATCAAGATGGCCTTGACAGAACCTGGTGGTGACCTGCGAGCTGTCACACAGGACCACCACGGCCACTGTTGGAGAAACATATCGAACCCTCTGAGAACATCTTAATGCCACAGCCAGAGACTCGAGTTCAGCGAGCTCAGTCAGTAGACACAGAGACAAACACTGTCCCTACACTGACTAGCCTGGCTCCAGCCCTGAATCGCTAGCCACGCCCATTAAGAAAATATGTTCTGGTGATTCAGAACAATGAATTTGATTCTGAATAATGAAGTGAAACGGAATGAAGATTCAGACTGAGTGTCAGGCTATACACTGACTGCACTGACTCAAAATTGATTAGAAATGGACTGATTTCACATGACGATAGGAATTTGATGGATGCGTGCAACATCTAAACATTGTGTGCACCTCAATGTTAAATTGGGCATTTTTTTTGCAAAATGTAAAAATATAAAGAATTTGGAAAAGAATATGTGAAGTAATTGAACATTTAAGGCCTAAAATACACTTGCAACAATTAACAAATTGCTACAAAACCTGTGATCAGCCAGTCATTAGGGGCATAGTTGAAGGATACATTTAGGTCTGCTAATTATGTACCATGCATCCTATATACTTTACGTATTACTTCAGACCATTTTCCAAATGCTTTATTTTTTACATTTAGAAAAAATAAATAGCTGATTTAACATTGAGGTTTACAGTAGGTGCCCACTCTTCCAGTTAACGTTCGATTAACTATTGCACCGTGCACGCCTCCAAGATAGTGTCCTTGTCATGTGAATCAGTTCATGTTTAACCCATTAAAACATGTTGCCTATTCTACAAATGTCTTTAAAAAAATGAAGGAAAAAAAATGTTTCTTATCAGTGGTGCTCAAGCTTTTTCATGACAACATTATATGTATTTTGCCACGGAAGGTCCTCATGTCAAAAAACATTTTCAGGGACCTCCGAAGGTAAAGATTTGAGTTAAAAATGTTCTCTTTAAAATCATATATATTCAAGATTTGCACACATTTTCATGATTTTTCATATACAAGCTCATATCGTACATATATTTTTGAATAGCCAATGTATGCGATTATGCCAAAGGGTGCTATATAAAAAATGACGGATGCTTTCCCGGTTTCAACGGTTAATCAATTTTGTATATGTATATATAAAGTTTTAAAATGTATTTCTATTTTTGCATTTCTCTCTCATTAAATATATAAAACTAAAATTCAGGAGTCATTGATTTTATTCATTAATATCCCAACATAATATAATGTAAGATCTGGGGTACAATCACTCACTGTGCTGTTTCTTTTTACTATTCAAAATACTAGTCAAATAAAATTAATAAAGATCTTCCAGGCTTAACTTCTTGAATAAAAACATGATTCACTAGTGATACACTAGTGAGGACTCAGGAGTCATGTTATGATATCGCCGGGAGGAAACCTAACTCCATTTTAGAATTTGTTTTTATAAATCAGTGCTATTGAACACCCTTTATGTCGGTGTGTTGCTTCGAAAATATTGAACCAATGGAAAGTAGTAAAAAAAGCTTTGGACAAAACCTCTTAACAACATTGGACCCTCAAACTGTCTGCTAAAGCAACGAACTCCACCACCATCTCATGCAAGTAATTGACAATATATAAACTCACCAACTTTGATGAGGCAGTATTGCTGGCATGCTCTGTTACAATCGTGATGTGTTTATAAGACAATCAAACACAGGGTGACTTTATTTCATTTATTTTCCTAATTTTACTTTCATTGTTTTCTATAACCGTTTTGTTTTTGTTTTTTAACAATTACTTGATGAAACTTCAAAAATAATATACAGCAGTAACCAATACTGATATAATTTATACATTTTTAAAAATAAGAATAAACTTCAGTTATAGAATTTCTGTTTTCTACAATGGTCTATTTAAATCCTTCCATGTCAGTAAAATGGCAAGCCATGCACTACTCTGTAGTGATGTTTGTGCCTTGAGCAAACCTTCTTTGGACATTGGAAGCAAGTGTGAGAGCAAAGGTCCACAAAAATTACAATTCTTATTTACACAATTTAGGGTTTATCATTATAATTTAGCAAACTGACAGTCACGTGGTTAGCGCGTTTCCCAGGGCTTATTGGGTTAGTTTAGATGCAAAGTATGACACACAGAGGCACAGTGTTAAGACTAGCAGACCAGTTTGTCAGGGCAAACTCTGGAAGTTGAGTTCAATCCTTTTCTGTGAGAAAGCTTTTGGGAAACCAAGAGCTGATCATAAATATTTCTAGAGTCACCAGTTCGTTCCGCAATGCTCATTATGCTCCGATCCACACGTCTGTGCGCGCGCATACACACACACACACACACACACACACCTACACACCTTTAGTATTGCTACTAAAGTAGCAATACCACGTTTAAATATTCCAACATGTACATGGATAAAAGCACAAAAGTATTGGCCTCAAAGAGTAATAGCCTAGATACCAATCTACAAGCTCACAACCCATTGCATTGTGAACTTCATGTATGTGTGCTTGGTAAAGCCTCCATTGCACCATTCATTATATACATAGGCTATTTTTGGCACAAGAAAAAAGAAGGCATTGGTCCATTTATGATCAGGGAGTTGTTTTAATTCAAAATAATGGTTGGAATCAATTCAGACACTGGCTCAAAAACAGCTAATTTACACATGTCATAAGCCGATATTGGCAAATGTAATTTTTTTTCTCAACTCAACATTGATTGGCTCCCCAGAGAACTTGGGTTAGAAATAAAATTGGTAGTAGACTACTTTATGAACACATTAGATTAGAAAGCTATCCGTAAGCACCGTAATTTATTTTCTTGTTTGCTTCTCGCCCCAATTCCTAAGTGTCTGATGAAATGAATATCACTCTACACTGTAGAGTCTACAGTACGTCTGGGGTGAAACACAAGTCAGAGTAGACGTTAAGATGAATGTGTTTGAAATATGAAGTGAAATATCCCACGGTGACGTGTGCTCATATATAGCACCGCCAATACAGGTGGATGCATCATGACCCAAGGGATTATGGTAACCCTTTCTTTTACAGTACAGTAATAACCATGAAATTACATGGTAATTACATGGTTATTACAAGATAGTAAGGAGTAATTACTGGGTATTTACACAACAATTACTAGGTAATTATCAAGTATTTTCTTGACTACTACCCGGTAATTACCATGTAATTATGAGTATTTACCAGGTAATTACATGGTAATGTAACCAGTAATTACTATGAAAACTAATCAGTAAGTACTAGGTAATTATCAAGTATTTTCTTGACTACTACCCAGTAATTACCATGTAATTATGAGTATTTACCAGGTAATTACAGGTATTTACATGGTAATTACATGGTCATGTAACCAGTAATTACTATGAAAACTAATCAGTAATTACTAGGTAATTATCAAGTATTTTCTTGACTACTACCCAGTGATTATTAGTATTTGCCAGGTAATTACATGGTCATGTAACCAGTAATTACTCAGAAAATACAAAGTTTTCCCCAGTAAGTACTAGGTAATCCTTATGTATTTTCCTGCCAACTACCAGGAAATTATAACCTATATACTAGGTAGTTACCAGTTAATTACACTGTAAATACTGGATAATGGCCATGTAGTTAACTAGTATTTACTATACAATTCACTGACGACTACCAGGTATTTACCCATGAATTATTGAGCCATGTGTTATCAATCAATTGGTGCAGTTGACCGTGAGGCTGTTAATGACGGTATTTACATTGTAATTACCAGATATTAACCTGATAACTACCATGTATTACCCAGTCCATTACATGTTAACTACAGGGAAATATACCCAGTAAGTACTAGGTAATTATCATGTATTTTCTTAACTACTACCCGGGAATTACCATGTAATTATGAGTATTTATTATTGATTCATGCCTTATCAATCAACTGGTGCAGTGGCCGTGCGGGTGTTAATGACTATTTACATTGTAATTACCAGATATTAACATGATAACTACAATGTTTTACCTGGTAATTACTCAGCATTTACCCAGTAACTAGAAAATATTTAACCGGTAATTACCTGCTATTTACCCAGTAAGTGTGATTTGTATTTACCTAGTATATACTAAGTAATTAAAGTGGAACTGTGACTGTAAAAGAAAGCGTGGTTTGTTTCCATATTACTACCTGGTACTTTCAGTATTTACACAGTAATTACGGTAGAACTGGACTGTAAAAGAAAGCGTGGTTTGTTGCCATGATATTACTTGGTAATTACTCAGTATTTATCCAGTAACTAGACAACTATTTACCTGGTATTTACCCAGTAATTAAGGTGGAACTGGACTGTAAAAGAAAGTGTGGTTTGTTTCCATGATATTACCCTGTACCTTCCCTGTAATAACCATATTTCAGTTTGTAATCAACGAGTAGCCCATGAACTCAAGAATGACACAATGACAGTTTAAGGGTTTTTATATAGAGATGGTTGCACAGCCACAGACAGACATGGATGGATGATTGTATGAATGGTATCTGAAATGACACACACTTATCACTGTAAAGTTCAAATACATTAGCTGAGGCTAACTTAGCTTGTTAGAGCCCTGTTAGGCTACCATAGATGGCTGCCAATGTTAACCTAGCAACATGATTTAGCATAGCAAATACAGGCAAAAACGAACTTTTTAGAGAACACATAGATGAATGAATTGTTGCAACATTAATTAATATTGCACTGTATAAACAAACAATGAGCATACTTCCTGAAGAACGCATTCTGTGATCCTGTTTGTCTGTCTGTGTAGCTGCATGTAGAGTTGCAGCTGGACTGGGGTCCTCTTGCACTGACTACACTGCCCAAACAGAAGCCTGAACTAAAGTAGAAAAATGGGTCCTCAATATGAATAGAGTGTGCATGAAGTAGCCTTCACTAAATGCTATGGGGAATTTTGTACACAGTTACTTTTACAATTCATGGTTTAAACCAGTGGTTTTCCACCCTTTTCAAATCAAGGTCCATTATTTATTTAGCATTTGAGCCACAGCACGGGCCACCATTTGATGAGATTTAATTATTAAATTATTCTACATTCTCTAACTTAGACTTCTTGTAAATTAATTAATGCAGATGTTTAACAATTATTTAACTATTCATAAAAATATGACCTGTAAGGGTCCACTTGGTTTAATTTTATGCTCTCAAAAGTTAAAGAACTATAAGGGTCCATTTGGTTACCAAAGTTGAAAACCACTGGTTTAACCTGTAGAAAATAATTGATCGCCATGGCAACCCCAGCCTGGACCTGATTAGGTGAATTCCCAACACCTGCTAAATCCCCCAAACCTGTATCTTGATTGGAGTCAGTTTCCACTCTCTACACTCACTCTCCCAGCCACTCAGTCATGCAGCTACACAGACTCAGACAAACAGGATCACAGAATGCGTTCTTCAGGAAGTATGCTCATTGTTTGTTTATACAGTGCAATATTAATTAATGTTGCAACAATTCATTCATCTATGTGTTCTCTAAAAAGTTAGTTTTTGCCTGTATTTGCTATGCTAAATCATGTTGCTAGGTTAACATTGGCAGCCATCTATGGTAGCCTAACAGGGCTCTAACAAGCTAAGTTAGCCTCAGCTAATGTATTTGAACTTTACAGTGATAAGTGTGTTAAGGTTAGTCATTTCAGATACCATTCATACAATCATCCATCCATGTCTGTCTGTGGCTGTGCAACCATCTCTATATAAAAACCCTTAAACTGTCATCATTGTGTCATTCTTGAGTTCATGGGCTACTCGTTGATTACAAACTGAATATTACAGGGAAGGTACAGGGTAATATCAT
The DNA here is from genome assembly GCF_951216825.1 of Electrona antarctica. Taxonomy (NCBI): domain Eukaryota; kingdom Metazoa; phylum Chordata; class Actinopteri; order Myctophiformes; family Myctophidae; genus Electrona; species Electrona antarctica. The sequence continues at coordinate 26,704,806 of NC_136805.1, forward strand.
GGAAACAAACCACACTTTCTTTTATAGTCCAGTTCCACCTTAATTACTGGGTAAATACCAGGTAAATAGTTGTCTAGTTACTGGATAAATACTGAGTAATTACCAAGTAATATCATGGCAACAAACCACGCTTTCTTTTACAGTCCAGTTCTACCGTAATTACTGTGTAAATACTGAAAGTACCAGGTAGTAATATGGAAACAAACCACGCTTTCTTTTACAGTCACAGTTCCACTTTAATTACTTAGTATATACTAGGTAAATACAAATCACACTTACTGGGTAAATAGCAGGTAATTACCGGTTAAATATTTTCTAGTTACTGGGTAAATGCTGAGTAATTACCAGGTAAAACATGGTAGTTATCAGGTTAATATCTGGTAATTACAATGTAAATAGTCATTAACACCCGCACGGCCACTGCACCAGTTGATTGATAAGGCATGAATCAATAATAAATACTCATAATTACATGGTAATTCCCGGGTAGTAGTTAAGAAAATACATGATAATTACCTAGTACTTACTGGGTATATTTCCCTGTAGTTAACATGTAATGGACTGGGTAATACATGGTAGTTATCAGGTTAATATCTGGTAATTACAATGTAAATACCGTCATTAACAGCCTCACGGTCAACTGCACCAATTGATTGATAACACATGGCTCACTAATTCATGGGTAAATACCTGGTAGTCGTCAGTGAATTGTATAGTAAATACTAGTTAACTACATGGCCATTATCCAGTATTTTCAGTGTAATTAACTGGTAACTACCTAGTATATAGGTTATAATTTCCTGGTAGTTGGCAGGAAAATACATAAGGATTACCTAATACTTACTGGGGAAAACTTTGTATTTTCTGAGTAATTACTGGTTACATGACTATGTAATTACCTGGCAAATACTAATAATCACTGGGTAGTATTCAAGAAAATACTTGATAATTACCTAGTAATTACTGGTTACATGACCATGTAATTACCATGTAAATACCTGTAATTACCTGGTAAATACTCATAATTACATGGTAATTACTGGGTAGTAGTCAAGAAAATACTTGATAATTACCTAGTAATTACTGATTAGTTTTCATAGTAATTACTGGTTACATTATCATGTAATTACCTGGTAAATACTCATAATTACATGGTAATTACCGGGTAGTAGTCAAGAAAATACTTGATAATTACCTAGTAATTGTTGTGTTTATTACCCTGTAGTTACCATGTAATTACATAGTAAATACCCAGTAATTACTCCTTACTACCTTGTAATAACCATGTAATTTAATGGTTATTACTGTAAAAGAAAGGGTTACCGGGATGATTCCATCTATGCTACGGTATATTCCACATTCTGCTCAATAGAGAGTATGCGCGTGACATCATCATCAAACCCGGAAGTTATGCAGGAATGCCTACTGAGTGGCAAAAAGTACTTTCTGGCCTTGACAGCCCATACATCCAAACAGAAAAGTCCTATCTGATTCCATTAAACATTATTAAACAATGTTAAACTCACTTTGCCTGTTGCTTTGCCACTCGATGTGCCATTCACTTTAAGCATGCGCATACCCTCTATTTTAGACAGTTGACATGCATTTACCTGGTGTAGCGTTGGCTACAGTGCAGGCTGTATGATAGTCTGTGTGCAACCACAACACATTCACTGCTTTGATTTTTTTCTGTCTTTGTATCGATCCATTCCATTCTATTCTACTACTACTGCTTGATACTCAATCATTTTCTGTCTTTTTATCAATTCATTATTTTCTACAGAAAAGGCTGATTTGTGATGCTCAATCATTTGCTGTCTGTTGATGGGTCTGCTGTTTGTCTGCAGGCGACCAGACGGCAGACGCCTCTTGGAGCTCAGTTTAGTAACAGGACGAGGGGTTGCTGTTGGCTGACATGGACTCAGTGGGCCTGGTCGTGTTGTTGCTGTTCTTCTGGAAGAGGTCTGGCCCTTACCAAAGCAGTGCATGGCAGACAACAGTCTCGATTGCTTGGATTTGATGTGATGAAACTGCTTGGCCATGGCAGCAATGGCCTGACTGTAGATGGGGTCCTTTCTCAGGCTGCTAATGTCTCTGATCATGCTCTCCACCAGGTCCTCTGTGTCTGTTCAAACACATCGTTCAACATTACAACAGAAACACTTCTTAGTCTAAGTACTGTATACTTTAATTCCCAGTGCACAAATCAAAATAAAATGTAAAATGTAATTATCCACATACCCACTTAAACCCTATCAAATAGTATATCAAATAGTGAAAATTGCAGATCTACAAATTCACAACTGAGCTATAGCTATCTGCTATTTTCACCAAATGTTCATGAAGGTAAGCCTGATTTATACCGTACAATGATGTATGCCAGTTTCACACAGAAAATAGTTCATCTACAAGTTATTGCGACCGAAGGTCGCCCGCCAGGATTAATTAATCTATTTATCACGAATTGCCAAGATCTTTCCGCTTTCAACCCTTATTTTGAAGAGCCAAATATCCGTAACTGGATGTTACGATGACATAATGCTGTGTGTGGTGTCTTGACCGGTTGTTGTTCTCTTGCTCGGTGCAGAAAAAACCCGACCGAGAGTATCTATGGAATCTTGCATTTCCCGTCAGTGTGTGTGTGTTGGTTGGTTGTTTGGTTGGTCGGGTTGAGAGCACGTGACATCATCAGGGATGGAGCATGTGACATCACGTGACATCATCAGAGATGGAGCACGTGACATCAGGGATGGAGCACGTGACATCATCACGGATGGAGCACGTGACATCATCAGGGATGGAGCACGTGACATCATCAGGGATGGAGCACGTGACATCATCAGGGATGGAGCACGTGACATCATCAGGGATGGAGCACGTGACATCAGGGATGGAGCACGTGACATCATCAGGGATGGAGCACATGACATCACGTGACATCATCAGGGATGGAGATACCTGATGTCATCTATATTAAGCTCATATAAGGAGATCCCTGATGTCATCAATATTGGCCAGCAACTCTACATCTGACCTCAAACCTCAAACCATTAGATCTCCATATATGGAGCTGACCTGTTCTGACATTCCATATGTTGATCCTTCCCCATCCATCCTTCCTCTCCAATGTCTCCCTTTTGACTGATACCTGTCCATTTAAACTCTAGACGGGCCTGCCCCAAAGTTATTAGTGCAGCCGCACCCGGCAGCCAACGAAAACTTCTTAACAGGCCCGAAAATTAAGAGCTTACCCCCCATGCCAAAGCGCCAGTACTCGCCCAGCAGTCTGCTGTCACCCAGGCAGATATGTTGATCTGACCCCCCCATTCCAAAGCGCTCGCCCAGCAGCCTGCTGTCACCCAGGCGGATGCGTGCACGCGACCTCGCCCTTTAGGACGAGGTCGCTTCTCGCCCTCAGGCGTCTTACTGGTAAGTGTAGATGTGACAAAGTTATTATTCTCACCCTCTTCATAGTCGCTTGACAAAGAAAGACACAGAAAGTCAGCACTTTCATCTTCACATTCCTCCTGATTGGTCCCGAGGTCTCCTTGGCTTGGGCTCTGCTGTGAACTTTGACCTTGCATCAAGTCTGGAGACGATGGAGGCAAAAGCAGTCGTTATTTAAAATGTCAACACCCATCCTGGTCCTACTGAACTGTGTTTAAAGGGTTAGTTCAGATCTTTGGACTGTGGAGCAGTAGGAAATACTTGCTATTAATATAGTGGTTGCAAAGGTATTAATTGTCTGAGTCTCGTGGTGGGAGTTCTAGTCTGGTGTTGGTGAATATTAGTTCCGGTGATTTGGTGGGGGGAACTGGGGGTCACTCATTACAAATAAATGAATCCCCAAAACTACCTTAATTTGTATTGTTGACCTATTTCTACCATATAGCTTACGTGTAATGACACACAAATGACGATACAAATATACAAAAAACAACAATGAACATTACACTACTCCTCTTCAGCTTCATCCATTAAATGTGACAAATTATTGTTCTTAATATATCTTGAAACATTTCCTGTTTGTCCTTAAGAATGTATGTAATCTTTTCCAAAGGTAAACATAAAGACAATTCCCGAAACCACTGTGTAATACTTGGTTTGTCTGGCCTCCTCCAGGTCAATGCTATTACTCTCTTAGCTTGTAAAAGACATATTTATAAACTTTTGTTCATTATGATTTATATTGTGTCCCTCTGGATATAGACCTTGCAGGAAGAACTTTGGTTCTGGTACAATATTTATTGACAAAATCTTCTGTATTTCCTGCCCGACCTTCCCCCAAAACTCCATAAATTTTGGACAGGACCATAGACAGTGGAACAATGTGCATCTATCTTCACCGCATCTGGTGCATACATCCGGAATATTACAATTATACTTATTAAGTTTAACTGGTGAGATGTACACTCTCATAAGCCAATTGTATTGTAGAAGTTTTAGACGAGTATTCCCAGTCTGGGATTGATCTTGTGCACAAGCCATACTCCATTGTTCCACTGTTAAATCCTCCTGAATATCTGTTCTCCAGGCATTAAGCCTATCTTCCGAGGACTCTGGAGAAAAGTCAACCATATGGGGCATATAAATCTGATATTATCCCCCTTTTGAATGGGTCATTAACAAAAGCTTTCTCCATCACAGACATGGATGGGGCCAGCATGGATTGCTCCAGATTAGTTCTAATAAAATCCCTCAGTTGCAGATATTTAAAGAAGTGTTTGCGAGGAGGGATATCATATTTAATGACCAGTTCAGTTCCTCAAACGAGAGCATACTCCCCCTACCCCTGCTTAAGTTCAACTTTGACTGAATAGGAACCATTTATTGTGCTGCTGGTGGCAGAGTGATACTAGACTGAGTTAATAGTCCCCTTAAATACTTAATTCACATTTCATACTTAGTTGTACAACAGTGTCATGCAAAAACAGCAATGAAAACCAAAATTGCACGCAACTTTTTTTGCCCATCTTTTGGTAACTTCCCCCAGTAGGCCAACACATTCTTGCAGAGTTGGGACAAGATTGACGTGACGGTTATAACAAAGTGTAAGAGACATGACCCCATTACTACCATCCTAGCTTCCTTTCACTGGTTGCCGGGGAGTTTCAGAGTTGATATACAAGCTTTGTATACTGAGTTAGAGACCCACAAAGTTCCAAAAGACACTTGGGGAGCCTGACAGTGGAGAAACATTTAGTCAGCTGACAGAGTGTGTGTGTGTTATGAAGTGAGGAAGTCAGTGTGTGATTTATAATCACTTACTGTCAGTCTGCTCCTCATCTGCTGTCACACATTGTGGGACGCCTGGACACGCTTTCTTCTCCTGACCTTTCGGCAGGCTGGAGACCTGACGTCGGCAGTTTGGCTTTCCTAAGACCTGGTCTCGGATTCTGTGCGAAAGATTGCTTTTTAGAACATGCTTACACACACCGATCTACAAGACTGCAACGTTGTTGGCGAGTGCGCATGCTTTGTGTGTTAAAGCTCTAAATTCTGATAATTCTCTAAACTTTTATGCTATAGTCTCTCCAGCTCTTCAGTAAACAGAAAATGAGAGTGAGGATAAACACATGAGATTGGAAGTGATGACACAATAACAACCTTAGCACTTAGCAGACATAATTTGAGCTGGAATCCGATAAATGGGTACACTCTCCTGATTGGCTGAAAATATACTATATTGACTGAACTGCGAAATAGAAATGGAAATGACACCTGCTGCTTCCTTAACATCTAGCCTTTACTTACAATCACAGAGATTTGTGGAGAATTAAGACAGAACGAGGCCTCTAGTGTGAATGTTCTGCAACATGCGTCAAGCTGAGGCAGCTCTAACTCAGGTCTCAGGAGTGCATTATTTTATCAAAAGGAATTCATATTACGGGTGGTTTGAGGAGGCGCGTTCATTTGTCCGAAACCTGTGTGAAGATTATAAGCAATATAGGGAAAGCGCATCAACACGCCTACAGACACACCTCCACCCGCAAATATAGGTGTCGGCATAATGTATAGTGGGTAGTATGGCCGCAAGATACCATTTACGCATAGTGGAAGCTCCAAAGCCATGACATACTTTAGAGCCCTCTAGGTCCTCGCTGCAGGGGCTCCTCACTGGCAGGTGAGACAGTAGGATACAACAGCACACCAATGTGTGTGGGGAGGAATCAATTGGCATAACGACTAAATTGGGGAAGGAAAAGGGGTAAAAAAAAAACAAGCATTAAGTTAGAACATACCTGTAGCAGAATTTTAGGTCAGGGCAGATGGCTCGGTCAGCAGAAGCATATATATACTTGTCACCGTACTCTGCTTTCAGGTGTTTCTGGAGTGCTGCATGGGCAGCCTTTGGAGAGTGTACTCCAGATTTATAGATTCTGGTTAGAGTCTGGATGGCCTTGGGTCCGACGTCTCGATGCCTCAGAGCAGCTGCCTCGTATAAGTTGTGGTTGTGGGTGTTCTTAAGAATGATCACTGTTGGATACTGTGGCATATGCGAGTCCTTACTCCTGAGACAAGGAGCACAGCAATATGTTAGCCTGTTTTGGTTAAATCAAAACGTTTGCTGTGTCAATAACTTAAATATCTATATTCTGACTGGTAATCATTGCTATAGAATGATTGTTCAGTAACAGAGGTCTACCCATCTCTCCATCTCTTTAGTAAAACAATATATTTTTCATTAGGCCATTCAAAATTAGCCGTTCTACAAGCATTTAGATCGTCTATTTTGAAAAACAATGTATATAGAATATACTTTTATTGCAACTCTACATATTTTTTTCACCGTCATCAATTTAGGGGTCCTTGTCATAAAAAACATGCTGCTCTGCAGCAATTATTACTATCAGAATAATAGAGCTATTTAACACTTAAAACAATAAAATGTCACTTACTGCACCTCTAGAATTGTGGAGCAGTTTCAAATGACAACACTTCAATCAACTCACCGTGAGACTCTAACTTTTCCATCTCGTCCAAGGTCTGTCTTCAGGGTGATGTTGAGTGAAGCTGGACAGTTGGTGTTTTTTGATGGTCTTTTGATGTTTGTTGTGCCTGGTTTGACGTGGTAGTGTGTTGTGTTGTGTTGACACTTGTACAACTTCTGAAAATGAAATGTGTACACTTGCAGCATTACCTTATCAAAATGACCCCCTTTACTGTACATATTTTTTACTTTTGATTTCTAAACGTTTAAATGATTTTGTTTTGCATAGTACTGTATATTTGTATAACTGTTCTGATAAATTGAAAATGGAGGACCCCAATGAAAACAAACATTAGTGCTTTCTTGGGTTTTTTAACACCCGAGTGCACAGGACGGAGTTCTCCGCCCTATCAATTAGTAACGCCCGGCGCTCAAGACAGAGATTGGTCAAAAGGATGGAGATTATTGATATCAAAACTGATCGCATCGCACAGGCTGGGAGGGTCTGTTGCGCATTACTCGATGTTGCACAACAGTGGGACGTCATCGAAAATGTTCCCCCCCTGTTTAGCCGACGAGACCAAAAATCTTAAAACGTGAATAACTCTTGATCTAAATCATTCCGTCCAATTCTAAGAAAAGATTATGTTTTAGATGGCCCACTGCGGTCCCGTCGCGTTAGAATTAATCATACCTCCCGTTGTTGTCGATTGCCTCGAGTGTGTTTTGGCTACATCTAGCTGCATCAGCCACATCCGAGATAACATCAGGTCCGTCGGTAAAAGTGCTCCGCTGCTATAAATCGCTGGGCGCTCTGATTTAATGGATTAAATAACCCCGGGTGTTCAGGGTGTTAATCCTTTTAGCAGACCTTGTATTGAACTGTACTTTCCTGTGCTTATTCTTCCGGTCCAGTTATCATTTGACACTATGACAAATCAATGTCTACGTTTTCTATATTGTGGGAGGGGTGGGGTCATCTTGCACATGGGGTGTATGCTTAATTTGGTCCAGCATGTCGGACATGCGCTGGTTATGGTTTGAGGTCGGTTGTCGGACCAATGACTAGTCTGCACTAAGTACTGCACCCTCCTGTTGTGCAAATCAATACATCAATAGAAAGAGAAATGTGTGCTGAGAGTGATTAATTGGAATAACGACTAAGTTGGGGAGAATAAGGGTAAACGTGGTGTTTTCTATGCTTCTACAGCACTTATTCTGTATAGGCAGGCACAGCTGCAATGCTTAATTACCTTATAGATAACCTTTTGGCCTTTAATTTGTGTTGTGTTCCTGACCCTCCATGTCACAGGAGTGCAGCGTGTCTTCAGAAACCACTCTTTGATTTCTTCTTCCGTCTTCAATGGGAGCCGCACAATAGCACAAAGAGCACTGTGGTCCATTTCTGTAGGTCTCTCCTCAACGGAGCACACATGATAGTCATACCCAGGTGGCAGCCATGTCTATGAAACATAAATGGAAGAGAAATGTACTTTATCTCAAGCAATCAAGCCTATAGGCCAGTGGTTGTCAAAGTGGGGCCCGGTCCAGGGGGTCCCTAGCAAAGAAAAGGTTTAAATACATGAGGCCTGTTCACAGGGTCTCAGCACGTTTAGTCAGATTTGAGACTTTTTAATGCCACTCAATAACAAAAAAGAACATAATACCACCAATTACTCAGATGTAGTTAAATGTTGTCCCCAAGCGTTCAACTATTTAGGCACTACTGGCACGGCAATAGATGGCAATGTCACATAGAATCAATGACATGTCACCAAACCGACCTCTTGGTCTATGCATTCCTAAAAATAGCAAATATACAAGCTCATGAGGTGCCAACGACGAATAGAAAACCATCGATAAGGAATCTGATTGATAAGCAAGCTCGATGAGGCAGTGATGCTGGTTTGTTTAGTGCATGTCCACCGATGTCGGTTTGGTGCGTTGCAGGCTTTACTCGAGTCATTTTCAGCACTTCCATTACACAAATTGCATGACGGAACCATTTCAAATTTGTGTGAGTCAACAGTTTGGTGTGAGAGACTACAGAGTATAGTAGACAGAAAATGTGTCTTCTTGTAAAAAAGCATTAGTGAAGAAACATTATATGAAGTTAGGGTTAAGAATGGGTTCCATTAAGTAATACACAAAACAATTCATATTGTGTCATAATTCCTAGCAGTGTTACCTGTAAGTTAGGATGCTGAGAAACATCTACACCACGGCATGATGTTGCACTGCGGCTGCGCTCTGATGTGATGCTGTGAATAGACAAGACTAATCATTTGGATCTTCATCATGGTATAACACTACTGCATAAATCCATTTAATAAAGAGCTTGTAAACAAAAGGAAGGACCAACTTGTGGTCCCATTTGGCATTACATTTACCAACTCAGAGATTAAAATAGGGTGCATTTTGCATCCCAAAACGCAGTTTATAGTTAAGGGACGCAATAAAACAATGACCTCTGCATCCACAGGATGCACTACTGTTTTTTATTCTAGTTTATCTTGCTAGCTTTAGTTATAATAATCATTTCTTCTTATGTTTTCTACATGAATATAACGACATTATAAGTAACCATATCAAATTAAATGCGAGTTAAATGCTGCAATTTGTAAAAATGGCAAAATATGACTGCTAAAACGTCATTGAAGTGGGACTCATACAATGTCCCTGGGACTCATCTAAAAGACCAGCCCTGCATCCCGGGACTCATTACATTGAAAACCTATTTACATCACTGCCAACTGACTGTTCGTTGTCTCAGTTAAGTTCTGTGTTCTGTCGACTGCAGTGTCGTGCGTACTGTAGACATATGTGTTTCATTCTGAGTGAAACAGCTTCAGGTATAACATTGTAAAATAACTGAAGAACTTCTTACCGCACTGTCTCAGTTAATGTCTGTGTTCTGTGGTCTGTTTGAGCCAAGGTCACAGGAAGTAGGAGTAATGTGGGTGCTGCACCACCGCCTGGCGGATGGTATAAGACTGGCATGTTCACAACTCTAAATGTAAAAAATAAATAGAACAATGAATGAAATTAATACATTGTTTTGTTGTTTCTGATGTTCATATTGTAATGGAATTGCATAGCCGTTAATGTTTGTCTATAGTTTGTGCTACCCTTACAATTGCTGATATATCACAGTGCATATACATACATGCAATTTGCATGTTATATCAGAATGTTTCTGCTTACTATCATCTGCTCTGCAAGTAATTAATAGTGTCAGCAGAGGCTGTTTTTATCGTTTATTGTGTAAATCTGGCCACTTTTGTGTATGTTTCCTTTAATGATTAGCATTGCATTCATAGACATACATTTTCTATAATGTCTAATAATAAACCATCCTACCCGAAATGTGGTCCTACTACAGCCATGGTTCGGGGGACTTCAGCTTTGTGCGGTGTCTCCATTTTGTTGTCCGGGCCGTGCAGGCAGAGCAGACTGCTTTGGAGAAGAGACAAATTGTGTCATGCTGAGTGAAAGACGTTCAGGTATAACATTTATAACTCAATTTAATGCAGTAAGGTGTTTTTTTTCTCTCTTTGTTGCAACAGAATTAATTTTGTTAAAAGGCTAAAGCTCTATATTTTGATAGTAATCAAGCAAGTCTTAAGCAGACTGCCGACCACTACCTCTTTGAAATTTGGTAGTTTTTTATTTTTGATTGGCCTAAAATATTGTCTATATACATACATTCATGAATCCACTTGCTGACCGCCTGTCAGCATTGAGCAATTGGTTTTATTGGGGTTTATATGTGACCATATACCATAAATATCCTATATAAGGCAAAAATGTCAAAAAAAATCACAAGATTTCATCACGCTTTAAGTAGCATGTGACATGTTAAACTAGGGGGTTTTCATGATTCTGAATCCATTCCAAGCATTCGTTTTGCCCAAAAAAAATTCCTTGGGCTAAAAATGGCCATCATCACAAATGTGATGAGATCAGTTAACCATTGCTCAAGTGGATTCATCAATGTATGTATATAGACAATCCCACTTTAAACAAAAGAAACCTGTTGGCTGCCGGACTACTATAGTGTCTCTTTGTTTGTGATTTAAAAAAGCCATTAAAATGCCATAAGCAGGTTTTTTAATGTTCATATTTGGAGTGTCAAATAATAGCATTAAAAGTAAAGATAAAGTGTGTTGCACCTTCGTGTTTCTGTTCCAAAGGTTACTAGGCTATAGGAAGAAACTGTGAAATCATCAAATACTGTATATCAGAGAGATTTTGTCAACTTAACACATTGATGGAAGGACTAGAGTACCGTATGTCCTCTTTGTTATGACAGATAGTCACACGATTAAAATCATGTAATAAGATTTAAAATGTATTTGTTCCCCCTGTTTTGCACTGAATGACATTGATGAAGTACTTAAGCTGAAGTTTTTAGATATATATTTTTTTATGGAATAAATCACCCATTTTTTACATCATTAGCACAATTATGCCATGGGTGTTCCATTTATTTTTAGTCTATATTTTAAGTTTTAACATTTAATTTAAGACATTGCCTAGCTTTGTGTCATTAACACAAATATTAACAAAATATAACTTATCTAGATAGTGAGCAGCCTATATCTAGAATAAATACGTTTTAAAGTAGTTGATGTTTTTAAAATGTTTCCTACCTCGATCGTCTTCTAATCTATTAGGTCTGTTGTGGAATTGTACGAGGGAATCATTTGGACGATGCACAAACATATTTGTTCCGTTCACAACACTGGTCGGACTGAACATCGTGTCGCCAGGCTTTAGTTCCGCAGTATCCAGTCAGTCAGTCAGTCTCTCTCAACTTTATTGGGGCGAGAAAACAATAATTTACTTTGCCAAAACAAAAGTGGAACTCTCTCTGATTGATTGATTGAAAATTCACTCGACTTGTTTGCATAAGGGTCCACAATTTTCAATTCATCAGAACATTTAAAGACATAAATATACTCATATGAAAGATATTATATATATATCGTTCTAAAAAAAAAATATATTGTGCAAAAGTTCATTTTCTTCCGTAATAGAATTAAAAATGTGAAACTTTCATATATTCTCAATTCATTCAGCATAAAGTTTTTTGTTTTAATCTTGATACAGCTCATGAAAATCAAAAAAGCTATCTCAAAATATTTGAATATTTTACAAGACCACAAAAGAAAAGTATATTAATGTATGCAGTCAATACTTTTATTTAAATTATGTTCATCAATGGCGCGTGGCATGGAGGTGATCAGCCTGTGGCAATGTTGTGGTGTTATGGAAGCCCATGCAGGTTTGCCTTGATAACAGCCGTAAATTAATTTGTTTTGTTGCTTACGTCTCACACCTTCCTTTTGACAATACAGTCCCGCACTTTTAAGTCCTGACAGCACCACTGGCCAGAGTACTCAGTCTTCTGGCAAGTGTCTCTTATGCATGAAACCCCTGTCATGCATATATTCTGAAGAAATAGGATCCAACAGGAAGCACGCACATCTCTGGTCAAAAATATACGTACAATGAAATTCAATGAATTCTGTCAGATGTGGTGGGTGTGTCTAGCTTGATTTCCCCCATTGCAATAGAGCTTGTTCCTTGTTGACCGGATCTATCATAGATATATATATCTATGGGATCTATATTCTGAAGAAAACCTGGAGACTTGGCATTCAGTAATTGGGTCTGATTAAAATAAGAACATTATATTGGTGTGCAAAAAATAAAAGCAAATTTTGCCACGGACACATTTGTCCGTGTACAGACACATTGAATACCCCTGCCGCCACATAATTGCAGCAGTATTGACTTGATATTGTGAACAGAGCATGCGAGTTGAGTGGGCAAACGCTCCATGCTCTCAAGGCCGTTTTCACGCTAAGATCTTACCAGAGGTATACTACCCCTATTGAACCTTTATCATGTGTGGATGCAATTTGCACCATGGACATCAGCAAGGTCACATAAACGCACCATCCAATTTTCAGTTAGAAAAAAAGAAATAGAGGGAGATGGAGACCAATGATAGCTTGAGAACATAAACGTAAATAAAAGTGTTCAGGCTCTGCTTATACATTACTCCATGCTCAGCACGTTAGCAGACAACCATTTAAGAGCAGGGAGACGCATATAACAAGCCCCCAGGCCCAGGGGAACGGAACCCTTAGCAGGGAGACGCATATAACAAGCCCCCAGGCCCAGGGGAACGGAACCCTTAGGGAAAGCGCTCTTGTTCAATAACGTAACATCCTGCTGCCTCCTGCATTCTGTGCAATTTCTAAACAGATTTCCAACAAGCCTAACCTCATATGAAAAGGCTCATATGTGGTAGTCCATCATTCTGGGTCGTTTGATGGGGCTGCTGTGTGTCTGCTGGGGGCCAGATGGCAGACGCCTCTTGGAGCTCAGTTTAGTAACAGGACGAGGAGTTACTGTTGGCTGACATGGACTCAGTGCGTCTGGTTGTCTCGTTGCTGTTCTTATGGAAGAGGTCTGACCCTTACCGAAGCAGTGCATGGAAGACAACAGTCTTGACCGGTTGGATTTGATGTGATGAAACTGCTTGGCCATGGCAGCAATGGCCTGACTGTACATGGGGTCCTTTCTCAGGCTGCTAAGGTCTCTGATCATTGTCTCCACCAGGTCCTCTGTGTCTGTTCAATCACATTGTTCAAATTAACAACAAACACTTACACTGCACATTTCAGCACAATCATATGACTTACACAATTATTTGTGTGCCAAGAATTTATTTTGATTAATAATGTTCAGTTTTCGATACTGTAATTCCCACACTTTCAATTAGTTGTATATCAATAGACGGTATGCGCATGCATAAAGTGAGTGGCAAATCGAATGGCAAAGTGAGTTTAACGTCGTTTAATGCAATCAGATAGGACTTTTCTGTTTGGATGTATGGACTGACAAGGCCAGAAAGTAGCTTTTTGCAACTCAGTATGTCACTCCTGCATAACTTTCTATAGCAGAATATCAGATCTACAAACTCACAACATGGCACATTGCAACAAATGTTCACCTATTTTTTATTTATGTTTTTAACCAAATGTTTTGGCTATCATGACAGAATGTCCCAGAACAGGGATTCTAGGGTGTTTAAGCAGCATTATATAATAGTGATGTAATGGTGATGTAAAATAAACGGTGCCAACACAAACATTAAACGCCATTAACAATGAATGCTGTTTAATGTGTGTCCCTGAGCAAGACTCTTAACTTGTTACAGGATGTGTAAATGCAGAGGACAAATTTCACATATGTGCATACCGGTACATATATTATTATGGTTTAAGTGGTTACAGTAAGTATTTGTAGATGTGACATTATTATTCTCACCCTCTTCATAGTCGTTTGACACAGAAAGACACAGAAAGTCAGCAGCACTTTCAGCTTCACAATCCTCTTGATTGGTCCCGGGGTCTCCTTGGCTTGGGTTCTGCTGTGAACTTTGACCTTGCATCAAGTCTGAAGACGATGGAGACAAAAGCAGTCGGTATTAACACTAAATACACCGTTTAGAATTCTGTTATTTTTATGTCAACTGACAGAGTGAGTGTGGGTTATGAAGTGAGGAAGTCAGTGTGTGATTTATAATCACTTACTGTCAGTCTGCTCCTTCTCTGCTGTCACACATTGTTGCACGTCTGGACACGCCTTATTCTTCCTCCTCTTTTTCTGACTTCCTGGCAGACTGGACCCCCGTCGATGTGTAGACCTCAACTTCCCGAAGAGCTTGTGTCGGAGTCTGTGCAAATAATACTTTTTAGAAGAAAAACACACACACACAGACACGGAAAAAAACACACAAAAAGTTCCAAAACAAACAACATTGATCAATCATACCAGCGATTTACAATCTTGCATTGCAGCTGCCCAATGAGAAGCCCAGGTTCTAATTAACCTTAGAAAGTATTATGTTGATTTTTATTAGAACATGCATTCCATACATTCCATAGGCTGGACCACACTTGGGCATATGACATGAGTGAAAGACGTACTAAAATAAAGAAAATAATTAAGATGTTTTGCATTTCTAATTTTAGTTATAGGGGGTAAGTATAATGTATTAAGGCATACAGGTATTATCCAGGGATCCTTTTAACAACAGCTGACAGACTAGTCGCATCGCTCGGGATGCTGGGTAGAGTTACTCCAGGCAAAAATGGCAAAAGGAACTCCCTGCCAAAAAGCTTGTACTGTGGGAAGGACGTCCTACACCTACCTACACAGATGTGCTACAGCAGTGGTTCCTAAGCTGGGGGTCCCCAGCAACCTTTTGCCTACCCTAAATATACATTTTGTCTACACGCCTGCTACCCAGATGATAAGCTTAATGTGCAATAATTTCGGTACCTTTGTCGGCACCTTTAGCTGGACTCGGCTACAACACTAATAAACTTTACATTACATATGAGGATGAGCGCTAGCTTCTCCAATGTCTGGCTTTCGGAATTGCGTCATATGGCGTCCAAGTATATGGACTTTTAATGTTTGTTTAGAGCACTTTAAACTTTAAACTACTAGTGGCCACAAAGTTGACCTATCTTTTATCAGTATAAAAAGTATACGTGGAAAAAAAAAAGTATACATGGGAACAGAAGGGTAAACAACAGCAGGAGCATGTATATTATTAATTGGCTTATTACGTCATATCCAAATGTAGAATTGTGTTACAAACACTTAACCTTTAAGTGCTTTTGTGAATGAGGCTCAATACATTTCAAAGTTAAAGCATAGTAGCATACATTATTTTTTTTCAATCACCTGTAGCAGAACTCTAGAGTAGGACAGAGCTCCTTGTTTTCTACGGCGGCAGCATAATTCTCCCCATGTTCCACCTGCAGGTCAATCTTGAGCACCTCTAAGGCTGCACTGGGGTTGTGTCCCGCTTCAAAAAGCTTCAGGAGTTTCTCTCGTGCTTTGTCGCCCACGTCACGGTACCTGCAGTGGTGGAAAATATAACTATTTATTTTTTTACTTAAGTAAATGTATCAATACTTCCATGCAGAAACACAATCAAAAAGTTGTCATGTCTAAAATGTATTGTATACATATTTTTAAAATAGATCTACAAGCGCACAACGCCACTCAATGTGACATGTTGTGAGCTTGTAGATCAGCTATTTTCAAATAGTCAAAAGTTGAAATAGGGCTGAAGTAGTATGAAGTCTATGTTTTAGATAGATAGGTAGATGTGTGGCATATTTGGACACACTCCAGTAAAGTAAAAGAACCTCACAGCTGTATTTACATTGAGTAAATGTACTTAGGTTACTTTCCACCACTGGGTACCTGAGTGCATCTGTCCCGTTGATGTTGTGGTTGTGCTCACTGCAGATGCTCAACATTGTAGGGAAGGCAGGCACATGAGGATCTGAGCTTCTGAGGAGACATTTGAGACAAATATGTTCTTCACTGTTCTTTACAAAAATATTTATTTTACTGTGTCACAGCACACACAAAGCAACAGTACCAAAGCCTACTTACACACTCGGCCTGCCTCTGCTAACTTTGGTCCGTGTCCGTAGGATTGTGACAGTCATCTTAGCAGGGCAGTTTGTGTTCTTGCTTGTTGTGTTTCTGCCTCCCACGGCAATATTTTCTGGTTTGGGGTTATGTTTGGTGTTATGTTGGCATCTGTAATCCACCTTAAACCATTAAAATCGGGAAATCTGTGTCATTTTAGATTTGAACAATGCATACGTTTTTCGGAAAACTCGAGTCGTAGGATGGTTCTCAAAAATAGCAGATATACCAGTAAGACGCCTTAATATAGGCGACGAGCGACCGCAGGGTAGGTATCTGTCAATTGTCAATTTGAATTTGGAAGAAAGAAAGACAAAGGTAAACCAGTAAGATGCCTTAAAGGCAAGGAGCGACGGCAGGGCTGAGACACTCCATTATGTCAGCACTGTCATAGAAGTTTCATTTTAAATTGTCTAATTAAACATATATATATATTTTTTTTTTAAACTTGTCTCACCTTGAAAAGAACTCTGTCTCCTTTTGACTTACGACTTCTTTCTACCCTCCATGTGACCGTGTGAGATTTTAACCACCGCTTTATTTCGTCTTCCGACGACAAGGCCATGCGAAGAGTCGCTCTGAAGTTGATATGATCACTGGTCTCACTGATGGTTTGGTAATGGCAGACATGGTAATCATAGCTGGTGTTATTACAGCTGGCTGGCAGATAGTCCTATGAAGCAAGGAATCAAACGAAACAACACATGAAAGCATGAGTGCGATTGCGTGTGTGTATTTATTTGAGTGTACAATAAATTATGGAATATTAATTTGAATATAGAATTTATGTTTTGGGTTTTGCTAGAAAGAGAGGTACCTTCAAAGCAGGAAACTGAGAGAGATTATTTTTCACTGGACTGGTGCAAGTGTTCTTACGGCGTCTCTTCCCCCCGAATCTTGCCAACATCTTACAGCTGAGGAATAAAGGCATATTTACTACATAGTAACGGTATTACATCGTATACACGAGTGGAAAATCATGCTAAAACTGTGTTTTGATTTGCCTAGAGCTCCAGTGCAATCCATGATAATAACATGTAGCTGTAGCAAAGTGGCTCCTAGCTCCTTTAGTGTCCCTTCCCACGTGGGTTCAAATCCCGGGCGTGACACAAGAGTCAAAACATGTATTTAATGTAAACATGGGATATATAAAGCCAGGTCATTACAACACTATAGTTCTTAGTTATACATAAGCAGGAGGATAATGCCTGCACTCTGTACCAACAGCCTACTGAGAAGATTGCAGGCTGTGATCTCACTTCCTCAAGTGACATTGCATGCACAGTCTGAACTCCAAAAGTAAACATAAAAACAAAAAGAGACTCCACCCTCTGTGGCCATTACATTTACCAACTGACTGTTACAAGCTTTTTACCCAGTTGAGTTCTGTATTGTGTCGTCTGTTTTGTCGACTCCAGCATCAGTTAAGTTCTGTGTTCCGTCGACTGTTTTGTCGACTCCAGCATCAGTTGAGTTCTGTGTTCTGTCGACTCCAGCATCAGGTAAGGTCTGTGTTCCGTCGACTGTTTTGGTGACTCCAGCATCAGGTAA
Organism: Electrona antarctica; assembly: GCF_951216825.1. NCBI lineage: Eukaryota > Metazoa > Chordata > Actinopteri > Myctophiformes > Myctophidae > Electrona > Electrona antarctica. Next base: position 26,722,822 of record NC_136805.1, read on the forward strand.
GGTCTGTGTTCCGTCGAATGTTTTGGTGACTCCAGCATCAGTTACTTTCTGTGTTCTGTCGTCTGTTTTGGTGTCTACAGTATCATCCGGGCCTTGCAGACGGATCGGTCTGTTATGAAAGAAGTAGGGATGTAACGATGAGACATTTTGGCCGATATCGACATCCGATTTAATTAATTGCTGTTATGGCCGATATTACCGATGTCGATATGATCTCATTCTGTATTGAAAATTTATAATTTGTCCATTCTGAAAAATACATGTAACAGGGTATCTGCACTGCAGGCGTAGGCAAGTCAGATTTAACTTAAATACCTTTATATTTAATATTGTGAGCTTGTAGATCTGTTCAAGCTGTTACTTTGGGCTTGTTTATCAGTAAAGACAGACCGATTAATCGGACCGATTAATTAATCGGTCTGATTGATTAATCAAACCGATGCCGATTAATCTGAAAACAACTAAAATCGGCCGATACCGATGTGTTTGCTGATTAATCTCCCATCACTAGAAAGAAGATTGTGTCATTCAAACAACTTCAGGTATAACTGTTAAATTACTCAACCCAATAAAGATCTTCTTACCTCACTGTCTCAGGTAATGTCTGTGTTGTGTTCACTGTTCTGACCAAGGCCGTGGGAAGTAGGACAAATGAGGGTGCAGCACCTGGTGCAACCACCTGCACAATTCTGAAAGAAAATAAAATCATTAAAATCTATTTGTTTGTCATACACTATATATATAAGACAATGGTCATTGGCCACGCAAAAGCAAATTTTGTATTTCTTTATGAATCCATGAAAAAACAACAAAACCTAGACTAAAGGATCAGATTCTGAACATATGGTGTTGACGGCAGCACAGGTTTTGTAGATAAAGTCTAATTGCAGATCTACTTTCACTGGACAGGTGTGTAGGAGTGAACAGTTAATGCTGCAGTCCCACACACTAAATGAGGGCCAAATCACTGAATGCTCCTTTAATTATTGGTTTAGTGATCCATTGCCTTTTTTTGTATTTGTGAATACAATGTGGTCGATGGTCTTATCAACAAAATATGTTGTACTTTCATTGCAGCTAATGCATACCTGTAGTTGTGCTACCCTTAGAACGGCTGATATTCCATACAATGTATGAAATATCAGGCATTCTAGCAAGGTCTGTGTTATCAGATCATCTGCTCTAGTAGTAAATAATAGTGTCAGTTATCCAAAACGCTGGTCTCAGAGGCACTTGCCCATCAGGCAAGTACAGGTCATGTTCTACTTGCACAAAGGTCAGGCCCATTTGCCAGAAAAGCAAATCATCCATTATAAAATTATAGGTAAAATTTAAGTAGTCTACCGTTTAACACATTTTTAAGTGGTGCAACCACTTCCTTAAGTGACTATGTGTGTGGGTACTGGGTGGGTGTGTGGGTGGGTGGCTGGCTGGGTGCGTCTGAGCACGAAAACAGCATGGTTGTTTTTCACCACCTGTGCGCAACCTAACACACACACAAACACATATTAACTGTATATATGGTGATTTTGGGTGTGCCAGTATAGTACAGTGCAGTACAGTACAGTACAGTACAGTACAGTACAGTACAGTACAGTACAGTACAGTACAGTACAGTACAGTACAGTACAGTACAGAGTAGAGGGACCCCCACACGGTAACTCTGTCATTTCTCAACCGTTTCGGACAGCACTCTAAGGTAAACAGCGCTCTTATTCAACAGACCACGTTCAGGTGTTTAGACAGATATCTCATGTTGTGTTAATATAGATAGTTGTGTCCCCTCTCAAACTTAGCAGGGCAGTTTGCGTTCTACTTCACGACCGTACTAAAGGATAACATCTCCGTCTCCTCTCGATATCTACCATGTCGCACAGGTGCAACAAATTATTAATGTAATAAAAACAAGAGCAGTCGGCTCGTGTGCCACACCATACGTGGTGACCCGTTGAATACAAAGCACGGCTTTGGTTGAATAGAACAATTACCTAATCACCACAGACATGTTTATTTATTTTAAGGACATTAATCCTCCACACCCTTCTTACCTGAAAAATTGTCCAGCCATGGTTTTGGGGACTTCAGCGTTGTGCTCCTTTTTGACATCCGGGCCTTGTGGACAGGTCGGTCTGTTGTGAAAGAGCCACATTGTATCATACATGCTGATACAATCAATGCTCACTTGGAGAGACGGGTCGGGGAGACCCGGACGATGATTACACACAACCATTTTAGTCCAATCTGATTGAATTAAACAACGTTAACTCACCAACAAGGCTCCAGACTTCCCAAAACAAACTGGTCAGGCTCCTACTTGGCCTCACCCCCCCACCCACCTCACCCCTGCCCACTTTGACAGACTGGCATGGCTTAGGGTCGGCGACAGAGTACAGCATCTTGCAATGGGTCTGGTCCACAAGATTCGATACACCACCAAGATACCCATTAGCTCCTTTCGGAACCCTACGTTAAAGTTTCTGACATTTTGATGACTTTAGGGGTCCAAAGGAGCTCAACCCGGGGGGTCCGGAGACGGGCTAGATACCCATGTACCTAAGTAATGTAAGTCTATGTAAGTTTCCTTAATGTTAACGAAGTCGACTCCACACCCACAACACCAGAGGGAGTGCAACAAACCATGTGCAACCCAGATTCGGCACAAACAAGGGACTAAATTATTTTCGCTCCTATGCCACCAAAATGTGGAACGCCCTACCAACAGTCATTAAGACATGCGAACCCCTTGACGCCCCCGTAAAATCTGAACCCCCTTTCCCCCTCACTGTATTATGTTTATTTTCCCTTTTTACCTCCTCTATGAATTCCTGTTCTGTTCTTTGGCTATATAGAAGTATCTATTTGTACGTCTCTAAATGTTTTGATGAATTGAACAAGGTGGACCCTCTTGTAAACAAGTGTAATGCTTTATTGGGTCGTCCACTCACAGTTAACAGTCTTTCTATTGAGTTGTGCTTGAAATGTACTGTAATTCTGCAAATAAATATTTCAATCAATAGCTCAGAATGTGTGCAGAGTAACTACTAGTGTATCGTTTTAAAGTAATTGCTGTTTAAATGTTTCTCACCTCGTCTGCTTCATAGTTTATTATCACCAGGCGCTGCTTTCCAGTACTGAAATTACAGAATCAAGAGAGGGGATCATTTGAAGGTTGCACACATTTGGTCCGTTTACAACACTGGCCCGTCTTAATCTCGATTCACCAGGTTTTAGTTCCGCACGCACACGCACACACACACACACACACACACACACACACACACACACACACACACACACACACACACACACGCGCGCGCACACACACACACACACACACACACACACACACACACACACACACACACACACACACACACACACACACACACACACACCTATGACACACACGCACAAGGAAGAAGTATTTTATACGTATTATCCATAGTATTATCCTGTGTATGGATTTTATATAACCTGCAGGGGGAGCTATAATACCACTCTTCTCATTGATAGAGCTGCAGGACAGTAGTAGCAATGACCTTCCCCATATTATCTCCAGATGAATGTTACCTAATTAAAATAACAGATCTATAAGCTCTTGTGAAGTATATATGGTTATGTAAAATGATAAAATGCACACAAAGGTTTGAGAGTGGAACTGGCTGCCTGACCCAACCTAAATAACAGGCCTGTATTCCAATACATTGTAATACTAATTCAACTGTAGTTTTTTCTCATAAAAAAACAGCATGTCAATATGGCATGATTTCCACTACGACCCATGTCTAGGTTATTTCTATATTTATGTGGATGTTGTTAATTGTACAATTTATCAGAGCAATCGTGTCCACACGGGGATTGGTCCCCTGCAGTTGAAATATGATTATTTTGGGGGGTCCCCAGTTCAAATGCGATTATTATTATATATTTTTTTGGCCTTTTCTGCCTTTATTGATAGGTTGAAAGTAATCTGACAGGAAATGGGGAGAGAGATGGGGGGGAAAGACACACGGCAAAGGTCATCAGGATCGGGAGTCGAACCCACGGCACGCCGGCAGGGTGGCTCAGCAGCCTAGGTGCCCAGACGGTTGTGCTAACAGTCCAGGCTGAATGTGATTATTTTAGGGACTTAAAGAACTGAGTTTCCAGGTGGGGCCTCCCTCCCTGGAGCATGTGATGGTCGATATCCTGAGTTTCATTCCTCGTCACCATCCATGGACTATTGGACTACTTCACCAAGTGTCCGAAGGTGTAATTTAATTAATTTCTTTAGGAATATTTGTCATAGTGAACAACCAGTTTGTCTGTAAATACATTAAATATGTGAGAAAGATCATCATAGCCACACTAACCAGGTCATATATAGTTTAAAAAAATCCCAGAACAAATGCAGTATGCCGATCTGTATTGAATAGATAGCTCTGGTCCATATAGCGGAAGTATGGGCCAGAGCCCAGAGCTAATGAATAGGGCTAAACAATATGGAACACGTACGTTACCCAAACTATGATCACTGAAGCACCAAGAGAACTCACACAGGATACTGCAAAAACACATGTTTAATTGTTAGTGATGGCACAAAGTGAGCAGCAGAATATCTGATCTCACTGCAAAGCTAGCCATTGTTGCCTTCTGTAGTTCCAAACATTGGTTCCAAGCATTGAGATAGAAAGGGTAGCGTGGCAATGGTTCGACCTCCCATTAGTAACACTATCCCAAACCCTAACCTAACCCTAACCTCACAGGAAGGTGATTTGTAAATTGTAACCCGCAGCACGGGTGATTTGTAACCAACCCAGCAAAGGTCGTACTAACGGGAGGTCTGACTTAAGGGCAGTCCCCTGCGCGGAACACTCTTTGACATAGTATAGGCTTTAGAATGTGGGACATATTTTCATGCTTTGTGCTTAAAAATGTCCATGGTCTCCATGGTCTCCATGGTCCTCTCTAATGCTCAAGATGGTGCCATTTTTTTCCTAGCGCAATGCTACACCTGCATGTTGCTTTCTGTCTAGCGCCATCTAGAAGCCAAGCGACTGCATGGCTTCTATATGTGGATCTCTGCCGTCATTGTTTTTGTCAAGTTATAATGATGATGTCATAGGGATGATCAAATATGGACGGACAGTGTAAACGTTTGCATTTCTAGGCTTGCACTGCAACAGTTTACGTTGTGTGTGATATATAGCCAGCTGTGTGTGATATATATCAGCCTACATAGGGTGTGAACGGACTTTGGACATTCATTTCATCTCAATTTGATGTATAGTTTATACCGAGAGAGGGACGGAGAGAAGAGGGAGAGAGTATAGTAGGAAGTAGGCTATATAGAAGGACATATCGTCAAACCTAAAACTCTCGCCCCATCACGGCCCATATTGATAATGGAAGGAAGGAATGAGTCTCAGAATTTCCAGACTCGGGTCTCCTGTTCTCAGTGTCCATGTGCCTCCACCTTCCTCCATGAACAAAGGAAGAGGAGCCACAACGGGAGCCGACTACTACTGTCTGAGGAATGAACAGTTTCAGCAAATAAACTGCTCTGTGACCAGCCCCAAACAAAGAGGCACAGATGATTGGCATTGGCACCTATTTTTATATAAAGCCATTGCTGGGATGCTCCCTGACTATATTTGTTCCATGATGAAACCGAACAATAGCACCTATCAGACCCGCTCTAGTGATTTCTTAAGACTCAAGGTTCCTCAGGCCCAGACAGAGTTGGGCAAGACAGCTTTTTCTGTCAATGGCCCAACTTCATGGAATGAACTCCAAAACTCCTTAAAACTGAGCTCCCGGCCATCCTTCGGTCAGTTCAAAGGAATGCTCCAGAATATTTTTCACCGTGATTGCTCCTGCTTCAATACACTGACACCACGCTAGACAGGAACGCCCAAAAACGTCACATCCGGTTTTAGCCTGGGGTAAGAATTTTCTATGGCTGCCAATGCAACTTGGTCCAATCCTTAATCACATACGGACAAACATCTATGCCGATGCAATCTAACTTGCGGAGGCCTTGTCCACGGGCAACAGATCTTTCAACGTATGGCATTGCAAATACGTTTGATAATCGCTACTCTGCTCAATATTGTTTTGAAAATGGCGCAAATTGCATTGCAGTGAACGAGCGCAAATCACAACTTCCCCCGGTTGTGGGCGGAGTCACAGTTTGAGGCGCTGTTTACGCGCTGTGGTGTCAGTGTATTGATTTATTTTACTGATGGTTGCTCTGTATAAAGTTCCTTTGTAATTTACCATGATTTATAATGTTGTTTGATGTATTGTTTTGTGACTGTATTTTATGTATTGTAACCTCGGCTACGTTGAAAATGAGGGCTTGCCCTCAACTGTATTCCGAGTATAAATAAAGGTGAGAAAGAAAAGAAAGAAAGATGAACCAAAATAAGAAAGAACCTTCTTTCTGCAAACAGTGTGACAAGAGTTTCAGTCGGATAAGTAGCCTACGGCAACACCAGCGTCTGTCTCCACACTGGAGAAAATCCTTTCCATTGTCAACAGTGTGACAAGAGTTTCAATCAGTCAGGCGATCTAAAGGCACACGCTGCGTCTCCACACCGGAAAAATCCCTTTCCTCTGTAAACAGTGTGAGAGGGGTTTCAGTCAGATGAGTGATCTACAGCAACACCAGCGCACACTGGAGAAAAGCCTTTCTTCTGTAAATAATATCAGAAGAGTTTCACTGAGGGCAGTATTATGCGTGTCTTAAGTACCAGGTCTTATGACTTAACTTAAGACCTGGAGGCGTGGTCAATGCTGTTTGGCCACTCAGAATAGCCAAATGGCATTGATCACGCCTCCAGGTCTTAAGTTAAGTAATAAGACCTGGTACTTAAGACACGCATAATACTGCCCTTAGAAGTGTTTTAAGTAATCTTAAGAAACACCAGCGTGTCCTTACTGGAGAAAAGCCTTTCTTCTGTTCTGTAAACAATGTGAGAAGAGTTTCAGTGATTTAGGTAATCTTAAGACACCAGCGTAGTCCCACTGCACTGGAGAAAAACCCTTCTACTGTGCACACTGTGACAAGAGTTTCAGTCATTCTAGCATGAAGGCACACCAGCATAACCATACGTTGTATACGTACAGATTACACATACAAACCGTAGGACTTTTCCAACTGTGTTATGTTACTGATTTTCGTTTTTCAATGTAATGGGAGTTCTCAGGCATTATAATTAACGAGCCCTTTGCAGCTGTGCCTCTGCCTTTGATGTGCTGAGGTCCACTGTGCACACTCTGTCCCAGTGGTTGACAGGCTGAAGTGCACTGTGGCAGAAGTCAGAACAGAAGCCGCAAAATGTATCGTGTTGGATAAATGCATCCGACATTCGTTGCTGGTTGCAATGGAATATATAATATTAACATCAAAACAAATGCTCCACATTAATTCACCACATCGCTGGTCGGTCTGCCCCAGGCTTAACTAAGAAAGCATCCAATCAAGCGGTCTCAAACTTGACGTGTGTCTCATACATAATGCGGTGCTGACTGGCAATTTGTATGGTTTGCGAGAACTCAAAAAACACGAATATCTACGGATCTGAGGAGGACGCGCTGATTCTCCGTGTTATCGGGTGATTGTACGCTTTGGATGATGGAAGGCAGCTTTCTCTTTATCAAAAAGGAAAGGTGGTGAGAACAGAAGGTACAGTATGGAGAAGTAAGAGGTCATCATAACATGTATTCCCCAATCTTTCCAGGCATGCATGGCCCCAAGTAGGCCGGCACACACGTACACATGTACAAAACAACTCTCATACTACTCACTTTACTGAAAACATGACAGCAAAAAAAGAAAGAAGCAAAGACATGTGAAAAGGTCTCCACTTTTGCTGTCATTTCCTCAGTTCTTCAACATCTGTTTCCATGTCTGTTCCTTTAAAAAATCCTCTGTTCCTACATTCACTGCTAATGGAAATTGACACGTGTGTCATGGTGCAGTTCAGTTGGAAGTAGACTTCTCTGTTCTCCTGTACAATGCTGTTTACTTCCTGGTAGGAATCACTGGTCACATTCCTGTGTCATGTGTTCTTTCCCATCTGAATGAAGTGAGCCTCTCCTTATTCTTCTCCGTATTTCTTATTATTCTGTTTTTCTTTTCCAGTGGGATTGGTGGCAGTGAACACACTCATGTTATTCTTTTCCGTTGCTCTTGGTAGTCATGGCTGCCAATTCCCACCTGATGTCATGCGGGAGTCCCGGCAGCTCCACGTTATACTGAATAACTGCCAACTTGCATAACGTCTTCAGACTAGGGCTTAAGTCTAAGGTGTACAGGTCATCCATTGACGGTACCTTGTGGCTGTTTCCTCCAAAGAGGATGCAGCGATTTCCCACCATGCAGCATGCAGTATTAGTCATCCTAGGTGGGCCTCTCCCCTTGGGCTCAATGTTCTTCCAGGAGAAGGTCTCTGGATTGAATTTCCACAGATCATTGATGTTCTGGTAAATGTTGCGGCCACCAAATATGTACAGCTCGTCATTGTAGGAAAAGGTTGAATGACCCCAGCATCCTTCTGGATGGAGCTGTGAGGATGGCGTGCTCAGCCAGAAGTTGGTCTCTGTCTCAAACACTCGGATATTGTTGTAGCCTTCCCCCTTTTCCCCACAGCCCCCAAATACAAACATCTTTGTCCCGATTATGGTAGTAGAGTGAAATGACGAAGCAGGCGGTGGAGTGCCGCTAGTGTTCATCAAAGACCAAACCATTGTGCCGGTGTCCAACTTGTAAATGCCATTAGTGTATCCAGTCATCATGATGTATCCTCCATAGATATACATGACCTTCCCCAAGACACAGGCTGAGTGGTACTGCCTCTTCTCTGGAACCGTCCCAGAAACCCTGGGTTTGTACCATCTGTGGGTGTCGACTTCAAATGCATAAAGCATGTTGCATAACTCCCACGTGTACTCAATCCTTCCCCCCCAGATGTAGGTGATGTCTTCTATCAGCACAGCAGTGTGGCCCCATCGCATGGAGGGAACCTCAGGGGGGCATTCTCCTCTCCCTGTTGTCACTGGGGGCAGCTTCATCCAGCGTAAAGACACTGTGTGGAAGACATGCACATCGATGTCATCCATGTAGTACATGTAGGTGTTCTGAACACAGTATCCTCCAAAGGAATACACCTTGTTGCCCACTGCCACCGCAGCATGATGGGCCCTCTCTGGTGCTCCTTTCACATGCAGTGTCCAGTGCAGCATTTCACACACCAGCACCCGCCAGTGGTCCAACACAGTATTTCACACAACCGGTACCACCTCCAATAACAGTGGAGGAATCAGGTCTTTCTTCAGTACCATTGCGTGCTAACACTTATACTGGAACAGAGGCGCAAAGGCCACATGAAGCTCTGCCAATGTGTGAAGCCAGTTTTCTTGTCAAATCCTAATACCTCCTTGCTTCCTCCAAACTCATCCACTGTTACCTGGTAATCGTTAACGTCCCAAATGTTAATTCAATTTTAGAGGAAAAGAGAGCGAGGAAAGAGAAGGCTTTCCAGGCCACTTAGATGGAGCAAGGATCAGTGATGAATCTGATGATACAAATGATCCAGGTTGGTATCGGCTTCCCAGATTGGTAAAACCCAACCCATCAGCCTTATTGATTGGCCAAGCTTTACGTCACATTTGTGCTGCTGCAGCACTTTACAGGCAAATGCACAAAATGTCTATCTGTGTGTGGGTATAGGACAGTTTTTGAGCCCCTCCTATGAACACTTGCGCCTACACCTTGCGTGTATGTGTGTCTGTCTGTATGAGCACAGAATAAGCTCAGCTGATTGGCTGAGCACAGAATATGATGTATGATGATGTATGATAATAAGAGCGCCCCTAACTTCACATGAGTGTTATTTTCATGACATCCGTATCTCCATATTGACTATTATTAGTGTGGTTGCTGTAGGAGAAAACTATCGCACACCTAGCAATCAGGCGTATGCACAGTGGGTAGGCCAGTGGACATCAAAGAAAGCAATAAGGTACACCCGCACACTGTGTATCTGCTCGGCACAAGAGTATTGTCTTATTTAATGAAGCAACGTTTCGGTCACTATAGGGACCTTCCTCAGGCATTAGTGTGGTTGCCCAAAAGGCAAACAGACTATAGTTATTGTCACACTTTTTTATTTTTATTTTTCTGGAGTAACCTACCTAACTTCCGCTGTGATTGGCCGAGCTTTGCATAACGTTTGTAGTAGCTAATTGGCTGTTGTTGGTTACGTAACCAATCTATGTTTTACAATCGTTTATAAAGACATAAATTCCCTTGCAGGGGCAGAAGACCAAACTATTCAAGGGTTATAGACATTTTCAAATTAGGGAGGGGCCTATGTAAGCGACTGCGGCAACCACACTTTGCAATTTTTCAAAAATTGCGACATTTGTAGTTACCCACTATTATTCAGACTCAGTAGGTACCACAGTGGTAAAATGGGTACTCTGACAGCAAGTGCAATGAGTACTGCAGGGCATTGCATTCCCAACTTGCAGTGTTCCCGACTTGCATTGTTTACGGGTCAACCATTGGAGCTTTAGATCAATGACATTTGCAAAAACATGTCGGCTCTGTGAATTGACTAGGGTTCATGTGACATTTGTGCCATAATTGTACCAATAGTTAGCGGGGGCGATATAACAGCATTCCTTTACAGAGCAACATCAGAATCATTCAACATTATACACTGAATTATACATCTGAAAGGAGTATACACATACATCCTGATCCTACCTTGCAGCTGTGGAAGTGGGGGGTACAAGGTGTGGTATAGTGGCGTACAAGGTGTACGTGAATGATAGTGATCAGATTCAGGCGCAAGTCTTGTGCTTCTTGTCAAAGGTGTGAGGGACATTCAGGACACTCATTCCACTGACACATGTATGCCTTCTCTATAGTGTTTGAACGACCACATCAAGCACGAGGTGGACTCATTGATAAGCTGTAAGAGCAAATGAGCAATTGGTTTTGATAGCACAGCGGTGAGCTGGATGCAATCCTATCTGGAGGGGAAAGAACAGGTGGTGGAGGTGAACGGCACACTGTCTCCCCTTCCCCCCAGTGAGCTGTCATGTTCGACCAGGAAGCATACTTGTAGCTTGAAAAGGCCCTCAGCACTGAACTCGGTCAAATCTCAGCAAGACCGATGGATGCATGGGTTTTGATTGATTGATTGATTTAAATATTTCTTAACAGTTTGCAGAATTACAGTACATTTCAAGCACAACTCAATACAAAGACTGTTAACTGTGAGAGTGGACGACCCAATAAAGCATCACTTGTTTACAAGAGGGTCCACCTTGTTCAATCCATCAAAACATTTAGAGTTGATTGCTTGCTTGCTTGCTTGCTTGCTTGATTTATTGATTGACTGATTGATTGATTATTTTGTTCCACTTAGGGAAATTACTGTAAGGTTTTAATAGAACTGTGCAATGTGCATGTGTGTTTCACACTCTCACCAGCCAATGGAATGTGGGCTTTCCTCCGCGGTTTCTCTCTCTCTCTCTTTCTCTCTCTCTCTCTCTCTGTTCCTTATAAAGCAGTCTGTTCTGCAACACTCTCCATTTAAAGCGGTCGCTGCGTCGTGGAGGATTGTTTAATTAACTATGTGAAGTGAAGCCTCGCAGAAGGAGACATTCATTTCTCCTGTTTCACACACCTCTGCTAACACACTGAGACAAAGACAGAATATTATTATCGGCTTCGTTTCAGCTGAAGGGTCACGGCGATTATACCAGAGGAGTTGTATGCATAAAGACATTCTGCTTTCCAAAGAAACCCGGCTTTTACCACAGAGCTGGAGCTACAGGGGCGCATTTTACGCATTTTACGCAGTTGAAAGATTCTGGTTTTCAAGTTTTCCTGGCAACGGAAAAAAACAGCCTTTATTATTATTTTAGGAACTGCTTCCGGGCGAGTGAAATATACAGCTTTTATTATGAGAAGGAGGCTTGTCCCTTTGGAGAGAAAACCACACTCCCTCCCGTTGATTTTCGACTCTTTATCGTGAGAATTCCAACCCGTTTGGGTTTGTGTATGATCCTCCTGACTCCGTTTCTGCAGATGTCGGAGGACGACAACAAGGGTCTCTGTGACGCTCCGAGCACCAGTGCGTGTGACAAGGACTCCCCGTGTCCGTGTCCGGCGTCCCCGGGCTCGGACGCAGAGAACACCCGGCCGTCAGAGAACCAGGGCCTGATGGCCGCCAGGGACTTCAAGAAGGACCCTGTCCCTGTCTGCTCTTCCGATCAGGACGATGACAAGTTCCCTGCTTGTATCCGCGATGCTGTGTCCCAGGTGTGTGTGTGTGTGTGTGTGTGTGTGTGTGTGTGTGTGTGTGTAGGGTAGCCTATTCAATATCTTATTCAAACTAAGCCTACAAAAGTATTAGCCTCATAACACTTAAAAGTAAATTAACTGAATCATGCATGTAAACTATCATGTTATTGGACTATTATTGATCTGTAACCACTTCATTTTATACTTAGACAAGAAAAGTAAAGTGAGTTCAGTACTTAAGTAAATGTACTTAGTTGCTTCATACATCACATGGTGTCCCAGGTGCTGAAGGGCTATGATTGGACCCTGGTGCCCATTCCGGTGCGCAGCGCGCACGGATCCAGTAAGAACAAGCCGCACGTCAAGCGCCCCATGAACGCCTTCATGGTGTGGGCCCAGGCTGCCCGCAGAAAGCTGGCCGACCAGTACCCCCACCTCCACAACGCAGAGCTCAGCAAGACCCTGGGCAAACTGTGGAGGTATTCATACTGTTTATTATAGTTTCGATCTATTTGATCTTTGATTGATTGATTGATTGATTGAAAATTGTATTAACAGTTTGCAGAATTACAGTACATTTCAAGCACAAACTCAATACAAAGGCTGTTAACTGTGAGTGGACGACCCAATTAAGCATTACACTTGTTTACAACAGGGTCCACCATGTTCAATTCATCAAAACATTAAGTACAAATAGACACTTTCTATATAGACAAAGAACAGTACAGGAATTCATCATAATGGAGGTAAAAAGGGAAAAGAAACAATACAGTGAAGGGAAAAAGGGGGGGGGGGGGCGGGGGGGATTCAGATTTTACGGGTGCCAGTTTCGAATTGCAGCCATCCGTAGGTGCCCTTTGAGAGCGGTTTTGAAGGAGTCAAGGGATTTGCATGTCTTAATGACTGTTGGTAGGGCGTTCCACATCTTCATCAGGTCAGGTGATGATGAAGATCAAATAGATCGAAACAATAAAGAACGTCTTTCTTGTACCTGTGGTGTGCGGGCTCCATTCATCATCTGCTGAAGTTTCTTTAGCCCAGCACCCAGCCTGTCGATGTGCGTATTCTACGTCCACGCTACTGTTTATTATACAACAGGTCGTTTCGAGGAAGCAATCTGATTGGTTGAAACAGCCATCTAGCCGTGCTTCAAACGAGCATGATGGAACACCTAATCAAAACTAAGATATCACCTGCTCTGTTCTCCCATGAGCGCACGCAGCAGACTCGGTGGCTAGGCTAGCTATAGTTTCTTGGGACATTTGTGGTCGTAGTATAAGCATAATTCACCGCATAATCAGTCAAATGGCACAGATTATGCAGGGTAATATATTTATTTATTCAAAAAGGGCGCATAATCGCGCAAACATCCTGCATATTTCGCAACTTCCTGCATATTTCACCGCATAAAATCACATATTAACCTGCACCACAAAATCAAGGATTTCAGCCTGCATAATCATGGATTTTTTATGTATGGTCAGTGATCATTGTTAAAATATAGTGTTTGTTTAGTAACAGTGTAGCTCTATAATGTCATCATGTGATAGTCATCATTGTTATAGATTTATTTTTAGTAACAGTAGCTCTATCTTTATTGTGATGGTACTGCTCATTGCTATAGTGTTTGCTGTACTAATTCACTGTGTGAAATGTGAATTATTTGCTGACTCAGTACATTTCTGCTGTCTGTCTCTAGAACTAGTGCCAAGAATGCATTGATTGATTGATGACCGTTGCTGATTGAGTTTTAATTGTGTGATGGTGAAGAGAGAGAGAAAGAGAGAGAGAGAGGGAGAGAGAGAGGGAGAGAGAGAGAGAGAGAGAGAGAGGGGGAGAGAGAGAGAGAGCTAGAGAGAGACAGAGAGTAGAAAGTTTGCTCAGAACAGAATCTTACTTTGTTGAACGATGTCTTGGTGTTGTTCACCAAACATAATCTATAAGCCCACAAGCATCACATCCGCAACATGTTGTGGGCTTGTAGGTCGGTTGATTCATACTACAATGGTGTAGATCTGATTTGCAAGTGCTGGCCTAAAATAAATTCTACCATTTTCCCCCATCCATCCATCCATCCATCCATCCATCCATCCATCCATCCATCCATCCATCCATCCATCCATCCATCCATCCATCCATCCATCCATCCTCCCTCCCTCCCTCCCTCCCTCCCTCCCTCCCTCCTTCATCCATCCATCCATCCTTCCTTCCTTCCTTCCTTCCTTCCTTCCTTCCTCCATCCATCCATCCATCCATCCATCCATCCATCCATCCATCCTCCCTCCCTCCCTCCCTCCCTCCTTCATCCATCCATCCATCCATCCATCCTTCCTTCCTCCCTCCCTCCCTCCCTCCCTCCCTCCCTCCCTCTTTCATCCATCCATCCATCCATCCACCAGGCTTCTGAACGAGGGGGAGAAGCGCCCGTTCGTAGAGGAGGCAGAGCGTCTGCGTGTTCAACACAAGAAGGATTATCCAGACTACAAGTACCAGGTATCTTTATGACTTGATGTTCTATAGATTCATATGTACACAATGTTATTTATTATACCAGGTACCCTAGTGGTTCTCAACCTTTCCAGCTGTCCTACATTATGAGGCAACCTGTCCCTCTGAGTATCTTAAATGTCAATCTCATTGAGATTTGCTTAACTGTGACTTCTTCCCTGAACCATCCCAAACTAGCAAAGTGTGCTGAGCCTGGAATTAGTGTGTTGGTGGGCCATGCGCTTAAGGCTGAGTAGTTGTGTCAGTTTGGGAGGTCTGAAGCTTAGTTTCTAGTGACATTAAGGTGTTGTGTCTGCCGTCTGGCATCTTGCAATCGGAACCCATTTGGTAAAAAAAAAGTCACGAAAACAGGAACTCTATAGTTCCCACCCCCTTTTTAGTCCACTTCCTCTCCGGGTGCTTCTGTGTTTATTCCAACTAACAACATTGCATGTAGTGCAACAGATTCCGCTCTTGACAGAATATGCAGTTTAGTATCCGTGACAAAATCTGGCACCTGGGGAAAACTAATTATGCTGTAATTAAAAATGTAAATTCTAATTGTAATTATATGCACATACATGAAAATGATGATGTAAATTAATTTAAACAGCCCCGGCGCAGAAAGAGTCTAAAAAACGGACATAGTGAGCTGGTGGAGGACGAAGGAGAGACGCAGATGCACGTCATTTCCTCTGACCCCATCTTCAAAGCCACGCCCACACATGATGTAATCTTCAAAGCCACGCCCACACATGACATCATCTTCATGACCACTCCCACACATGACGTCATCTTTGAAGCCACGCCCACACATGATGTCATCTTCAAAGCTCTGCAAAGGACAGCAGGCTCCCCTGCATCCAGCATGAGTGACGTGCACTCACCTGGAGAACACACAGGTGTGTGTGTGTGTATGTGCGTGAGTGTGTGCATGCGTGCATGCGTTAAACGCACCAACAATGCAGCTGTACGGAAAGCTTGAATTATCCTTGAATTAACCTATTTAGAAAAAGGTGTTATACGCACCACTGTTTAGTGATTTCCAACAGGTACAGGCTTTAGTTCCAACATACTATTGGTCCGACTGTCATTAGACCGACAACCTACCTCAAACCCTAACCTAACCATAACCGCAAGCACGGGAGCAGACCATGTTCGACTGTTGTTTCCGAATGTCGGACCTTTGGTATGTCGGATCTGCGTGTGCATCCCATTTCCATTCTAACCTCCAATGCTCCATGCTGCTGTCCCGGTGGAAATGTGATGCATGTGCATACTCTCTATAGGCTGTGTTTGTCATTGTCACTCCTACAGGCTGGCGAGGGACCTGTCAGTGGGGAATGTTGGACGGGAAGAGTAGTTTGGGGGCTCCTCAGTACAACAACAGTGGCAAGCAATGGGAGGAATTCATTGACATAAAGATGTGAATTAATTCTCTCTCTCTCTCTCTCTCTCTCTCTGTCCAGTCTCCCAGGCACCCCCAACCCCTCCCCCCACCCCCAAGGCCGATGCCGTGGGCTCAGTGAAGCCGGACACGAAGCGTGAGGGCGGGGTGTGCAGAGGGGGCGGAGCCATCAGGGTGCGTTCGCCGGCCGAGGTGGGCTGCCCCGCCTCCCCCTCTGTCGGCGTTGGCGGGGCGGCGGCGCCTCGCCACCTCAACATCGACTTCGGCGACGTGGACATCGGCCAGCTGAGCTCCGACGTCATCTCACACATCGAGACCTTCGACGTCAACGAGTTCGACCAGTACCTCCCACCCAACAGGCCACACCCACCGCTGGCCTACACAGCCAGCTACAGCATCAGCACCTTGCCGTTCGCTGGAATGCTCAGCCCACAGGTACTGATGTAAATATCATATAATAGGTTGTATTAAAGACTTAAAGACAGGTCCTGACATGGATGGTTAAAGGGGAATGTTGTACATGGGCCAATTTGTAGAGTGTTTGATCATAAACGAAGAGTAGGTGTAACATTTATTGGATCGACTCCAGGTGCGTTATACTTTTCCGGATGGGCAACCAGATCATTTTAACTAAGTGGTTACAACAACACACACACACACGCATGCACACATGCACATACGCAACCATACACATGCACGCACACACGCACGCTCACACGTCGCACGCACACACACACACACACACACACACACACACACACACACACACACACACACACACACACACACACACACACACACAAGAAAGTTTGTACTGTTTCTATTGTTCAATTGTTTGTATTCTTATAGAGGGTATGCACATGCATAAAGTGAGTGGCAAATCGAGTGGCAAAGTGAGTTTAATGTAATTTAACGTTGTTTAATGCAATCAGATTTTCTGTTTGGATGTATGGGCTGTCAATGCCAGAAAGTAGTTTTTTTGCCACTCAGTAGGCATTCCCGCACAACTTCAAAACTGTAGAACTCCTGTATGATGATGATGTCACGCGCAATACCCTCTATAGCCAAAGATGGGGGTTGTTGCATCTACTGTACCTGTACTCTTAGCATAGTACTTTGTTCTTTACTGAAATGATGCTATTGAAAACAACTTCTTTCCTTAGTCATGGCAGAACTATGATGACAATACAGATGAGGAATTGGAATGTGCCCATGATGACGGCAATGCAGCATCTATACTTCTTTACCATGTATCCCTCCACAGGTCTGGATCCCTAAGGTCCAGAAGCAGAAGCAGCAGCAGCAGGGTCAACAGCACACCCTGACCCCCATGGGAGGAGCCTCCGGGTGGGAGGCGGGCCAGAGGACCACCCTGGGAGGAGCCTCCGGGTGGGAGGCGGGTCAGAGGACCACCCTGGGAGGAGCCTCTGGGTGGGAGGCGGGCCAAAGGAACTACATCAAGATGGAGCAGCTGAGTCCCAGTCGCTACGGCAAGCAGCTGCAAGACTCCTCCCCTCAACACGCCTCCTACACCTCCTTCAACCTCCACTCTTCCCACTACAGCCCCTCCTCCTCCTCAAGCTCCTCGTCCACGTACCCGCCCTCCATCTCCAGGGTGCAGTACGAATACTACGACCACCAGGGCGGCGCCAGCAGACCCCCGACCGCCTCCTATGGCCAAGGAGGGGCGGGGCTGTACTCCACGTTCACCTACGTGGGGAGCCCTGCCTCCCAGAGGCCTGTCAGCGACACACATGTCAGCGACACGCCGCTGCAGAGTGGCCACACAGTCACACCCCCGCCACAGCACTGGGAGCAGACTCCCATCTACACCCAGCTCACCACACCCTGAAGGCCTATTCATTATAATTGTCCCGTTTTCGGCGAAGAGGTGACCACTGTTAGTGAAAACAGAGAGATGTGTTGTGTGAGTGCTGACCACCGCTTCGTGACGTACTGTTGTCGTTTTCGGTGGTCACCTCTTCACCGAAAAGCGGACTATGAATAGGCCTTAAGGAACACATCTACACCCAGCTCACCTCCAGTGGTAGAAAGTACTGCATTTATTTTCTTAAGTAAAAGTAGCAATACTGCAATATAGAAATACTCTGTTACAAGTAAAAGTCTGGAATTAAAAGTACAAAAGTATTGGTACCAAAATGTACTTAAAGTACCAAAAGTAAAAGTAGTCATTATGCGGAAGGTCCCATTTCAAGTTTTCAAACGTGTAAAAGTACTTTGAAAATGTAGATTGGCTATTTTCAAATGGCCAAAATGTACAATGTAACTAGTAACTAAAGTTTTCAAATAATTGTACTGGAGTAAAAGTTTAATATTTGCCTCTGAGATGTAGTGGGGTAGAAGTAAAAGTACTGAAAATTGGAAATACTCCAGTAAAGTAATTTATTTTTACTACTGTACTTGAGTAAATGTACTTTACACCACTGGAGGGAACATCACATCTACAGCAGCTCATCACAATCTGAGGGTTGTGGGTTGGGGTGTGTAATTACCTTGCCATGATGTCTAAGTCCAAATATTGGCGAGATATCTTGCTCTGTTTCTCCGCTGATATTCTTACATATGATTACATTCAATAAATAATTTGTACTGGTGACTAGTAGTAACTAGTTTCTTCTACACTTCTTCGTCTTCGTCTCTAAACTCGTATTGAGTTTTGTGAACTCGGGCACTATGCACACGTATCCATGCACACATTCCAAGGGAGCTTTGGCCCCTCCCCGAATCAGACGCTTGAATGGAAGTAGAGAAGAAAAACGAAACAGGAAATAGAACAAGAGTCAGACTTGTCAGACTGAAAGTCCTCCCTGCCCGTCTGTCCACCATGGGGTCAAGAGCTTTCAGCCGCTCTGCCCCTCACCTCTGGAACTCCCTCCCCCCTGATATAAGAAACATGGACTCAATCACCTCATTTCAAACCCACCTCAAAACCCACCTGTTTAGGCAGGCCTATGATTGATCTGTGTTTTCCGCTGCAAGCTATACTTTATTGTCTGCTTTTGCTTTTAACTGTGTTTTGTGTCAACTGTTTAACTTGTTGTACGGCGCCCTGAAAGGCGCCTTATAAATAAAATGTATTTTTATTATTATTATTATTATTAAGAGTCAGACTTGTGGTTGGCTCACACTGTGCCTTATTGTTGTTAAAATAGAAACACGTCTACTTTTACACACCTCACAGAGTCCTTCAAAATGTTATAAGAATCCTCTGTGAGGACTTACTTATTGGTGATATTACATTAGGTATCATGTTTTAAATCCTTATTTTCTATTTCTGTTCATAATCCAATGTTTGGGAGTGGGTAGGCCTATTACGTCCTGCCTTATAACATACCACATAAATGAACATACGTATGTATATATGAACAACGGTATATGACGGTATGAACAAAATAAGAACAAAATAAAACAAAGAAAACTATCATTTTACATGTAAATGGTCCTGATCATCCTTATGTGTTTGTGTTCTTTTTTCGTATAGGCTATCTAGCTGATTCTCTGGATTCTTTGTCAATTTCTGTATGAAATCTCAACTATGGCTGAAATTGGACTGAACCCATCTCAAAAGCTTTTATAAAATAACCAGTTTTGAAAGTTTGGTTCTAAACCGTTCTGATGGGTTCCGGCAACAGTCGTGTTTCATGTATTAATGAATTTTGTACTGTGTTTTATGAATTCTACCCTTTGTAAATGTATTTGCAATAAAATGGAAAATACTGAAAATAAATAATCTGCCTTTCTATTGTGACATTATTGAGATCTAGCAGATCAGGCTCTGGAGAGATTTATTTTGATTAACCATGCTGGACCTAATATTACTTCACACGAATGAAGTTTCAATCGATCAATCTATCTATGAATGAATGAACCATTGTAAAGTGCTTTGAGCACTTGGAAAAGCGCTATAAAATGCAATTCATTATTATGGATCCATCCATCCATCCATCCATCTGGCAGAATTTCAGTGGGCACAGAAAAAGGGGAAAAGCAATTAATATTCCAAATTCACTCCTTCTGGGACTGCCCCCCTCCCAATCATATTTGGGTGGTCTTTTCACATGCAAAACATAATACAGAGAGAGAGAGAGAGAGACTATGTGCCAACACTGTGTTCATAGCATGCACACATAAACAGATAAATGAGAACAAGAATGTGTGTGGGAAGGACTGTTGACATGCAAGAGGGAAAGTTTGATTGGCTTCTAATTGTCCAAATAGTCCAAAGTTTAACTGAATTATCTGAGCGCGCAAGCGCGTGCACATACATGTGATGTGATGTGAGAGAGGGAGATAATGTGAAACCAAAAAACAGTGCTCCTCTTGCCCTGCCATCCAGGATACAAAAATCATACTCCTGTGATGTGACGTCACTTCTTTAAACAAACATTGTACTCTAAACAAACATTAAAAGTCCATAGACTTGGCTGCCATAATTTCTGAAAGCCAGACGTTGGAGGGGCTAGTGCCCCTCAAAAATAACTAGAGCAAAATGTGACTTATTGAGCTGATAGTGGGAGCTCCGACCTGTGAAGCTCACACAGCTTGTAGATCAGCTATTTTTGCATGTTCGCGCAAACACGCACGCACGCACGCACGCACGCACGCACGCACGCACGCACAATTACAATCAACATCTCATCACAATCACATCTGGTTGGCTAATGACAGGAAGTTTGTAATGCCAGCGACCTGGAAACAGAGCAGAGGTCATGATCTTCAGGAGCTCATCTGTACTTTAAAAGCTGCATGGTTTTGCTACTCAGGTTCTGACATGTACTGTACTTGGTCCTCTCCTTTTTTCCCTGTAAACCAAATCCAGCTCAGCTTGTGGCTTGTAGACCTTTTTCGCAGGAGGTTCTTTCTCTGAATGTTATTCTATGGTGACATAATTAGAATACAGATGCCATAGCATGGATTCTCAGACTCTTCCAGCTCAAGACCAAAAAGAGAACTTTGGTGTCGACCGCTTACAAAAATACATTATGAAGGAGAAAAGTGTTCTCCTCTGAGAGGCTGCATTTGCCTACCCAGGGTTGTGACCTGTTATAGCGCCACCATGAGGCAGATTTGAAACATTTGGGGGTGTCAGATCGTCCTTGGCCTATACTGGGAGTGTGTTTGCAAAGTGTCACGGCAATCTGCTTGTGGCATTTTGAGCAAAACAGGCCCAAAACTTTGAAAGTGGGATATACACGCACGCACGCACGCACGCACGCACGCACGCACGCACGCACGCACGCACGCACACACACATACACACACACACACACACACACACACACACACACACACACACACACACACACACACACACACACACACACACACACACACACACACACACACACACACACACACACACACACAGTATACTACATCTCCAGGTGAGGTATTCATTACATTTAAGTAGTGAGTAATCACATTGATGGTGTGAGGGTGGGATGTTAAGATGACCGTAGTAAACGTACTTAGCTTTTAGTAAAACCAGACCACATCCCTGCAATGGAAACAAATCAACTACGTTTCTAAATATCATCGCTTTTGGGTGGAAACCCTGTACGTCCAAAAGTGTTACTTTTATTTTCATGAAATGGAAAAAAAGAAGGTTATAGAACAACAGTCCTCTGCACATGATGTAAACTAAAGTGACACTATCCCAGACTTGTCCTTGCATCTTGATGACCCCTGAGACTTGAACTCACGGAGAAGAGCAGACGTGCATCCTGCCAGGGGAACACATGACTCACTGGCATTGTTTTTAGCAGGGCGGGGAAAATGGGGGAAAGAAAATTCAACATACGTGAGAGAAAAGGTGGAAAATGAAAACGTGAACGTTTCCTGTCTGTCGAAGGAGGACAAATTTCACTTTTTATTCTCATGCTTCATCATCTTCTTCCTGTCAAGGACTCATTATGAAGACGAACGGAGGCGTATAGGGAGGTTCGAGGGCCAAGCGTCAGTGACTGACAGGTGGGTGAACCGGGGAGACAGAGAGACAGACAGTCAGACAGATAGTCATGCTGTCTCGCAGAGCTTTCACCTTGTCCTCAGGGAGAGGCTGGAGAGCTATAGGGTTTCAGGGAAAATCCCAGTCGACTTACTAAGCCTTCACTTCCTCTCGAGCTGCACATAGATGTGTGGAGAGATGACATTGAGGAGCGGAGAAAATGAGAGATGGAGCCAAGGAGACAATGAGAGAGGGGATGAGAGGTGTCTTCAACATGTTTATATCAAACTGCTGCTGCAGTTTTGCCCAAACCCTAGAGGAATATTTCACAAGAATTAAGTCTTGTACATACCTCCTTGCAACTCCTTGCAACATGCAACTACCCAGAGAGAAAGATTGGGTGGCTTTTCGTTTTACACTGATTTCTCTTCACTTCAGTACTAATTTGGTGCTGCGATTGGGCTCTCCAAACAAAATGCAACAATGATTTTTATTGTGGCTCTGGCTCCCAGTGCGCCACACACCCCTGGCATCACACACGCACGGACGTACGTATGCACGCACACCTGGCATGGAGCAGGGCTTCCAGTGGAACAAGCCGTCAGTGATGATCAAAACAGTTTGACTGCTTCTGGACTCTGGTACTAGACTCTGCTCTGGTTCTAGACTCTGGTAGGCTACTATAGACTCTGGTTCTAGACTCTAGACTGTGTGTGTGTGCGTGTGTGCGTGTGTGCGTGCGTGCGTGTGTGTGTGTGTGTGTGTGTGTGTGTGTGTGTGTGTGTGTGTGTGTGTGTCCTTATCATTTAAGCCGTCGGTCGACAGTATGATGCAGTTGAAATTAGTTGCGCAAGCAGAGCGCGCAAGTACTGCGATCGGTTGGGTATGTATGCATGTCGGTGTACTCCACCGGCCAATAAGGGACCACTGTTCTTGATGACGTAACGAAAGTACGTTTCAAGGTTGGTATAAGGTCAATAGGGGGTATACAGTATATGTATGTCGGGGTATGTATGTCGGTGTCCTCCAACAGCCAATAAGAGACCACCATTTTGGTGACGTAACTAAGGTGCGTTTCAAGGTTGGTATAAGGTCAATAACGGGTCTAAGAATTTAGAATAGCCGAGAGCTCTAGGACTCAGAACAGCAGTCGTACCCAGACAGCAGAGAGCTCTAGGACTTAGAGCAGCAGTCGTACCCAGACAGACAGCAGAGAGCTCTAGGACTCAGAGGAGCAGTCGTACACAGACAGAGAGCTCTATAGGGATTCAGAGCAGCAGTCTAACCCAGACAGCAGCAGAGAGCTTTAGGACTCAGAGCAGCAGTGGTGAGCGCACTTCATGGCGCGCTCTGCTTGTGTGCAAGGCGCAAGTTGGCATCTTGAGAGAGTGAGAGAATTTACGCCAAACTGCACCTGTAATTTTGAATGACTGAGACCTTTGTAAAGTAATCGCTTCTGGAACATAAAAGAAGACATATAACACATTAGTTTCTGCTGTCTTGTTTTTTGATGTT
This sequence comes from Electrona antarctica, assembly GCF_951216825.1. Lineage (NCBI taxonomy): Eukaryota > Metazoa > Chordata > Actinopteri > Myctophiformes > Myctophidae > Electrona > Electrona antarctica. Next base: position 26,746,504 of record NC_136805.1, read on the forward strand.
TTACACTGTGTAATGTTATAGAGCAGGGGTGGTCCGTGGAGGTATTGCATGTGGTCCCTGAACATGCATTTAGCAATGTAGCAAAGTGAAGATTTTGTATTTTCTTTCACGGAACAGTGCACTAAACGTCTGTGCAGTGTGCACTGTTCCGTGGAAGTACGTCAATGTTATCAGAATTACTGGGAAGTCTGAGGTTAATACATTCCACAGAAAAGGCAGTTAGAATCTCAAGAAGGGTGAAGTGTACCAGCTTGCCTGATTGAGTCATCATTATTAGGAAATGTTAATGTGCCCATAATCATGTCATCATGTGCTATATCTTGCACGTATTTGCCATTTTTTGAGTGGTGTAAACCACTCCTACAACTGGCTTTGTTAGTGCAGAAAAAATGAGCATGGTTGCTATGTTCACCCTGTTCACCCGGGTGTGATTTCATTACGTCAGACAGGCTATATTACACCACTCAGTTCACACGGGTGTGATTTTTTACTATATATTACTATTATTAAAATAATAATGAATGGATGTAGATCTGCTAGTTGAACTATTTTAAAATATTTTTCAAGATAGTAAAATATGGAAAAAAATAAAGGCACGCCCAAGATAGGGCCACATGTGTCAGTACTGTATATCAGTTAAGTCCGTGGACCATCGTTTGAGAATCAGTATAGACATGGGATGCATTCCATAGTGTTACGAAAGCACTAATCTTAGCCCATATCCCATTACAACACAACAGTGGTCCCCAGGTTGATTCTTAGTCAAGGTGGTGGTCCCTGGTTCACAATCAGTTGAAAACCCCTGTTATAGAGGTATCTAAAGAGCACACAGTAAGTTTCTGAACGTGCCAAGTATCGCAAGACTGTCCACCGATTCCTGTGTGGCAACCAAATCCTGCGATACCTCGGAGACAGAAACAATATCTGCCGCTGTTTAGATGAAATAATGATACATAATATAATTGTGTACTGTGCCCATTGAAAAGAAAGTGATTATAAAACAGCCTGTGATGTGTCTTCTTTTATATTGCTAAATGCCTGCTAAATGCCTAAATTGTATTCCTGAACCAAATATATGACAAAGGTCTCAAACGTTCTTAAATAGTGTTTCTTCAGGAGTTGGCAGCTCCATTCACTGCAATGTATTTCATCGAACTTCCGGTCCAAGGTTTGCCACCCATGACAGCGCCCATGAAAGCGCCCTATCTGGCCGTTGGTGCATCCCAACGGCCAGATAGGTGAATAAAGGACAGACTCAGAGTGCTCTCTCCTCAGGAAAACGTCCAGGCTTCACTAAACTGTTCTCACTAGATTGGTTTCCAATGCTTTCCTCTCACCACAAGTCCTGCTGGCTGCTACATTACACCATGCTTTATTACCCCATCCATCCTTCCTTACTGTGATCTCTGCTTGTCCCTTCTCCTGATGACTTCTCCATCTCTCTCTCTCTCTCTCTCTCTCTCTCTCTCTCTCTCTCTCTCTCTCTGACATCAAGCAGGAGTTTGATCCCGCGAGGGGCTTAACTGCTAAAACCACGGAGGGATACGCTCCCTCAATCTGTTTCCTCACATTGAATGAAGGGCGAAGGAGAAAATAAGTCCTCGTTTTTAAAGATGAATCATACTGGACAGACAGATGGCTGCTTGAGTCCAAACATAAAAGAAAACCCTTGTCCCCAGAGAGTGTTCTATCTCTCTGCTGGTACCGATAATGCTGATATAGCTAGACAAGGGAAACAGAAGCATTTGCTAGCATACAAAGCAATATCAGATGAGATGGAATATATGCATAGAGAGGTACGTGTTATGGTCTGGCTCCCTGTCTGTCCATCTTTCCACTTCGGCCACTCCCCCCTCCCATTGCTTCTACAGCCCCCTACACACACCTGTCTCCAACTGCCTCATCAGCCCAACTGTTCCCTTCTCACTACTCACCTGTGCCCACTTCCCCTATCAAGCCTCCACCTATAAAACTGGATTCTTTCTGCTCATTCCTTGCTAGAGTATAATCTAATGTTGGTGTGTTTTCCGGACTCCTGCTTTTCAGTAGATCTTTCCCCAGACTTTGTTACGACTTGCCCCTTTGTTTGCCTTTTGGACGGATATTATGGATATTATGGTTTTTGATCTGCATATGGATATTATAATATATATATATATATTACCTGCCTGCTTCAGTTTATGTAAGCCTTCCCCTTAAGTTGTCACTATTAAACTCTTGCAAATAACTGTGTTGCCTGCATTTGGGTTCTACTTTGACACACACCGTGACAGTACGGGGACTTCGGCTGTTCCAAGAGAGTCCCAGCAAAATGGAAAACAGTTACAGTAATAGTCAATATTGTTGACTATTACAACACTTTCCCAATGAAATAATATATAAAAGTGACCATAAAGATTCTAGGTTTCACTCACTTGAAGTACTGTACAGTGCACACTTGTACAATTCTGACCTAAAACTAATCTGAAAACAACATCTTCTCTTATGGGGGTCCCTGGTAGAGAACATATTTTCAAATTGGGGTCCAGAGCCTAATATACATACTAATCTGGGCGTCCTTGACATGAAAATTGAATTTGAGAACCACTGGCAGAGCTCTCTCTTGCATTTGCCCTAAAAGAAGCACGCACGCACCCACCCACGCACCCACGCACGCACGCACGCACGCTGCTTCTTTTCACCTGACAATGGGCAGTATAGCACGTGGAAGGAACATGTTATTCCAACTAGTTCCTTTGCACTCCATCAGGCGACTATCTCAAAATCGTAGTCTTTTAGTCTTAGTCTTTTGAATAACACACCATTTAGTTTTAGTCCTATTTTAGTCATCTGAAATTGTTTAGTCTTAGTCTAGTCATAGTCGACTACATTTCCAAATCTTAGTCATTTAGTCTTTTAGTCTTAGTCAACAAAGTTAACACTGGTGGTATTTGTACTGTTACTCAAGTTAATAAGTGAATAAATAAACTTCTTCCACCACTGGTAAAAACAGCATGACTCGATGGAAAGGTGTGATGGCAGTGCCGACGCGGAAACGTGCGTCGGACGCCAGTTCTCTTCTCTGCTTCCTGCACGCCATCTAAAGCAAAGCCTCCACCTCTGTCAGTGCTTATGTAGTGATGCGCAGGAGTAGGGATGGAACCCCAGCTCTCCCACACACAACCTGTCGTGCCAATAGGGCTGAGCCCGATTGGCAGTGCTGTTGTGGGCCGGGTCTTGGCTGGGTGCTACAATCACCACCCCCAGTCTTTGGAGTGCATCCTTCCTCACGCTTCACACTTCACGCCACGGACCACCGCATACGACATCCCTTATGTCCCTCACACAAGGATCACCGCACTCCAAGTCCAGCTGACTACGCTAGATTGTAGTAGCAGGGACTGAACCCCAGTCTCCGACTCGCCAGACCGACACACAACCTGTCGTGGCAATAGGGCTGAGGCCGATTGGCAGGGCTGTTGTCGGCTGGGTCTTGGGCTGGCTGGGTGCTACACGACACCATCTAAAGCAAAGCCTCTGTAACACCCGGGAATCGAACCCGCGGGTCTCCCATGTGGAATGCCAACATCTTAACCATCCTCTGCTACCAGGGATATCCCTTTGGCTTAGTGGTTAAAATGTTGGCTTTCCAGGCGGGCGAGCGACCCGGGTACGATTCCTGGATGTTACACCCCCACCTCTGTCAGTGTTTATCATGACGCCATCTGAAGCAAAGCCTCCACCTCTGAATGTTTACCACTACGCACTATTAAACTGCATGTGTAGTAGTAATCACTTAAACGAAAGATCAGAGGAGTAATAATGAAGGGTCCAGGCTCTGGCTACTGTATCCAGTAAGTGGTTCATTGGCTGGTGTGATGGAGGTACGTTCCAGACACTTCACTCATACAGACCTTTCACAACGTGTAAACAGTCCAATGTGCTCTGTAAAATGTACCTATAAAATTGTCCTCATTGCTAGCCAGGATTCACTTAAATGAGATACGTAAGGGATAATATCTGGCTAGGTGGTCATTGTCGGGAGATAATTCACCGACAGGGAGTTTAACCACTGAGGCGAAGCCAAGGTGGTTACACTCCCTGAAGATGAATTATACCACCTAGCCATATCCCGCTTATTACATGGCTAACTAACATAAATTAATACATTGACCCAAAACACAACAAAAAAAGTATTCCATAAGTTCGCGCTGGCTGCGTCTGCCCAGCTGCAGGGCTGTAGCACTGTCAGAAAGTGAGTTGATCAAATAGAATCCATTTTCGGGTCCTGCATGCTTCGTCTATTTCTCGCTCAAATTATTTCAAAAACATTTTTAAGAGCAATGTTTAGCTGTAAATTACATTGTGTGTCACTAGTGTGTGTGTTTACATGGCTGTTATGTTGGAAACGGCAGTAAATCAAGCGGGGCGCAGCCGCGCAGCTGGTGGTGCTCAGAGGGTTTGATTAGGCAGTGGTCATTATACAGCGGAGCGGTCATTATCATGAGATAACTCACCGCTGAATTAAGCGATTGACCAATCAGAATCAAGCATTCAACCAAGCCATGTAATAATGGTAGATATTGCATAAACATTGCTGATACCCATACTGCTGTCAGGCACAAACCTTAAAGGCCTATCCATATTTCATCTTTTTTTTATTCTATTTTATTTTTAATTTATTCACACTGAAGAAGGCTTAACGCAGAAATGTCATCATGCTACACCCTTGTACCGTGACGGGTGTTTAGCTGTCACTCACGTTAACAGGCCAATGATGGAGGGAGGGGCTCCATGCTGGGGGTTGCTGCTCTCGTTAAGGGTTAACGATTCCTCATTAAGCTTTAACGAGGTCTTGTATTGTTTACTGGCATGTTTTCACCTACGGTCCTACGTTATGACGAGCTACGAGATTCGCACTTTCGCAGCATGTCCATGTTGGAGCGGGTGCTTCTGTACACGATGACACTGCCAGGTGGTATGACGATATTGATACTTTTATTTCAACATAAATCAGGGTACTTCTTCCAGCACTGTTAATGAATGGATGATGTAAGTGTGTTGTGTGTTTGAACACTGGGCTGGACCCAGAGGCGTCACTATTTCTGTTCACTGGTGGAAGCTATTATGCAGTGGTGGAAAGTAACAAAGTACATTTACTCAAGTACAGCTGTTATGTTTATAACCCCAGGTGGAGGAAACAATGAACTCGTTTGCAGTGACTAAATATAGTGGTAAATCTGAAATGCTTGCCAAGCATCAGAACAGAAAGACAGTGAAGATAACAACATGAATGTTAATGGCAGGTATATCATGTCATAAACAGGCATACGATGTCATAAACAGGTATATGATGTCATAATCCAATTCAAGTGATGATGTGTTTTTGGTGAGAATGTTTAGTGCTCTCACAGAGAGTGACTTCAACATTTATGTTCATTGATGTGAGCTTTTATAAGGTTGAACTCTTTCCAAAAGACCATTTGAAACTGGAACGATAATGTCAGATAATAAACACAAGTATGTATGACGACTGTGTGATGAAGGCCTCAGGTAACAGTAACACATCGGATGCAGAAAAGGGGCTGATGCGACATGAACGCTATAACATCACAATTCTGGGGGCGAACATTAGGCAAAAATACAATCTCACAACGAGTCACGTAGTGTGATGCATTGAATACAAGAACGCTCGACACAAATCCCTCTCGCCCCGGGTCAAATCTATAGGTATTCCTAAACGTAACCTATATGCCTAAACTTAACCTTAATCCTAAACGTGACCTCAGTCAAAATGACAAAACTTAACAATATTCCTAAACTTATCCTCAGTAAAACTATGCCTAACCCTAAAGGAGAGAATGTCCCAGCTGCCAACAGAGTGACATAAGTTAGTGGATGGACAGATAAGTGACAGGGCTTTTGCCACGCAAACAAATAAGCCTCTCACCTTTACACCTCAACAATGTTGAGAACAACAGAAATGCATTTGACAAAAGATGCATTGTTGAGCTTTGTTACCTACCCACAGTACCCAGACGCTGGCTGGGTCAAAATGACCCTTGAATGCTGTCACATCCCCTTTGGCCTGGCCTGCAGGGCCTGTGTTGTCTGTGTTGTCTATAGTCAGACTCAGTGTACCAGTACTCACCTGTCTATTGCAGTCCACAGATCTATGTAGGCGTCGGCCAAGGTTCCCCATCTTCCCCAATCATAGGTGCATTGGGACAGGAGCACCTGATCAATGCTGCCTGCCATGGAGCCCTATAAAAGAGTTGGTGGCAGAAATTCCTATTGTCCCTCTCAGGCCTCTCGTGATGACAGCACCCTCTTTTTGCTTTGCCATTATGCCTTGATTTACAACACCCCACACTACATTGATCACACATCCACACTGACATTAGGTACTGATATTACTGACTTACACACTCTTGTTTGCAAGTATTCATTCTTTAATTAAGTTACCTTTTTGTTAATAAATTATTGTTAAGTTCAATTTGTCATGGCCCCACGGGCCGGGTTGTGACAATGCAACAAAGTGTTGTTTAATTAATACCAAACAGACACATAATCTGGTTGAGGAAGCTAGTCTACAGGACAGGTTTTAAGTGGTTAAAAGCAAGCAGGTGGTGAATGAACACAGGGGTTTGAAACCAGAGCAGTGACTCACAGTGAGCATCGTGCAAAGACCGACATTTGGAAGCAGTCAAACCGGAACGGATGTGTTTGTTTGATATTCCTGAAATGGAAGCTTATCTGACAAGCTTCCTGATAAGCATGTGCTGCTGGATCACTTTACAGAAGCAGAGAGACAGACAAAACTGGCGGATAGACAGACAGAGAGACAGAGAGACAGAGCGACGCGTTGTGAGCTTGTACATTACCTATTTTCGATTAAGAAATGATGAACGGTAAAGCAGCATCACTTTACAGGAATTATCAGATCTACAAGCTCACATAAAGTTCTGTGTTCTCTCTATGTGACTTGGAACAGTGTGAGTGATCTCTCTTCAATGCCCTGGATGTCCCAGCGAAGCATTCTGAAATGATAAACCAACCCCAACACGCACGCACAGACACACGGATGCACGCACGCACGCGCACGCACACGCACGTGCACGTGCACGCACGCACGCACGCACGCACGCACGCACGCACGCACGCACGCACGCACGCACGCACGCACGCACGCACGCACAGATAACTCAGATGGGAGACGGTATCAAGAAGCCAGAAATGTGGAAAATTAGCAGGAGAAACTTGATCTGGCTGCTCCCTTACGAACATCTGCTAATCCAACACATGTGGCCTTCGGGACGAGGGGCCAGGGGGGAGGGGGGGTTTACTAGAGGGGCAGGGAGGCTAGTGAGGGGTTGGGGTAGGGGGGTTACGGGGCCGGCCTCTGGCTCCATTGAGCTGCTTCGCCGACCCTCATCAGCACTCGTAAAGAAGGCGTGCGTGCGACCACAGGCTCAGCACCCACTGGTCCGTGGACGATGCAAGAACGAATTCAGAAAGAGGACCCAGCATCAAAGTTGGTGATGTGGTTCAATCTCTTATTACCACATTTCATTAGAAGCCTCTTTAGCACTGGACTGCATCCCACACACCCACAGCTGGAGCACTACCACTCCCTGCGACATCCCATCACTGGTGCCACTCCCATTGAAACTCCATCACTGGTACCACTCCCATTGAAACTCCATCACTGGTACCATGGAAACTCCATAACTGGTACCACTCCCATTGAAACTCCATCACGGGTACCACTCCCATTGAAACTCCATCACGGGTACCACTCCCATTGAAACTCCATCCCTGGTACCACTCCCATTGGAACTCCATCACTGGTACCACTCCCATTGAAACTCCATCCCTGGTACCACTCCCATTGAAACTCCATCACTGGTACCACTCCCATTGAAACTCCATCACTGGTACCATTGAAACTCCATCCCTGGTACCACTCCCATTGAAACCCCATCACTGGTACCATGGAAACTCCATCACTGGTACCACTCCCATTGAAACTCCATCACTGGTACCACTCCCATTGAAACTCCATCACTGGTACCATTGAAACTCCATCACTGGTACCACTCCCATTGAAACTCCATCACTGGTACCACTCCCATTGAAACTCCATCACTGGTACCATTGAAACTGCATCACTGGTACCACTCCCATTGAAACCCCATCACTCATGTTCCCATAGAATCATCATCACTGGTAGGCTACTACTCCCAGAGAAACCCCATCACTGGTACCACTCCCAGAAAAACCTGATTAACTTTTATAACCAAAGTGTGTGTGTGTGTGTGTGTGTGTGTGTGTGTGTGTGTGTGTGTGTGTGTGTGTGTGTGTGTGTGTGTGTGTGTGTGTGTGTGTGTGTGTGTGTGTGTGTGTGTGTGTGTGTGTGCTTGCGTGTGTAGCAGTGGCTCAGAGCCTCTGCCTGATGGCCTGAAAAGTCTAATATCTCCCCCGTTACAGAGGGCATATCCCTTTGGTCTAGTGGTTAAGATATTGGACTTTCACGTGGGAGACCCGAGTTCGAATCCCAGGCGTTACATTGGTGCTGTGACCCGGATCGGGTTTCCCCGTGGGAGGAGGTCAAAAGGGAGGTGAGTGTAGCAGAGTGGCTCAGAGCCTCTGCCTGATGGCCTCAAAAGTCTAACATCTCCCCCAGTCCAGAGGGATATCCCTTTGGTCTAGTTAGTTGTTCAGATGTTGGACTTTCACGCGGGAGGCCCGAGTTCGAATCCCGGTGTTACACGTACGTATACGTGCGTGCGACGGTGCGTGCGTGCGTGTGACGATGTGTGTGTGTGATATGAAAACATAAATTATATTCTAGATCTGTGACTTTCAGGATACGTCAAGAGATTCCAGTAGATATAAAGGTTAAGTTCCCTACCCCTGTAAATCCATGCACCTGGACTGGTATCGCATTATGTCCGACCACAGCAGTCATGGACAGACAACTCTTCAATTAAAGAGTCAGAGTCTAAATTAATCTCTGAGGTACTTGTAAACATATAGCCTTCGAATCATAACACTGAGGTACATGTGTAACTCCTGGGATTCTAACCCGGGTCTCCCGTGTGGTAACCCAACATCTTAACCACTAAGCCAAAGGGAATTCCATATGGGTTTCGGGGGAGATATTAGACTTTCAGGCTGTCAGGCTGAGGTTGTGAGCCACTCTGCTACACTCACCCCCCTTTTGACCTCCTTCCACGGGGTGTCTGTTGAAAGACCTGAAACATCCAATGAATCCAAGAAACAACACTGATGATGTGTCCGAGTTTGTGCATCAGAGATGTTTACTTTACTGTATCTTATAGCCTTCATATTAACACTGTACACATGCTGCTGTCCACACTTCAAGCTGACCACAGCAGCAGGAAGGAATCTCAGTCAAGCCAAAACCACTGAAAACGAGTAAACATAACATTAGTTTAGACTCTAAACTTTAGAGTCTAAACTAATGTTATGTTTACTCGTCCTATCCCGCTGTGTACGTGGAGGCAAGTGCCTGAGAATGATGAGGAAGTCCCCGCAGAGAGAGAGAGAGAGAGAGAGAGAGAGAGAGAGAGAGAGAGAATCAATCATTGATTGAGCAAGAGAATCAATCAATCAGTCAGTCAGTCAGTCAGTCAGTCAGTCAGTCAGTCAGTCAGTCAGTCAGTCAGTCAGTCAGGCTGCCATATTACGTAATCTTCAAAAATCATGCATTGGAGGGACAACGGTACGCAGCATTCACACGAACCACAACATCTGCCAAGTGCCATAGTCTGAATCCACCCTTAGAGTGTGGAGGGTGAGTTTCCTGGAAGACGTTTACGACCTGTTTGTCCACACCGTCACACACACTTGAATTATCTGTCGTCACCTTTACAGGAAGCATATAGCTGCTGACTAATTACTTGTGTGTAAAGACATCCAATCTCGAGCTTGAGCAGGAAACATGGGTTTATTTCACACAAAACCCATAATTACATTTCACGACACGTTCAAACGACACCCTGTTTACCTATTCATAACATGTTTTAATGTATGTAAAGAGGCAGTTGCAGTTCATTGAGTATGTTTTGTTCATTAGATTTACGAGTCAAAGTGCCTTGGAAACTGACTGAGAGTTTGCCTGGCCTCTCAACCACCTCTGCACGTCTTGATCACTGTCTGTCGACCTTTCCTGCCCTGGAGACCTCATGGGGCTGGTCACCGGAAATATATAGGGTTATATCTTTAAAGATTATGATTACATCTAATTCACACACACACTTCATTAGAGGTTAAACCACTGAACTCTGTGCTATATTGAGCCATGAGTGAAAATGGAAAGTTTCCATCTTCCCAAGTTGTTTTTTTCTTTTTCTCTCTTAAGGAAGAACAAACTGAGAAACGAGAAGAGAAAACAGTCGTAAAAACTGAGGACATTTGTCATAATTTCCTGAAGCCGAGAGAGAGACAGAATGTAACCAAACAGTCTGTATGTGTGTGTGTGTGTGTGTGTGTGTGTGTGTGTGTGTGTGTGTGTGTGTGTGTGTGCGTGCGTGCGTGCGTGCATGCGTGCGTGCGTGTGTGCGTGCGTGCGTGCGTGTGTGTGAATCAGAATGCATGCAATATTATGTACTGTAGAACAGTGTTATGAATGCATGTACACATGCAGATGTGTGTGCACATGCCTGACCGATCATGTGTGTGCCGGCCTTGTCATCATCTCGTACTCGAGCGCTCTCTGTCAACGCACCCGTGAAAAAAAATAGCGACTGGCGCAAACCTCAAAAGCCACTTGACTCAAGCAGCCGCTCTTGATGTGAGGGGAATCGGAATTGAACTCATAACCTTTTCCACAACGGGGACGCTTGTTTGTGTCACTCTCCTAATTATGCGGTGCGTCTGTGTTTTTAATTTTTGTATTTGGAAATGTCCCCTTGCCATCCTCGGCCGCTGTCATCGTGCCAGGGGTCTAAATGAGCGCTGGCTTCTCGGTTCCGGAGTGTCGTTTTCAAGAAAACGGAAAAATGAGTTTCACATAATGGACAATAAACAGCTAGGATCAGGCTGATGAATCAATTCATCTCAAAGACAAAAACACTCAGCGATCATTGAACTGTAGAGAGTCGACACAAGCTGATCACTCTGGAGTCTGAGGACTTCACAGTCTGTCTATGTCCTTCTCACAACAACACTAATGGTTTTAGGAAAAGGATAAAGCTGCTTTTTTCCAGAACATTCAAAGAGTTGACTGCAAACTGTTTTTCCCCCCCATACCTTACTCTTTCTGGTTTCTGCTCGTTTCGCCCGCACACAACACAATTTTACACGTTGTGTGCTGATTGGCTAACAAGAAACAAGGAACAAGGAACAAGGAACAAGGAACAAGAAAAGAAAAAGTAAAACCTTGGCATTTAATTGTAAACCAGCTCCCATTTTAGTGGTTTTGTATCTTATTTGAATATTTGTGCACTGTACAATACAACTGTTTCATCCATGTTTCATTATGTAGTCTTTAAGCTTAGTGTTATCTCAACAAGAAGGACAGTGAAAGCAGCATATCCCTACCACTTAGTCTCTTCCACTGAGGTTTTGATAGGTACCTTTGCTGAAATGTTTCTGTTTTCAGGCTCTATAGCTGAACCAGATACCCGGTGGAGAGGAGAAAAATAATTGCGCAGCTGTCATCCTTTTACAGTACGTTGCGTGGGTTTGAAAATGACACTTCTGCATTGCTGGTTTGTGGACGTGACCGGCACGGCATCAAATTACATTTTTCACGTCAAATGTTATGCCGTATGGTCACATTTGTCCCATGAAGTCCGCTATAGTACGTTTTGGGATTGAGATTATGTTGTTCCCGCACAAGGCGTTCACAGTACACCACAAATGTAGTGAGAAATGCAGGTCGTCTGCGGTGGTTACATCTGTATTGTGTTCATGTCGTTTAGTGTTGTACTCAATAACATGCCTCATTGCAACTCACACCACAAACGTGGTCTGCTTTCACTCACTCGTCTGCTTTGGTTTCCTGCAAACATCCACTCGCTGTGAGGTACGAATTAAAAACCTTATTGTGTAATTAACTTTATTTGTGTTATAATGAAACTTTCTGTGGCTGCCAGACTGGCTCTTTCACCCTTTACGATTGGACTAAATTACGGCAAAAACAAGGAAGTTAATAATCGAGAGGCCCAATCATGCGATATTAGTTTGTTTTTTATTTATGAGCTAGAGCAAGATGATAATTGCTTTGTTGTTGATACGGCACTCATAGATGAGTGTGTGTGTGTGTGTGTGTGTGTGCGTGCGTGCGTGCGTGCGTGCGTGCGTGCGTGCGTGTGCGCGCGCGCGCGCGTGAACTGGTGTATTTGTGTTCTCCTCCTGCACATGTTTGCCATTGTGTGTGTTTTATTTATGAAGCAAGCTGAACCTGCTGGATTCTGTGAAAACCTTGGTCAGAGACATTGTTTACAATGTAAGTGTGTGTGTATACAGTAGTGTGTGCGTGTGCACGTGAGTGTGCATGTGTGATTTACGGTGGTGAAGTGTATTTATCTCCAGATGTGTTTTTTGGAGTGCCTCATAGCCCAGGTCTCCCTGGGAGAGATCTGCGAACACCACTTGTCACTCCTATAATAATAATAATAATAATAATAATAAATATAGCTGCAAGCAGCGATAAGGCGGGACCAATAATGAAGACAATACGCAATAAGAACAATATGCACAAATAAGACTGAAGAGCTGAGTTGTCAGCACCAGGATTTGAACACACAACCTTGTGGTTAAAAGGCGAGAGCTCTACTGACTGAGCTACACAGAGACAATCAGTGACTACAATGTAACAAGAAAATCATTCAGTGTGTTTGATAACAATCGTGTGTCCTCGTTTTGGGCATGTCATTATCCATTACTACAGTGTGTTCGCTGTTCATGTTTTCATGGAACAAAGTTCTCTTCAACTGGAATTTCAGATAATGGTCCATACATTGTGTGTAGAACGTTTCACGCAAATTTCTCAAAAAACCAGGCAGAAAATCAGGTATTAGCATTCTTCAAACTGATCAAAATTGCGGAAAATCTGAGGGCGGAGCTTACTTTTCAAAGCGACAGATGTGTTCCCCATGAGTCAAGGAACATGTGGAAACAAGTGCCATGAATATTGGCCAACGAGTTAAAACAGCAATTTTCATTGGCTCATAAAAACTAGTATTACGATGTTTTGTCCGTATAGGTCCAAAGTTCACGTGTAGCAGTTTTCATGGATTTTGATCAAAGATCCTGGGAGGAGATACATTTTAACTGTTTTTCATATAATTCAAAATGATGGGTGATCTAAAGGTCAGAGGTCAAAAGTCAGAACACGAAAGTTGTTCGGCATGAAGAGACACATATGTGTATCAAAGTGTTATTGCCAACGGTCAAACGGTTCATGAGATATGTACGTTCAAAGTTTGCATTTTCAATTGAGTGCTATAGCGCCACCATTTGGCCAATCATGATGGGCTTCGCATAGTCACCGTTTGGCATGGCCCTCTATCAGATTACCGTTTCGAAAACCGACTGCACGGTTCAGCCAGAACAGCTATTTTTGGCGGAAGGAGGAGAAGAAGTAGAAGAAGAAGGAGAAGAAGAAAAAAAAACACAAAAACACTAATGAAACACTAATGAACACTAATGAAACACTAATGAACACTAATGAACACTAATGAAATTAGAAATTTTGGAAAAAAAAATGTGACCTAAGGAGGCAACACTAATGGAACACTAATGGTCCTGACCCTTGAAAGACAAACATCAAAAGTCCATGGATGCCACATGATGTCAGTTCTGAAATCCAGACGCTCAATAATTAATACAAAACAATAAAACATACATTACCCTTAATTCAGCCCTATAATTTCGCCCATTTGAAAATACCCAGATCTACAATCTCACAATTTATCACGATGTGACAGATTGCGAGCTTGTAGATCTGCTATTTTCAAAATATTTGTATACATTTGAAAACTTGAATTGGCACTATACTTTTAGTACCTTTTTTGATGCCAAGACTTTTGTACTTTTACTCAAGTACATTTTGAATTTCCGGACTTTTACTTGTACCAGAGTAGCAGCATTTTGAGTAGGGGAGAGCCGCCACGGTTGTAACGCGTAATGGTTGTAACATGCACGTTATCTCTTGATTGGTCAACGCCATCATGACGCCATCGCGTCAGTATGTGTACAGCAACGTACTCTACGTGCCCAGGAAGTTTGAAGTGTTTACCTTCATCCTACGGGGAGTTATTGGCGAAAAACTGACCGAACGTGAACAGCGTCCACGTTCGGTTTAATAACTCCCGACCTGTTTTATCAATTGAAAAACTTGAAGTGGTTTATGGTAGCAGACATGTGTAGGTCCGTTGCCTGAAAATATTACATATGTAGATAAACGGATCTCTGAGTAAAAAAATGAAACGTGCAAAGTGTTACAACCGTGGCGGCTCTCCCCTACTTTTCCCACCACTGTGTAACACAAGGGTTAAGGACGCAAATGCTGCCATGTGTTCTCTATGGGCAGAGAGCTGGTGTTTTGCCAGAAGGACAATCATCCACTGCTGGTTGAGCTGCCAGTGGAGCTGCTGGGTCTCTCTCTCTCTATGGCACTTAGTAGCGTGCTATGCGGCCAACGGACTGTGATCTTCAGTTATATGCTCCTGGAAGCAGGGCCTCCTTGGGGGGACGGGACCATGCATGGCTGCGTGCAGCCAGTGGTTGAAAAAAATTGGTTTACTCAAGTAAAAAGTACCAATACTGCAGTGTAGAAATAGTACTGCAGGTGAAAGTCCGTAATTCAAAATTTACTTGAATAAAAGTAGCCTACAAAAGTATTGGCATCACAATGTAGGCCTACTTAAAGTACCAAAAGTAGAAAGTACTCATTGTGCAAAATGTCCCATTTAAAGTTTTCAAATGTATAATAATCTTTTGAAAATACCGGAATGATCGGAAATTCGAAATACTCGCGTAAACTAAAATACCTCAACATTACACTGCATGCGGCCTCTGGGTCCAGATCCCAGGCGGCTCGCTGCCCAGCGCTCTTGGCTTCAGAGCGAGCTACTCTCAAATGCTCCCCAATTGTCCCGGAGCAACACCTTGGCTGCTCCACGTGAAAGCAGCAGCCTCCCTCCCTGTGCCAGCGCTCCTGATTCCAATCTACGCAGAAGAGCCTGACAACGTGCTGTGTACACTCTGCAAATATTGTACTTTCTACGCCAATAGTTTTTTTTTTAAACGTCAGTTAGTTACTAGTTTAGATGATGACTACTACACTTTCTTCTTAAATGTTTTTTTTTTTTGTGGCTTTCGCCTTTATTTTATATTTTTTATGGAGGGACAGACAGTAGGCTGACAGGAAATGGGGGGAGAGATGGGGGAAGACATGCAGTAAAGGCCGTCGGGATCGGGAGTCGAACCCGCGGCACACTGCCAGACTGGATTACCAGCCAAGGTGCCTGGACCACTGAGCCATGGCCCAGGCTACACTTTCTTCTTAATGAGTACTTTTACTTTTGTTACTTTATGTATTTTGATGCCAATACATTTGTACCTTTACTCAAGTAAAACGTTGGATACTTGGATTTGACTTCGTAAATCAAGTATGTTGTGGTATTATTGCTACTTTTATTTAAGTAAAGAGTACTTGATGTTTGTGGTCAGGAACCCTGTGTGTACCTCAGCTCCTTAGACATGGACCAAATCCCACCAGTGAGTAAGTCAGTAAATTATATTATAAACTATATTTAAATGGGTCCGTTTCAGCCCCGTCTCCAAAGTGCTTCACAGCAGCTATAGGGGACACTGAAAGACAAGAAGCGTAAAACGCGTAAAAACGTTGAATGTTTAAATATGAATTACTGTAAATTCTAACAGAAACACTGGGAATACGTACAGTAACAAAGATCGCCCTGGCCTGGTCTATGCAATTTCCCTCTCAGTGCTCTTATCTGTCCCTGTAATGTAAACCTACAAAATGAACTGAAGGCTTTGTGTCTTTATTAAAAGCTTTACTTGGAGCAGAGAGGTTGGAGCGCATGGCTCGCATCCTGTCAGGTTCAGAGGGTTGTGTTCATGAACCTCTTTGTGCATCATGGTTGGCCAGTGTTCTTCTGTTCCCTGTGGAGGTCAAAGGATGGACAGGTCACTAACATGTGGAGGTCAATGGATGGACAGGTCACTAACGTGGATATCAATCATCAGATATCAATCATATCAGATTCAATTTGATAGTGTTTCAATTTAAATTTTTCACTATGAGTTCGCTCTCTCTTGATTGGATGAAATCTGTATACAAAGAACAGTTGGTGAACACAGAACAGTTGTAATGGTGAACACAGCACAGTTAACACCCCAGTGATTTATAGCAGCGGAGCACATTTAAGCGACGGACCGGATGCTATCCCGGAGCTTGATGTAGCCAAAACACTCTCAATGCGAACGGGAGGTATGATTAATTCTAACGCAACTAGCGACGGGACCGCGATTGGCCATCTAACACATAATCTTTTCTTAGAATTGGACGGAATGATTTAGATCAAGAGTTATTCACATTTTAAGATTTTCGATCTCGTTGGCTAAAATGGGGGGGAACATTTTCGCCTGTGGAGCGATGCGATCGGTTTTGATATCAATAATCTCCGTCCTTTTGATCAATCTCCGTCCTGAGCGCTGGGCGTTACTAATTGATTGAACGGAGAACTCCGTCCTTGCCGCTCAGGGTTAACACAACAACAACAACCGCAACACATGCAGTCAAACCAGACATATACAACAAACAGGGAGCTAGCTGGTATATTATGGGATATATTTAGACGTTGATGGCTGTGGACAACAGAGCAGGGGGATCACAGTTTGCTCTTTAAACACAGTAGGAAGTGATGTGGGTTTTGGACCGGAGTCTTATTGGCTCTTTTGTGCTCCATTTCACAGTATAAGTTAAGTATATAACGAGGGTCTCGTAAACCCCTTTGGCTGTGCGGTCACACCAGGCAGCATTTCACTTAATGTAATTAGGACCAATCCCACTGCAGAGTCACACCAAGAGGCTGGTTTTCCTAAGTTAGTTACCTAAACGTACAGTAACCCTACCCTACCCTAAACCTAAGGGGTAAATATTTACTAAAACGTTGGATACTTGGATACGTGGATACGTGGATAAAATGTCCCAGTTTGCTGGTTCAGCTGGTTCAGTTCCCCATTTTAATGCGGAATCGAGTATAATTACTACTAGTTGAATCTTGCCAGTTGCTACGAGTTGGAACAGGAGATAGATGGACATACCAAACAAACAATTCCTATAAGCTATAAACTACACCGCACAAAGGGTTATATTGGGTAGGCCCTAAAATGATGATGCCCTTGATCGCAGGAAATTATTTTGGGTAATTCAGTGACTCAGGGGTAGTGTGTAATGCACAATCTGTAAAATGCTATATAAATGCACCATTTACCACCTGTACCAGGGATTGCGTTAGAGTAGTCTAATGCACGACCACAGCTGTACTGGTCTAATGATTAGACCAGTACAGCTGTGGTCATGTATTGTTAAAGACCCCCAGATTAAAGATGTTGTGCCAGGGAGTCAGGGACCCCAGACGATGTGTGTAAAATAGACACAGTATAATAGGTTTAAAGTGGTTAAACTGATTAGACTGCTATATTGATGTTGGTCTGGGGACCCCCAGGGGTCCTTGATGGGATTCCAGGGGTCCTTGATGGTACATTTCTGGGATCCCAATCTACACTGTAAGGTCCTCAGTGTCCGTGTAACTCTGAGGGTGTACCCATGGAACCACA
The DNA here is from genome assembly GCF_951216825.1 of Electrona antarctica. Taxonomy (NCBI): domain Eukaryota; kingdom Metazoa; phylum Chordata; class Actinopteri; order Myctophiformes; family Myctophidae; genus Electrona; species Electrona antarctica. Next base: position 26,764,327 of record NC_136805.1, read on the forward strand.
GGACCCATAAGGTTTATTTCCTACAGAACATCAGTCATTTAGTTGGGGACAGAGGCACATATTCAGTTTGAGCTCCACTACAGTTATTTGAAATATTTAGTTACTAGATTTAGTTTATTACAAATCATACATTAACCAATGAAGTCCCTTGGAATATAGTCAATCTACAAACTCGCAACATTGTTGTTTCGATGCTATTATTTTTGTTATTTCATTAAATTCCAGTTTTTAATTTGAGTATTCTTTTACTCAGTGGTCTAGACTACTCTACAATAGTGGTATTGCTATTGTGAAAGTGGTGACAAGCTCTTTCTGAGATCTGGCCAGATGGCTGGTCCACAGGAACAAGCTAAGGAGATTGTGTTGGAAAGACCAACGCAGACCTTATGTGTGGGCGTCCTCACCTTCGTCTTCAATGTTTGTGGTTACACAATGTTTGTGTTTACATAAACCCTCAAAGCTGGCCTTTCATTGTCAATGGCATTCAATGTTTATGTTAGGACAAAGTTTGTGTTTACACAAACCCTCAAAGCCGGACATAAGAGGGGATAATAAGTGTGTTTGGGGCCACTTCCCCAGTCCCCACGGTCCAGCAGTGGGCCCCGGGGGGAACGGCTGTCTCTCTACGGCCTCTACTCTCCCCAGGCAGAGTAGAGGTATCTCTCTCCCCTGAGGTCTCTCTCTCCCCAGGCAGAGTAGAGGTCTCTCTCTCCCCTAAGGTCTCTCTCTACCCAGGCAGAGTAGAGGTCTCTCTCTCCCCTGATGTCTCTCTCTCCCCAGGCAGAGTAGTGGTCTCTCTCTCCCCTGAGGTCTCTCTCTCCCCAGGCAGAGTAGAGGTGTCTCTCTCTCTCCCCAGGCAGAGTAGAGGTCTCTCTCTCCCCAGGCAGAGTAGAGGTCTCTCTCTCTCGCCCCAGGCAGAGTAGAGGTCTCTCTCTCCCCTGATGTCTCTCTCTCCCCAGGCAGAGTAGTGGTCTCTCTCTCCCCTGAGGTCTCTCTCTCCCCAGGCAGAGTAGAGGTGTCTCTCTCTCTCCCCAGGCAGAGTAGAGGTCTCTCTCTCCCCAGGCAGAGTAGAGGTCTCTCTCTCTCCCCAGGCAGAGTAGAGGTCTCTCTCTCTCCAGGCATAGTAGAGGTCTCTCTCCCCCCATGCAGAGTAGATCTCTCTCTCCCCCCATGCAGAGTAGAGGTCTCTCTCTCTCCCCAGGCAGAGTAGAGGTCTCTCTCTCTCTCTCTCTCTCTCTCTCTCTCTCTCCCCATGCAGAGTAGAGGTCTCTCTCTCCCCATGCAGAGTAGAGGTCTCTCTCCCCAGGCAGAGGGCAGAGGAGAGACCATGCATGGCTGCCACCATCTGGAACCAATACAGGCCGTTTGTCCTTGGCAGTTGAATCACATTAAAACAGTTTGATATATCTGGTGACACCAGATGGAGGCTGTGGTCTGCGCAGATACCCCCCTTCTGTAGACCAATGGTACATTCCTACTGAGAGAGAGAGGGGGCGAGAGAGAGAGAGGAGAGAGGGAGGGAGGGAGAGAGAGAGACGAGAGAGAGAGAGAGGAGAGAGAGAGAGAGGAGAGAGGGAGGGAGAGAGAGAGAGAGGTGGGTTACAGTATGTGAACTAATGCACGCACACACTGACACACGCATGCACACACACTGACACACGCATGCGCACGCATACACACAAATCCAAATACACTAACTTGCATGGCCCAAACACAGGTATTGTGAAAGACACGGGGACTGCCCTAGGGTAAGGTTTCTTGCCCTCTCTCCTCACCTCACCCCTCTTTGTCTCACTGTCTTCCTCAGGCCAGAACTTTTACTTTAATATATTTTTTGAGCACAGCTTTGGGTGTCTGTCTGTCTGTCTGTCTGTCTGTCCGTCCGTCCGTCCGTCCGTCCGTCCATTTGGGCACGGAATGTCCGTTTGAGCACGAAACGTCATGCTGTAGACATCATCAGACGCGATGAAAGTGTGATTTATTTTTAATATAGGCATGGGACTTTTACTTGTACACACAAACAGACAAGCTGGGCATATGACAATCTAAAATAAATAGCCGATCTACAAGCTCGCACTGTGGCACGAAGCAATGCGTTGTAGATCTGCTATTTTCACTAGTATGGGGAAAAGGACATTGCAATGGACCCATTTGTCCATGTACGGACATATTGATGACCCCTGTGTGCGTGCGTGCGTGCGTGCGTGCGTGCGTGCGTGCGTGCGTGCGTGCGTGCGTGCGTGCGTGCGTGCGTACAGTACTACAGGATGCCTGCCATGCAGTATGGTTGGCAACTTCCTGCTCCAACGTCAGAGGTGACGACACACACACACACACACACACACACACACACACACACACACACACACACACACACACACACACACACACACACACACACACACACACTCATACAGAGGGTGCTAAAACAGAGACACACAGAAGGAAAACATCAGTATTGGTGCAAAATAAAAGACAAAAATAGTCCGTGTTTTTCCACTGGCAGACACACACGCGCACGTGCGCGCACGCACGCACGTGCGCACACTACACAGAAGTTATGGGTAACTGGGCCTAGCCCAGCTACAGTATGCGGACACACACATGCACACGCATACACACAATTGCAGTGGATTAAAAAGTACAATATGATGTAGTAAATGGAAATACTCGTACAAAACGTACTAGTAAGTGTTACAGTAATGGATGTGAAGGATTGATTAATTTCAGTAGAAGATCTTTGAGTGTTTACATCTCTGTTCTATTTAGTGTGATTCCAGTAAGCAGTAACCAACATCATGATCTGACTGCTCTCTAGAGGCTGCCACACACACACACACACACACACACACACACACACACACACACACACGCACGCACACACACACACACACACACACACACACACACACACACACACACACACACACACACACACACACACACACACACACACACACACACACACACACACACACACACACACACACACGGAGATGAGAGGAGAGGAGAGGAGAGGAGAGGAGAGGAGAGGAGAGGAGAGGAGAGGAGAGGAGAGGAGAGGAGAGGCATGTGTTTAACTTTAGACTGACATGGAAGGTCGATGTTTAACCTCCAATCATCGCTCAACACACGTACCCCAACACCCCTCTCTCTGCTACCGAGGAATCCCAGGAATGAATCCTTCCTCATGCTCTCAGGAGGAACCCAGGCCCTTTCCTCACTGACCAGGGTTGGATGTTTCCTAACTTTTTGAACTACTTGTTCTTTTCGGCATCAATCTTTGACCTCCTCGGTGAGTCAAACTGACCCTTGATCAGTCCGTTGAATGTGGTGCGAGGCACAGTGATGGGGACATTGTTCTGATGTCAAATTGTTACACTGACGTTTATGAGGTTAATTTCAATGGGTGTGGACAAAGAGAATAAGAACAATAACAATAACATTGCATGTTGAGGTTCCATTAAGAGAAAGAAAGAGAGAGAGAGAGAGAGAGAGAGAGAGAGAGAGAGAGAGAGAGAGAGAGAGAGAGAGATAGTGGTCCCCATGGGGCCCTTGTAGGTATTTAGCAAACATTCAGCTGAAAAGCATTAATGTTGTTCTTTCCAAACAGGCAGTTCAACACACTTAATCAATACCATACCCAAGTATTTAATAGCATTTGGCCTGTTGGAGGATGCGAAAGTGCTTTGAACTGTTGTTTAGCTTTTATGCAATCAGCGATAATGTGTGCGGTTAAGATTACGTCGCTCACATTGATTCGCGAAAGAAGTGAGAGTCATTTACCGATAAACAGTGTGTAATGCATTTCTGGCCGCATCCCCAAGAGGAAATGTTTGGATAAGTCTAGTTTAGCCCCATTTTAGTCTGTCACATTCTATATGGAATGATGCAGTTACTAGTTGCTTGCGAAGTTTTGTTTTGCAACATGTCAGAGGTTCCCTGGAGATAGTGACTACTTGCTTTGCTAAAGCACTTGGATGATACTTGTAAGAGTGACCTTCACAATCAATTAAATGTTTAAAACACCCCAGAGTCCAACAGTCAATAGCATGATGCTGTTCTGGGGCAGCAGAGGGTTTCACATATATCATTCCACATCCTGCACACATGGTTTGTTTATTTTGTTTATTTTGTTGGCACCGCCTCTACGTCACAACGTTGGAGGCCAGCCACTGAAGGTACGACGTCATAAATGGACGTCATCACAGCGGGAAGGGAGAACGCAGAAATGTTTGGACAGCATGGTGGTTCGTGAGTGAAGCGAGTGTTGTGAGGACTCGACAGTACGACCCATACATATGGAGGCCACAACTCAACTGCACTGGACCAGAAGATAAGCGACGGATGGATAGCGTTGTCCTACGGAGGCTTATAGTTCACGGGTGGGTTGAGAGTAGTGGAGATTCGCATATTGGGGAAAGTTATTGTTGAAAATGATCTAAACAGCATCTTGCAAGAATATTATTAATACTCATCTGGAGAATTCACTAGGTAGTTGAAAATGTCAGGATGTCACTCCTCCATTTAGCTGGGTTATTTTCCCATGCAACTACTCAGCAAAGTTAATTATACAACAAGTTGACAGCGGTAAAACACACCGTCGGAGCTCTGCGGTAGGTAGAACATATATAGTAAGCCTGTGACATGTTCAAAATATAGACATGAATAACAAAGTCAGTCAGGATCGGGATGTATATTGAGAATTCCACTCTTCAAAGTCGTCGCTCGTAGCTATAATATCTATGCTCGTAGCCTCGTAAAGGCAGTGTTGTCCCTTAAAAGCGACAGGTTTGTCTGCCGTCTCCCCTCTGCTCCGTTAACATTATGGGTAACTCATTCAAGTGGTAAATTAAATGTGAAATACATCCTCTATTGAGAAAACAACAATATATGTTGACAAAGACACTTCATACATTTGGAAACATATTTTTAATCAAATCAATATAGTCTTCAGTTCATTTCATATTATTTTAAAAGTAGGCTAACTACAGTTGAATTTCAATGGACTTCTATGGGCTGGCCTGCAGTAGGCTACACCGTGCCAATGGACCAGAAGTGGGGCTGCTGTCCAGGGACGAATAGTTTTCATAATCCTCATGGGGGCCCGTGCCCCCATGAGGCACAAACGGGACGAACCGAGGCGAATATATATTCAGGTCCAATTCCTCATGGGGGCCGAGATCCCTGGTCCAATTCCTCATGGGGGCCCTGGCCCCCCGGCCCCCACAGACAGCGTCAGTGACGCTGTCTCATTTGGGGGCGTGACATTTGTAGTCCCTGTGTGTCTCTATAGTGGGTTGTTGTTGATACAGGGGACGGTGCCGCTTTTGATTTAGTTTGACACATGCATACAACATTAGGGTTAATAAACGGTAGATTGGGGGAAAGAACAGAGTGAGTGATGGAGAGAGAGAGAGAAGGGATGGTGGAGGGTGAGGAAACATAGGCGGGGCACACACACGCACACACACGCACGCACGCACACACACACACACACACACACCATTGCCCAAATGTGTCTTTCTTTCTCACCGTCACCGGCAAGGTAAATTTGAACTGTAATCTAAACTATCAATCTCTCATTCCTCTGTCAATTAGTTTCTTTCATCCTATATTTGTCCTTCATTCTTCTCTCCATAATAAGCAATCCGTGCTAAATTTACGATTTTCTTTCCGACACTCACTCTTTTCATTGTGCGCTGCAGTGGTTTCCACAGCCACACCTGCTACACACTCACTCAAGTCACTTCCAGACATGCACTGTATTATGGAAGTTTAACAGACGTTAAATGTATGAACCCAACCCCCAGCATTCGTCACCCTATACTCTTAATACCCTCTATGTTGGGAAGCCTAAGTTCATATTCATATAATCATGCTAGTGGAGAGAGAGAGAGAGAGAGAGAGAGAGAGAGAGAGATGATTGGGTGTATTTTGGCACAGAGCATCAATTCAAAGCTATAGCACACTGCACGCACGCACACACTCACGCACGCACACACACACCCATCTATGCCACAACAGACAGTGACACCTCCTAATTGGGATGAATGGATGTCATTAAGAGAGAGCCGGATAGAGAACAGGTCCAGAAAGAATACAACATGTTACAATAACAAACATTAAAGAGACCCAGCTCCCTGACACACGCATGCACACTGAGGCCCAGGGATTTTGGTTGAGCCAAGAGTCAGCAGGGTGACGTGTGATGACAATGACTTTTACATGACAGTCTCTCTCTCTCTCTCTCTCTCTCTCTCTCTCGCTCTCCCCTGAGGTCTCAACAGTGTCTTTGGAGCCCCTCTTCTCCCCTCTAAAGCTCCGCCATCACCTCACAAAATGGCGCCACCCATCGACCACAAAGCTCGGGCCTTATGTCTTCATTATCAAAAGAGCATGGCTCGTTTCAAAACAAACGACGGGGGCGATGGGCTCGTTAAAAAACATCAAAGCTTTTTGCCCCAATATGGACACTATAGTGATGTGTCCCCATTTGGTCGCAGCGGACAAGTTTGTTTCTTTTGAACGGAGAACAGGCAACTGAACAGATCTACAAGCCAGCGACACATTCCACTGCGATGCGCCTCTAGCTTGCGGATCCATTCTCATTGGCAAGCGACACCCTCAAACGATTGGTTTTAAATTAAGCTTCACTTTCAATCAGTCACAATTAGAATGTTAGTTGTAGAAAGCCAAGCAGAAAGACTGTTTATTTTTGGGGTCTGTTGATGAAGTGAGAATAATGGTAGATTAATGTATAAGTGTAAAGCAATACCGTGTATGGAACAGGATGGCTGTAACACCCTCTATAATGATAACTGGACACAGTGGTTTTCAACCAGTGGTCCGGGAACCACCAGTGGTCCTTGAGGAGGTTCCAGGTGGTCCCCATGCAGCTAAATGATGGAGACTTGGTAACCAAATAGAGTCTGGACCCTTATAGATCTTTAACTCTTAGTAAAATAAATTGATCCAAATGGAAACCAAATGGGTCCATTTGGTATATTCTCAAGAGTTCAATTATTGTTACAGTAAACATCTGCAAGAGTGGACAAATTGTTATCCAATGATAACAAAAATCTTTAGCTTTGGGTCTGAGAGGCTAAATCTCATCAAATGGTGTTCTGTGGCTCAAATGCCGAAAAAATAATGGGCTTTGATATGAAAAAGGTGTAACACAACTGGTGTAACAAACCAATGGCGTCAGACTGATGCCCCTGTGACAGACAGCCCTGCCCCTCAGCCGCGCTGCCTTGGTGATGATCGCCGCATCCAAATCCTTGAATATATACTGTATTCTTTCAGAGCAAACGTTTTTAACTCAAATCTTTGCTTCTGGGGGGTACCTGGAACCTGGAACAACATATTTTGAGATTGTGGTCCGTGGTCAATTACATATAATTCTGGGGGTCCTTGACATGAAATAGTTTGAGAACAACTGATATAGAAACATAAGGCCTCAAATTTCGGGTCCGGTGTTTCTTTTCCTGCTGTTTAAAAAATAAAAAATAAAAAAATCAGTCTGCAAGGACTGCAGTGAAAAAAACGCAGCAGTGTGCAAAAAACACCTTTAACGAGCTTGCACATGGCTGCGTTTTTTGGGATTGGGTCCTTGCGGACTGAGCAAACGGCGCACTTGATATAGAGAATAATAAAGAAATTGACGTAAACATTTTGTAAAAAGAATAGCCACTTGCTCTAATGCAAAAAAACATCATCATGATAATCGCTAAAGCAAAAGCAGTAAATGAAAAATTAATAAAATTAATAATTAATAAAATTAATTTACTTTCTCTCATAACAACCTAAAACATATACTACATATAGGTTGAAAAAAAAACCTAAAGTTGTCCTTTAGGTTACTCAGGACTGGGCCCTATTGGGGCACGGTGGCACAGTCGGTAGTGGTGTTGCCTCACAGCTAGAAGGTCCTGGGTTCGATTCCCGCTCGGGACGCTCATGTGGGTGCTGGCGGCGTGCCTCCACGTCATCAGCGCCCATACCCGAGGCGGGGCTGGCGAAAGGGCCCCTCTGTGTGGAGTTTGCATGTTCTCACCGTGTCCCCTAGGGTAGGTACCCTCACAAAAAACATGCAGTAATCCTGGTCTCTAAACTGCCTCCCCCTGGCCAGCCAGGGCGCCCGATGGAGGGGAAAGGAACTGATTGGAATAACGTGTTCCTTCCACGCGCTACGTCCAACCAGGGAAACTCCCCCCTGTCAGGTGCAAAGGAGCGACTTGGACACTCATGCATGAAGGAAGCATGAGTTCAAGTCCGTTGCTCTCCCCAGGTTGGCGGAGGGTGTGTAGAGCCCAGGATCACATTAGATAATTGACACAGGTGTGAAAAAATGGGTTACAAAATCGTCGGATAAAATGTAAAAAAAAAAGGACTGGGCCATATTTTTGTCACTGCCTTACCCCATCCCTAAACTTCTTTTTCGTTTTTTTTTAATAGTATTCAACATTTTTGAATAGTTCAAATAACCGACCAACAAGCTCACAATGTGTCGATGTAGATTGGCTAGTTGAAAAATGTAAAATGTGTTTTCAAAATAGTAAAAAAGGCGAAGAAATTTAGGGATAAGGGGTTTAGGCAGTGAATAAGTTTAGGGATAAGGGGTTTAGGCAGTGAATAAGTTTAGGGATAAGGGGTTTAGGCAGTGAATAAGTTTAGGGATAAGGGGTTTAGGCAGTGAATAAGTTTAGGGATAAGGGGTTTAGGCAGTGAAGAAGTTTAGGGATAAGGAGTATAGGCAGTGAAGAAGTTTAGGGATAAGGGGTTTAGGCAGTGAAGAAGTTTAGGGATAAGGGGTTTAGGCAGTGAATAAGTTTAGGGATAAGGGGTTTAGGCAGTGAAGAAGTTTAGGGATAAGGGGTATAGGCAGTGAAGAAGTTTAGGGATAAGGGGTTTAGGCAGTGAAGAAGTTTAGGGATAAGGGGTTTAGGCAGTGAAGAAGTTTAGGGATAAGGGGTTTAGGCAGTGAATAAGTTTAGGGATAAGGGGTTTAGGCAGTGAAGAAGTTTAGGGATAAGGGGTTTAGGCAGTGAATATGTTTAGGGATAAGGGGTTTAGGCAGTGAATAAGTTTAGGGATAAGGGGTATAGGCAGTGAAGAAGTTTAGGGATAAGGGGTTTAGGCAGTGACGACAATAGAGCCATCAGTCCTATCCTATCCTCAACTAGAACTATCTGTGACAGCATTTCCAACTCGTTGTGGGAGAGTGTACTGTATGTTTTGTCACATTAACTCATGCAGCCATTCAGCCCAGTTCTCTCTCTCTCTCTCTCTCTCTCTCTCTCTCTTTCTCTCTCTCTCTCTCCTCTCTCTCTCTCTCTGAATCCAGGTCAAAGTGTATATGAAGAATTACGATTGGTTGTATTGACTCTCAAGTAGATGTCCTCCATTCGCATGCCAAGTGAAACACTTGGTGTGTGTGTGTGTGTGTGTGTGTGTGTGTGTGTGTGCGTGCGTGCGTGCGTGCGTGCGTGCGTGCG